>NW_027514186.1:346906-693812 GCF_048772815.1 Callospermophilus lateralis
ATACGGCCATGCACTAGAGAGCTGAAGGAAATGATGAGCATCTCAGAAAACTCAGATATCAGTGTGACCAGGAAAGTCTCAGTGGAGAAACCCCGCTTTGGGCCTTTTGCTTACATATCCTTCTGTTGCCCTGAATGTCAGGAAGGTCTTTGCCTCAGGCTACGCCTTTTTGAAGCCTGAAGAAAACAGCTTTCAAATGGAAATGTATGGACATTACCTGTGGCTCTTTCTTAATTGCTTTGGAAAGGGATGTGTCTGAATCAGCCTCTTGGCCCTGTGTGAGGCTGTGGCTTAGATTCTCAGCACCTGATGGATCTAAAGAAAAATCCCATGTGTGCATCCAAATCAAAAAGCCAAAAGAGCAGTAATTTTGGATGAAGTCTCTCACCTTCCTCTGTAAGGTTTCTGACTTCCATCATTGAGAATAGAGATCCTTTGCGTCAAATGAGTTCTTCAAAGCCCTGCAGACACTAGACCATAGGTTCTTGGGTTTTCTCATGACTCCAATTAACATAAAGAATCTAAACCCCACAGTCAGTAGGCCTCAAAATCGAGAATAAGAGCAATATTAACGGCTGGCCTCTTTGAACACTCCTGGTTCACAGGAAGGATGTCCCGGCCACACTGACTTTAGGCAAATGGATGCAAGGGAGCTTATTTTGGACACTGTCTTGGGCTGTGCCCCTCATGGAAACCTCCAGCCAGAGGTTATGATGAGTGTCTATATGGAAGAAAATGAGGGCCATGTGGGAGTGTCTTGACTTTAATTGCGGTCATTTGTGTGGCGCTTGGAATAGATGACTGGGTCCACCTGGGCTTGAACACTGGTGTGATTCTCCATAGAGACTGAGTTCTGGAACTTACCTCAAAGAAGTATTGCCTTGTATTGTGTTGGGATTTTAGGAGGCCACACATGAGAGTCGCCCTTGGAAAGTGAGATCTGGGCCCAGGTTGGCTTTCCACAGAGCACTGGGAATCTCGGGAAGGATATCACATGATTTTATTCTTAAAGACTTGGCAGCCATAGTTGCAAGTCAAAACACACATGGACCTCAAATTTTAGACCTCAGTAGGTCTGGCTTCATGGGACCTTTTGGCCTGTCTTTGGGAAGCCTTGCGTGTGATAGTTCTCCAGAGCTTTCATTGAAATGAGCTTCCTCTCCATTTAATCGTTCCTGAATGAATTGAAACCCACAGTGCCTCCAAGTTCACCCTTGAAAAATGGCTAGATAAACACCTTTAAATTTTTGACATTCCCATGACCAGGTGGCCATGGAGAACCTTTGGATGTCCTATTGATGACCATAAGTGTTCCAGACAGTGCCTTGATTGACTGGATTTCATGAAAATGGTGTAGAACAGAGATGCCAGTAATTTGGAGCCTGCTGAGTAGTCGGCCTAGAGCAGTGGTGTGCAGGTGTGTGTTAAAACATCTGTGGTCGGGTCATCTGCATCTGCCCTTCGCTTCCAAATGGTTTGTGACTGACATGCTACAAGCCACAGACCCTTGTATGTAAAGGCATCTTGTTATATGGAGAGGATTCAGGGCAATGTTTACAATCAGATTGCTATGGTCAAGGGGGCAAGCTATGTGGGATAGAAGCCTTGTTGGTGCATTCTCCTGCAGACCCTTACCCACCACACGTGACAGAACTCCCTCCATCACTGTGTCCCAGTTGAACTTCTTGTATTTCGTGAAGCAAATATCAAACTCCCAGTGCAGCTGCAAGAAACACCACAAAAATTGGAGGATGACCAATGGCTTCACATTCCACACTGGGAGACACTTAGCCACCAGTGGCCACAGTTTACCTACAAAGAGAGAATTCAGCACTGCTGCCTCATGTTCATTGGAAAATAAGAAACAATGTCTTCTAGGTCACATAGATTCTGACCCAGCTTTGATCGTCTCATTACAAAGGAAGCGAAAGCTCCTAAAAACAACCTCAGATGAAGTTTCTCAAGAAATCTTTAGGCCAGCAGAGCTCCATGTTTGTGGAGTTTTTACCCTGTCCCTTACTTTTGGAAACTCCTATACCACCTCCAAGGTTGTGAACTCCTGAGAATTTTCTATTCCAGATGTGTATTCACAGATTTTCTAACTCTTCTCCTCTAATTGTGTCTTACTTGGGATGAAGGTAATGTCAAGGCATTGTTTTGAATACACATTGGATTCTTTTTCCAATTTTCCAATCGAAATACTGAATCCCTGACTGTCAGGGGTAGAAGGAATTCACCTTAAAGAATAGCCTGACACTTACAAGAAACAGCCCCCATGGAGACATCCTGTCTGGGAGACATCCTGTAGCCAACTGTGTCCCTGAGACATCCTGTTGTCATCTGTCTTCCTGAAACATCCTGAGTTAATCTCACCTTGTGAAGACATCCAGAAACTTCGGATAAGAGAGCTTTCCCATCTCCAGCATATAAATGCCCCTGTGTGAAAAATAAAAGTTTGCAGCTTGATCAGAACTCCTGTCATGCTGTCATCTCTCGTGTCTCTTGTCCCTTCATTCCTCCGCATCTAGGTTCGCTGCCCCTGTTGATGTGTCTTTCCAGCAGGGACTACTGGCATCCACTGACTGGGGCTCGAGCCTTTGACTCATTGGGAACCCCGTCCTCCTGGAAGACTTCATCAAGTGGAGCTTGCGATTGCCTCAGCAGACACCACCAAGAGACAGATCCAGGAGGAGAGTGGGGATGACGCACGGTGAGTGACCCACCATGAGACAAGCAGTTTCGCCACATGATTTGTTTTTGTCAGGCCTCAAGGAGTCCTTCAAGACATGGGGGTGTGTGTTAAGAAAAAGGACTTAAATTTTTTTTTCTAATACATAGGAGAATTGTGTCCATGGTTTCACCTTGAAGTGACCATTGATGGTAAAAGATGGCTTAGAGTAAGAGACTGTTTAAAACATTATTATTAAACCTTTGGCCCAGAAAAAGTGCCAGTTCCCACATTTTCTTACTGGAACTTAATTAATGAAATTCTTAAAAGTTCACCCTTTGACAATGGTACCTTACAACTTGTCAGGATTGGAGAAGAGACTATGCAAAACACCTCTCGTCTCCCCAAGGCATGCCCATCAGTTAGTATAGACATTGACCCTTCTCAGTCTCCCCAGGACCCTGGGAACCTTCCTGGTCCCCCTCAAAATACCACCCTAATGAATAAGGCTCTAATGGTTACCAGACGCCTTTATCGAGTTTTGAATCCCAGAGACACATTGACCCCTGGGACGGAGGCTACCTTGGAGAAGGAAGCAGCAAGCTACCATTCAGAAGATGCGCCACCTCTCAGGACCCTGCCACAGTCTATAGGACTTACACATCTACCTACCTCCTATATCCCTCCTGCCTTTTGTGCTCCAGCCCTTCAGGAGCAAAATGCCACCCAGATATTTTTTTCCCCACTTCACTTGCCTAGCCTGGCTCCCTTGTGAGAGTCTCTCCAACATAGACGGGAACAGATCAAACTTTTAAAAGAATTAAGATCCCTTGACTCTGAGCTCTGTTCATTAGCCTTAGGCATGGAGTCAATGAAAGCTGGCCCACGGTGGTCTAATACAAAGGCTAAGCCACTCCATCAGCCTGTTCTCGCCTTCCCAGTCACCCGCAGTCAGATAGATATGCCTGCAAAGGCTGAGGACAAAGATTTAGAGGAGGATCAAGAGGAGGAAGCGGGGGAAATGGATCAAGGACATCAGGACTCAGAGGATGAAGAGTTCACCCCTAGGCAGGAAGGAACCCAGAGTGTCTACAAAAAATTAAGCCTGCGTTTTCTTGAAAAACATAAAAAGACTTGTGCTTACAATGGCCCCACTGTGCCCTACACGTTGACTTTATTAGAAAGCCAAAGCGCACAATGGCTTACTCCCAATGATTGGAAATTTTTAGACCGAGCTACCCTCAGTGCCGGAGATTTCCTGTTATGGAATGCAGATTTCAAGGAGCACTGTCAGGAAACTGCTCAAAAAAAATTAACTAAGGCCTCCTCTAAATCCTGAACTTATGTTACGCTAGTGGGCTATGAGCCATTTGACACTAAAACTAAATAGGCACATTTCCCTGCTGGAGTTTTGGCGCAGATTCAGATGGCTGGCTTACATGCTTGGAGATGCCTCCCTCAAACGGGCTCGGCTACCACTTCTTTGGCAAAAATTTGACAAGGACCCAACGACCCTTATAGAAACTTTGTATCCCGGCTTAACCTAGCTGCAGATTGCTTGCTTGGACCAAGCGAAAGCGAAAGAACTTTTGTAAAACATCTTGCCTTTGAAAACGCCAACCAGGCATGTCACGATGTTCTTTGACCACATAAGGAAAAAGGGAAACTTTCTGACTTTATTAGACTCTGTGCAGGGGTGGGTGCAGCCCATGCCATGGGTCTCGCCCTACGTGCCCCCTTTACCAAGGCCTTTCACAATCCTGGCTCATGTACTTGCTTTACTTGTAAACAACCTGGCCATTTTGCACGCAAGTGTCCGAAAGGCAAACAAAGCCTAGGAATATCGTCTCCTCAAACTGGGGCTAAATCGCCCCCAGCTACCCTTTGTTCTAGATGTGGTAAATGTCATCACTGGGCCAGTAAGTGTAGATCTAAGACAAATGGCCTCAGACAGTCTATTTCTTCCTGCTTCTCAGGAAACTCCCTGCGGGGCCAGCCCCTGGCCACGACCTCCCCCAGGACAAAACCAGGGGCAATAAGGTTTGTTCCCTCCCAAACTCCAAACCTACCACAAAATTCTTCCCCACAATTGCCTCCCTCCAACTAGCCACCCCAGGCAGCGGAGGATTGGACGTCTGTGCTACCACCGATACAATATTAGACTCAATGCAAGGGCACCAGATAATACCCCCTAGAATTATGGGTCCCCATTCATCTCATACGAGTGCCCTTATTCTTGGAAGAGCCTCTGCTACGTTAAATGGTGTTCTGGTCTTCCCTGGCATTAATGATAATGATTTCACTGGAGAAATAAAAATACTGGCAACAGCTATTAATGGAGTTCCGGCCATCCCAGCAGGAACAAGACTTGCACAATTAACATTCCTTCCCTTGGATTCAGGAGGCACTTCCACTGCCAAAACCTACAACGGGGGACAGCCTCCCTCGGCTCCTCTGATGTATATTCGGTTCAGCCCATTTCTCACAATAGACCCACCCTTACCTTACTTATTGAAGGAAAGGAATTCCAAGGAATTCTAGATACTGGAGCTGATGCCACAATTATTTCTCACAAATACTGGCCATCAGGTTGGCCCATCACCCCATCCTTGAATGATCTAAAAGGGTTAAGAGTCAAAAAATTTCCATGTCAATTCTAGGGCTTTTAGCTGGACTGATAAAGAGGGTAATAAGGTGACTGTCACTCTTTTCATTGTTCCTGACCTCCCTGTTAACCTATGGGGCCGAGATATTTTGAGTCAAATGGAAGTTATTCTTGCCAGTCCCAATTCCATGGTGACTCATCAAATGCTTTGTATGAATTTTGTCCCTGGTACAGGCCTTGTGAGACTGAGACAAGGACTGGTGGGGACTATAAAAAACATAAAAAAAACAAATACATATGGACTTGGGTATTCTGATTTTTAGTGTCGGTTCCTGACCCTCCTGTACCCCATGCAGATAAAATTATTTTGGAGACTCAGACTCTTGTGTGGGTGGATCAGTGGCCCCTTACCCCCAAGAAAAATTGGAGGCTGCCTCCATGTTAGTGCAGGAACAGCTGGCAGCCGGCCAGGTAGAGCCCTCAACCTCACCATGGAATACTCCTATTGTTATCAAGAAAAAATCAGGCAAGTGGCGTTTTTTACAATATTTGTGTGCCATTAATAAAGTTATGTGCCTGATGGGAGCACTACTGCCTGGAATTTCCACACCAGTGGCTATTCCCAAAAACTATTGTAAAATGGTTATTGACTTAAAAGTTTGCTTTTTTACCATTCCTTTACATCCCGAGGATAGACCCTATTTTGCCTTTAGTCTCCCTTGCATTAATTTCCACGGCCCTATGCAGAGATTTCAATGGAAGGTTCTTCCCCAAGGTATGGCCAACAGCTCTAGTCTTTGCTAAAAATAAGCTGTTCAAGCAGTAGACCCTGTGAGAGAGTGATGACCACAATTTTATGTTTTACATAATATGGATGATTCTTTAATTGCTGCACCTAATTACCATGACCTTAATAATTGTTACTTGGACCTTTAGAAAACACTCACTACCTTGAGACTACAGATAGCTCCTGATAAGGTTTAAACACAGGACCCTTATACCTATTTGGGCCTTAAACTTCAAGATAATCAGATCCAAATTCCTAAAATACAACTACGTGTGGACCATCTTCACACCCTTAATGATTCTCAAAAATTACTGGGAGATATTCAATGGCTAAGAACATATTTAAAATTACCCACTTGTGTACTTTTGCCCCTTAATGATATTTTGAGAGGTGATTCCTACCCCTCTTCCCCTCAAAAGCTTACTCCCGAGGCATGACAGGCATTAAACCAAGTCACAGAAGCCATTGCCAAACAGTTTGTTACACAAATTTCTTATAACCTTCCTCTGGTTCTGGTTCTTTTACACGCTCCTCATATACCCTCAGAAAAATTTTGACAGGATATCCATATTTTAAAAATAAAGGCTTCCCCTTGCTTTGGGTCCATTTATACACCACATCCTCCAAGTTTATTACCGTTTATCTTGCTTAGGTAGCTTCTATTATTATTAAAGGTCGTTTGCTTTCTCGACAACATTTTGGCAAAGACCCTGATAATATTTTAATTCCATATACTAATCACCAAACCCAATTTTTACTACAGAGAGGGGATGAATGGGGTATTGCCCAATCAGGCCATTTGGGAACAATTGATAACCATGTCCCCAATGACACCCTTTTACATTTTGTCCAGATACATCCATTCATTTTTCCCAAAATTACTCAAAAGGCTCCCAGTCCTCAAGCCCTTACTGTCTTTACAGAGGGTTCCAGTAATGGCTGTGCGGTCTTTGTTTGTAAATAACCAGCCTACCACCTTTGATACTGTCTATCATTAAGCACAGTTTGTGGAATTGTTTGCCATAACACAAGTTTTTATAACATTTTGTGATAATCCTGTTAATATTCATACAGACAGTGCCTACATTGCTCATTCTGTGCCCCTGCTGGAGATTTCACCCGCCATTAAAGTTTCTTCCAATGCGGCCTTTCTGTTTCACCAGCTTCAGCAGCTAATTCAGGCCAAACAACACCCATTTTTCTTAGGACACATCAGGGCACACTCTGATCTTTCCGGTCCTCTAACACAGGTAATGCTTAAGATGATGCAGCAACTCCTACCATCTTTAGAATTTTTGGTGGCTCCATTCAAAAGGCCATGGAGCTAAACAATCTTCACCAACTAAATTCCCAGAGCTTTTGATTACTTTGTAAAATTACCAGGCAACAGGCACGAGAAATAGTAAAAGAATGCCCTGCTTGCGCTCTCTCTCTCCCGATTCAACACTTGGGAGTTAACCCCTGAGGATTACTGCCAAATCAGGTTTGGCAAATGGATGTTACTCATTTTCCTGAATTTGGATAAACCAAATATATACATGTTTCTATCGATACCTTCAGCAGCTTTATTTTCGCATCACCACATTCTGGAGAGGCTACCAAAGATGTCCTTTCTCATCTTGTTTCAGCCTTTTCCATAATGGGTAAACCAATACATATTAAAACAGATAATTGTCCTCCATATACCAGTGCCAATTTTAAACAGTTTTGTGCTACCTTGCAATTTTGTCATACTACTGGAATTCAATACAAACCTCAGGGCCGAGGCATTGTGGAACGTTCCACCTTACCTTAAAGACTTGGCTATCCCGCCTTAAGGCTTCCGCCCTTGTATTTACCACTCACAGGCATTGCCTTAACCATGCATTATTTGCCCTTTTTTTTCTTACCCTAGACAGTGAAGGCCTTTCGGCTGCAGACAGACACTGGCATCCCTTTTCCAATTCTGATCACCCACCTGTTATGTGGCGAAATCCCCTTACAAATAAATGGAAACGCCCAGATCCTGTCCTCATCTGGGAACGAGGCTCAGCTTGTGTTTTGGACCAAGAGCTAGCAGCCCCAAGATGGTTACCAGAACACCTGGTTAAACAGGTTAATGACTTACCTCAAACCGGGGACGGAGGCCCTCCCCATGAGTACAATTTTTCCTCTTTTTCGGATCCATCCAACAATCTGTGTGAGGATCCTGCTTAAGGAACTTATGCTGAACAGGTTTGTGCACGGAGGCCTTGGCCCTCCACCTTCCAACATCATGGAGTACCTTTTTGCCCCCCCGCCCCCGTGAATGCAAGGGAGGATCTTGGACTCAGGCTTCCACTAGTTGGACCCAGACTGTTGACTGCATGACTAAGGTGGCTTACCTCCGTGCCGAGGTTGACCATAAACTCAGAGGAGTTCATCAGCCTAAATGGGTATGTGTTAACAAGCCAAAGATTATTCCCCCTAGTACAAGTAAAGCTCTCCAAAATTGTTCTGCAACCCGTACGCATACCCAGGCGATGCATGTCTCTTGTTATGTGTCGGCCTCAATTTGTGTTAACAAGCAGGGAAAATGATTTTTTGAAGCCTCCCTAATTAAAACTCATGAAGCAGGGGGGACCACTATTCATTATACCCCCGTTCTCTTTGACCGGGGAGGAGAAGGCAAATACACCAAGCTACAGTAAGCTGGGTGTCAAGGCACTGTCGGAAAACCTTCCAACTGGCCCATTAAGGCCCCTACAGGGGTCTCTGATGGTAGAGGACCCACTTATTCTGTCAAGCATCCTCAGATAATCAAACGTTTGAAACCCCAAATCCCTGAGCTCACATATCATCCCTTAATGTAGCCGAAATCCCAGTTCCCAGGTTTAGATACCAATACATTAGATATTTTGCAAACTACCTTCTCCTTCCTTAGTAATTCCAACCCCACCCTTGCTGGTAATTGCTGGCTCTGCATGACAACAGGGGCAAGCATTCCTATGGCAGTTCCTATTAATTTTACTATGGACAATGATAATACATGCCAACCCGGATTTCCCTTTAAAAAATAGCCTATAGGCACTTTTACATTATGTCTTTTAGGTGCGATGCAGAATAATACCTATGATATGGATTTTGGAATTACTTCCTTTGGAAATTGCTCAACAGTACAAAATTATTCCTCACCCATCCCATCTCTTTGTCCCCCCAATGGCACAGTTGTTATGTGTGGAGGAAATGTGGCCTTTCCCAGGCTTCCAGCGAATTGGACCAGTGACTGTGTTCTTGCCTTATTACTCCCTGATATAACTATTGTCCCAGGAGACGAACCTCTAGCCTAGACACCTTAGTCAAAAGACAGAGGCGGGTGATACAGGCCTTACCACTTATTGCCAGTCTTGGAATAACAGCTGCTGTGGGCACAGGTACACTGGCTTTGGCACGGCTATACACCCTTACCATCGCATGTCTCAACAACTTAAAATGATGTACAAACTCTATCAGAAACCATTAAAGATTTGTAGGACCAAATAGACTTCCTGGCAAAAGTGTTCCTTCAAAACAGACGAGGCTTAGATTTGCTGACTGCTAACCAGGGAGATATTTGATTGGCCTTAGGGGAACGATGCTGCTTTTATGCCAATAAATCAGTCATAGTATGCACTAAATTTAAGCAGCTTCAAGAAGATCTAGAAAAGAGATGAAGAGAACTATTTGAAAATCCCCTCTGGACTAAGCTTAATGGATTTCTACCCTACCTTCTTCCCCTATTAGGCCCTTTGTTGGGTTTACGTTTAATGGTGACCATAGGACCCTGCTTTATAAACAGTGTGGTACAATTTATTAAAGAACACATTAATATTATGGCCTCTAAGCCCATACAGATCCACTATCATCATCTGGAGATGGAAGACCACGCTGTCAACTTTTAAAAGGATGTTCTACCCTTCTCACAGGATTATTTCTTAAGTTTACATCCCCACAGATCTCTCTTTCTTACATAAAACTATAAGTAAAAGCTCTGACAAACCATCTTCTGCCCTTGCCATAAGGGTTCGTCTCCATGGGCCCTTCGGCTTGGGGGAAGACGCACCCATGGAGTGAGGACGTTAGGCCATAATATCGGAGGGTGCAGGAAGGACTGCAAAAGGATGGATCCACGGATCCCCAAACACAAGACCTCTGAGTGACACGCTCTGGTGCATGGCGGTTGGCATGCTTCTCCTTCAAGGCCATCTCCTCCAAAAACATGCCAAGGCCACCACGAAATCTGCTAGTAAAAATGCTTGCTCGGATCAGGAGATATTCTAAGGCCTCCTAGACAAACAGAGCTTCTAACCCTCCCTAAAAACATGGCCGGTAAGGTATGTCAAATATTTTATATAAGAAAGGGGGAGATGTCAGGGCCTAGAAGGAAGTTCTCCTTCAAAGAATAGCCTGACACTTACAAGAAACAGCCCCCCTGGGAGACATCCTGCCTGGGAGATATCCCACAACCATCTCTCTCCCTGAGACATCCTGTCGCCATCTGTCTTCCTGAAATATCCTGAGGTTATCTAACCCTGTGAAGACATCCAGCAACTGCCGATAAGAGAGTTTTCCCATCGGCAGCATATAAACACCCTGTGAGAACAATAAAAGTTTGCAGCTTGATCAGAACTCCTGTCTGGCTGTCATCTCTCCTGTCTCTTGTCCCTTCATTCCTCCCCAACTATGTTCGATGCCCACGTTGATGTGTCCTGCCGGCCGGGACCCCTGGCACTAACCCATATCCTACTAGACTATGACTACTAATACTAATATGATGGAGGAAAATAACCCAAATAGAATAGAAATACAAGCAGTTCAGAGGAGGCATGGTGTATAGTTGGAGTTGCCTTTTGCATGATATAGGGTAGGTGTTATAAATCTAGCTTATTTTTAATTGAAATAATTCTCCATGTGTTTTTAAAGTTAAAAAATATGTGAATACCTGGCTCCCTTTCTCTGTAGCCTATTCACCACATGTATTTTATATGCACATATAGAATCCTACATGGTATCACACGTATATTCTTGTGAGGTGGCTGACTTAGCAGATTCAAATTGTGAGAAGAGATCACTTCTCCTAAACGCTGTTGGAACTGAAAATTCAACGTATGGGGGAGCCTCCTAGTAGAAAAACATTATACATAAATCCATGTTAAGTAAAATAAATATTTTTGCATCAGTGGATGATATATATTTCATGAAGAATTTCGATTGGCATATATATTGCTACGTTTTATTGTCTGTGTTTGTGTTTTGTGTGTGTGTGTATATATATATATATATATATATATATATATATATATATATATATATACTCTCCAAATTTTTCAAAATATAAAATATATGTGTCCTATATACACTACCTAAATTCATTCATGTTCATGTATGTGGATTCATAATCAACTTTTCACAAGATTATTCTCAGAAATATACATCCACCTAAAATACATATTTGTTTTCTAGTACTGAAAAGTAACTTCAGTGAATGGTGCATAAAATCCTAATATTTCTACAGTAGCTGACCCAGTTTAACATCAATGCAAATAGATTCCTATGGGACATGATGTGTATTTTGAAGTTCATTTTATTTAACACTGGTACATTACTATTTCTTCAGTTTATGCACACCATAGGATATATATTTCATTCACAGGTTCACAAATTAATAGGCATTTGTTTCACTTTCAATCATTTCCTGCTTCAGAACACATGTATTCCTCCAGGTTTCTTGACTGTTCTTCTCATGAGACTTCTTTCCAAACACATTATTTTCGATTTCCATAAAAATTTGAAGCAAAACTCCCACACTCTTCATGATAAACCATAACCCTAAAATTACCATTAGATGTATAACTGGTTGGAATGAATGATTGTATATCAATATAAGATTTCCAGTATATTTTCAGATAACAATTAAATCCATTATTTAAAGTTGGAACCAGTTATATAATTTATGTTGAGTGTCTATATGGAAGAAGCTGAAGGCCATTTTAGAGGGTTTTGGTTTTAATTGTGGTCATTTGTTGGTGGTTGGAAGAGATGACTGGGTCCACCTGGGCTTGAACACTGGTGTGATTCCCCATAAGACTGAGTTCTGGAACTGAACTCAGAGAAGTATTGCCATGAAGTCATGTTGGGATTTTAGGAGGCCACGTATGAGAGTCGCCCTAGGAAACTGAATTCTAGGCCCAGGATGGCTTCCCACATCGCCATGGGAATCTCATCCAGGATATTACATGATTTTATTTTTAAAGAGTTGGCAGCCATAATTAAGAGACAAAACACACATGGATCTCACATTGTAGACCTCAATGGGCCTGGCTTCATGTGACCTTTTGCCCCCTCTTTGGGAAGCCTTGCCTGTGAGAGTTCTCCAGAGGTTTCATTCAAATGAGCTTCCTCAAAATTTTATGGTTCCTGGATGAATGGGAAACTCACAGTGGCTCCAAATTCATCCTTGAAAAATGGCGAGATAAATACCATGAAATTTTGGACATTCCCTTGACCAGGTGGCACTGGAAAACATTTCCATGTCCTATTGCTGATCAGGAGTATACCAGACAGTGCCTTGATTGACTGGGTTTCATGAAAATGCTGTAGAACAGAGATGCCAGTAATTTGGAGCCTTCTGAGTAGTGAGCCTAGAGTAGTGGTTAGCAAGTGTGTGATAATACATCTGTGCTGTGGCCATGGAGATCTGCCATTGGCTTCCAAATGTCCTGTGACTGACATGGTGCAGCCAGCAGACAATTATATAAAAAAGGCATCTTGGTATATGGAGACGTTTCTGGGCAATGTTCAGAATCAGGTTGCTATGGACAAGGGCGCAAGCTATGTGGGATAGAAGCCTGGTTGGTGCGTTCTCCAGCAGACACTGACCAACCACATGTGACAGAATGCCGTGCAGCACTGCGACCCATTTGAACTCCTTGTATTTTGTGAAGCCAATACCAAACTCCATTGTAGCAGCAAGAAAGACCATTAAAAGTGGAGTATGACCAAAGGGCTTCACAGTCCACACGGGGAGAGGCTTAGCCCCAATGGCCATTGTTTACCTACAAAAAGAGAATTCATCACTGCTGCACCATGTTCATTGGAAAATAAGAACACATGTCCTTCAGGTCACATAGATGCATATCTAGCTTTGATGGTCTCACTACAAAGGAAGCTAAAGCTACTGACAACAACATATATTTCAAGTGCCCAGCCTCAGAGGCAGTTTCTCAAAATGTCTTTAGGCCAGGAAACCTCTATATTCATAGACACAGGGTACAACTTTTTGTACCCCCAATACTAATTTATACGTCTTCAAAATATTGCTCCCAGAAATGGTTACGAGAAATACTCATGTCACCTGATCTACATATACATTGTATCACAGTAATATTCTGAACACAAAATGCAAAGGTCACACTTATGATTGTACCAAAACCTAAATGGAAAGTGAACCTGCATTACTAAAATCATCCATGTCCACTTGCCTAATGCTCTCAAATGTCAATCCTATTGATGACTACATATTTCTTTTTTCCTAAGATTATATAATTAAAGTCAACCCTGTTGAATGTGTAATCCTATCACTAACTTTATGCTTTGCCTGATTTCATAATGTCTCTATTGATATCTGCTTTCCTACATGTTTTCTCCAGTTCATCATTGTGACTGACTCTTCACATGTGCTGACATTTACATTCACTCTCTATATGAAACCCTATTGCTAAAGGACTTTTTTCCCAAATCCAATATTCACTCTTCTTCCTAAACCTACCAACTATATTCCTAATCTTACTGACTATCCCGTTTTGAATGGATGTTCTTTTCTACATTCAATCATCCAAGTAAATGTCAGGTGAGCGTCGGAGGAAGAGACCACCCAGAATCTATCTCATGCAACAGCAAAGGGTTTATTGGGGGTCCAGCGTGCTGGTGCTCATACCTCACTTGAATAGAGCAGAGAGCGCTGAGAACAGCTTAAGCAGAGCTTATATACTTTCCTTGAAGAGGGCAGGGAGGGAATTTTATTAATGGATCAGGGCGAGTGGGCAGTTTGCGCGCAACCGGGTGAGGGAGTGCATTCTGTAGTTTGGCCGTTGGGGACAGCACATTCTGGGAACAAGATTAGCAAACATTTCTCAAGATTTCAACAGTGTTTTGTTAAGCGTACAGAAAAACAGGAAGTGACAAGTGCCTATTTTATTAACCTTTCATTCCCCACTTCTTCTTCTGGCTACTTTTAGTCATAAAAGTGATCATTGGGGGGTGTCACATTTTATGTCTGCTAGTGGGGTATTAACATAAGTTTAACTTGTCCAATTTGAGATTGGAGAAAAGAAATTACATTGTTGAGCAAACAGAGTTTATAGTTAGCAATAATATGAGGAATACACAATTTGAAAGGGTTACCAGTCTTTTCCAGTTTCCAGCCAGAGCCTCAACAGGCCGCAGGCTTGAGATGAGAGGTATGGATCCAGGAAATGATTCTGTCTACCTTTACCGCTGTAGGTGTTATAAGTAGCACCTGGTATGGTCCTTTCAAGCGGGGTTCCAGGGATGACACCTGATGTCGTCTTACATAGAAGAAGTATCTTACTTGATGTTGATTTGGAGTCCTCTCGTCCCCAGGTTGTTAGGCAGTGGCCATCTGTTTTCACAGGTATCCTGAGTTCTTTCAAGAGCTTTAAGTCTGTCAAGCAAGGGGGTGTGAAAGGGATCGTTAGGTCTTAGAGTTGGAGTTAGGTCCCTTACTGGAGGAGGGGCACCATAGAAAATTTCATAGGGGGTGAGGTTACACAAAGAAACAGAGGGAGTATTTCTTGCATGAAACAGTTCATAAGGCAGTAGCATAGTCCAATATTTTATGCCGGTCACTAAGCTTAATTTCGTTATGGTCTCTTTAATGGTTCTATTCATTCATTCTGCCTGTCCTGAACTCGGGGGTCTATAAGCACAATGTAACTTTCAATAAATCCCCAAGGTCCTGGCTAACCCCTGACTTATGTGGGTTATGAACGCGGGTCCATTATAACACCCTATTACTTTAGGCAGGCCGTATCTTGGAAAAATATCTCCCAGGATCTTCTTCACCACAATTTGCACTGTTTCTTTTTTTTCCTTTTCTTTCTTTCTTTTTTTTTTTGGTGGGAAAGGCTTCAATCCATCTGAAAATGTATCTACAAAGACTAGGAGATATTTAAGTCCATAACTTGCTGGCTTTATTTCAGTAAAGTACACTTCCCAGAATTGTCCTTGTATGGTTCCTCATAGGTGCTTTCCTGCAGGAAGCTTGGAAGGATAAGAATTAACCAATTGATGGACCTGACAGGCTTTTGTTAACCATTCAGTTATTTCCTTTAACTGTGAGTCGGTTAGTGGAAAACTCTGTTCTTGATCCTTCATGAATGAATGTAGTTTCTTTGAACTAAGGTGAGTGATTTGGTGTACATTATCTACTGACATAGTTATAGCTGTGAATATAGGAGTTTTTACTGAAGGATTTAGAAATTCCACTTGGGGGCCTTCAGGGTTAAAAGTTATTTTGGCCTGGAGCTTGCTGAGCAGAACTCTGCCCATCAATGGGGCCGGGCATTCTGGAATTGCTAGGAAGAAGTGATGGATTTTTCCTTTCCCCTGGTCCCAGGTCCTCTTAGTTGTCCAAGCCCGATATTTACTGCAATTAGCCCCTTGAATTAGAGACCTTTTATTTGATAGAGGGCAAAATGGGGCCTTAATGGCTGAGTATATTGCCCCTGTATCCACTTCAATGTTTACTGGGGTGCCCTCCACTTCAAAAGTTAACCTGAGCTCGGGGAGGGGATCTGATCCCCAACTTTCTTAGTCATCCTCCAGAGTCAGAATGGCTGGCTGGCGTGGCTGTCTCTTTCTAAGGCTCTCTTTGGCCCAGTGTCCTTTTTCTGTACAGTAGGCACATTGATCTGAGGCCAGGGGTGGCCTCTAGTTTGGGCCCAGGTATCCCTTCCTGTCTCCATGTTTCTTATTTCTGGCCTATTTGTTGTTGTGACCAGGACCTTAGTCAATTCGTTAGTCTGTCTTTTGTTTCTTTTATCCTCCCTTTGCTTCCTTATCTTCTTCAGTTTCTCTTGTATAGTATACCTTTTTGGCTTCGCTGACTAAATCTCTCAAAGTCATATCTTGTAATCCATCTAAGTGTTTTAAATTTCTTTAAATATCCAGGGCAGTTTGCCCAATAAAGGCCATCATGACAGATGCCTTTTGAGCCTCTGCCTGAGTATCAAAAGGAGTATATCTCCTATATGCCTCCATAATTCTCCCTAGAAACATAGAGGGAGATACGTCAGGCCCTTGAATAAACTCTATTACCTTGGCCAAATTAGTTGGTCGCCTAGCAGCCACTAAGATACCCGCTATTAGAGCCCGGAGATAAGTGAGCAGATGCTCCCTACCTTCAAAGGTATTGTGGTCCCTGTTTCATCGATTCTAGGGAAAGCCGGGTTGAATATGTTGGGAAGTTGTGTCAGTCACCCACCTGGTCTGAGGATATTATTTTCTAGCTTCCAGGAGGATTCTCTTTTGTTCCTCTGTCATGAAGAGAGTCCCTAGGTGTTGTTGGCAGTTATTCCAAGTAGGCTGGTGTGAAAACATCTATGAATCAACCACACCTGAGAGACGAATGGGGTCCTCGGTAAAAGGGGGATTGTTATTTTTCCAGTTATATCGGTCTGAAGAGGAGAAAGGCCAATACTGGTAGGCTTGCAATTTTTCCCCATGGCCATCATCAATCATTGGCACATAGGGACGGAGGGGGAGCATCACGGGAGTTCCAGGGTTTTCAATCATTCATTGCCGGTGAGTTCCTTTAGCCGGGCCAGGTTCCTCCAGGGGAGGAGGGGCTGTGTGTGCCACGGGGGAGTTTTCTGGAGGGTGCTGGGCTATCTTAGCTTCCTCCAATGGCGGAGAGGCTGAGTCAGCAGCAGGGGAATCACTTAGAGGGTGTTGGGGGTTGGGAGACCAGGGCAAGGGATAAGGAGAGGGATGAGAGTCCAGTAGAGTTAAATCTTGTGACTTAGGCAGAAAAGAGGGTAGAGGAGGAGGAGGAGCAGAGGGTTTGAGAGATCGTGGGGGAAAGATTAGGAGCGGGGGCAGGGGCAAAGAAAGGCTTCACCCATGGAGGAGATTTGCAGAGGTAATGCCGGGTTAAGATATATGGCTTTTGATCTGGATGGCTATGTGGCCCTTCCTGAAAGACAATATCTCTGACTTTTTAAATTCCTGAGAAGTAGAAAAATTCTTCTAAGGGCCATCCAAATCCAAAGGTGGGCCATTCTGAGGCACAGAGAGTCTGCCAGGTCCAGCGGTTTACTGAAAAAGAAAGATTCTGAGCCCTTAAGCGGAATTTGGTCCAGTGATCAAGGGTCAGGGACAGAGGCATTGAAGTGCTCTTTCCCATAATGAAAAATGCACAAAGAGTAAAAGCAATGACACATGACACAGACAAGACAAGACAATAAAGACAGGCAATGGACGTCCAACACTGAGACGAGGACTGAGTAGCCGGCAATACCTGATGGGCTGGCAATACCGAATCTGTAACAAAATATCACTGAGTTAAGGAGACTATTGTTCCTCGATTTTCAGAGTCCTCTGGGGTGTCCCTCAGGGTGGTTGCCTGTGGCTCTGTGACACATCTGTCAGCCACCGTGAGAGAGAGCTCATGCTCTTTATTGACAGCCATTTGCCAAGACCTAACCTGAAACCTGACACCAGAAAGAGGCGCCTTACGAATCCCGAGAGGAGCCTGTTGGGGTCTCTCGTCCGCTGCTCCCAGAACTCGGTGGAACCTCCATATGTAAAGGTCGGATGAGTGTCAGGCGAAGAGACCTCCAAGAGACTGTCTCATGCAAAAGCAAAGGGTTTATTGGGGGTCCAGCATGCTGGGGCTCATAGCTCACTTAAATATAGCAGAGAGTCCTGAGAACAGCTTAAACAGGGCTTATATACTTTCCTTGGGGAGGGCAGGGAGGGAAGTTAAGTATACAGAAAAACATGAAGAGACAACTACCTATTTTACTAACTTTTCACTAACGACTATACTTTGCCAGATTTCCTAATGTCTCTATTGATATCTATTTTCCTACATACTTTTCCCAGTTCATCTTTGTGACTGACTCTTCACATGTGCTGACATTTACATTTACTCTATACCCGAAAAGCTATAGCTAAAGAACTTTTGGTGCAAATTCTATACTCACTATCCTTTCTAAACTACCGACTATCTTCTTAATCTTACCGACTATCACTTTTTGACTGGATGTTATCTTTGACAATCAATCATCCAAGGCACAAGGTCCAATGCAATTGTATATCGATGTACCTGAGACATCTGTGCAGAAAATATATCAAAGCTAAGTATCACAATCAAGGTCCTAATACACTTCTGGGTTTTAAATCTTACCTAGATTTCTGTTTTCATACTTATATTTTACCTATATATTCTTGTAATTATCGCAGGTTATCAATACCATTTTTCATCCAGCTGAATGATTCCTAACCCAAATCAAACCTGTTATTAACCCTAACCATTCACTGTTGCCTCAATCTAACTTTACAGAAGAGCAGGGACAGAGATGGTCTTACAATACAAAAATGTAGGATTCATTCCAACTACTGAGAAACTCAAAGGTCCATGCAAAAATGATCCCTGCAGAAGTTGTAGGCAGCTATGTAGGAACTGAGAGAGCAAAAGTCATCTTCCATTGTAAAAAACCTGGTCAGGATGAAGGAATGTGTCTGAATCAGCCTCTGTCTTCTTAATTTAGAGAAGAAGGACCAAACCAGGCCTGTGTTGAGAGCTGTTCCCGGGTGCCTATGGTTGATATACCATTCTAAGTTGTGAAAGTGTCACAGGAAGTAGGGGCAGCCTCAATTTCATGGGACCCTTTGAAACAACTGTTAGGACAACGTGGTTGCCAAGGCAGTGACCTTATTCAATTCCTGAAGGAAGTGACCTCACCTAACATCCTTAGTGACAGAACTCTCTGAACTTGGGATCCAGGAATCCAGTCACCCAAATCCACTCCCAGTCCCACTCCCAGGGGTCTCAATTTCTTGGATTTACCAAGGACAGATTTAGTCTTTCTTGGTACATACTGATGTGAGGATGGCCAAATGCCAGAAAGCTCTGAAAAGTCGCCTTTACTGAGAAAGCAGGTATTGGATCGCCGCTGGCTCCTCAGTACTTCACAATGTTGACCAAAGAGACCAGATCTGAGACAGGATGGGCCATTTTGGGGGAAGAAAATATGGCCCACAATCAGAGAAACTCTGGATAGTCACAGACCTACTTTCGGGAAGGAGGTGCCTTGGTGGTTGTGGGTGTGAGTTTGTGGATTTGTCTCATGTTCTCAGAATAGGTAGGAAAGTCGGTATGTTTGGTTTGGTGTAGACTGTTTCGAGTAAGTCGTTTGACAAGGCGAGTGTTTCTATGTCTGTGTATCCCACGGTGTCCATGGTTGTAGACATTAGAAAAGAGAATGCATCAATTGATATGTCCTGTCTAGTTGAAAGCTTCCCAGCATTCATCCTGCCCAATTTATGAATGGATTTCAGCTTGCCTTATCGATGGGCAACACTTGCTATCTTTCAAAGTTTCTGCTTTCTTCCTGAATTCTGGCCACTCTCCAGAATAGGCTCATGGTTTTGTGTCCAATATATGTACCACTTCCAAGCCCTGTGACATCGTCATGTACTGGATAGCTGAAGGGAATGGCGAGCATCTCAGAAAACTGTGATACCAGTGTGATCAGGATAGTCTCAGTGGAGAAAACCTTTGGGCCTTTTAATTATCAATTGTTCTGCTGCCCTCAATGTCTGAAAGGTCTTTGCCTCAGGCCACCTTTTTTTGATGCCTGAAAAAAACTGTTTTCACATGGAAATGAATGGGCATCACCTGAAGCTTTTTGCTTAATTCCTTTGGAAAGGATGTGTCTGAATCAGCCTTTTGGCCCTGTGTGAGGCTTAGGCTTAGATTCTCAGCACCTGATGGATCTAAAGAAAGATTCCATGTGTGCATCCAAAACCAAAATAGCCAAAAGAGCAGTCATTCTGCATGAAGTCTCTCCCCTTCCTTTGTGAGGTTCCAGACCTACATCAAGTTAGAATAGGAATGCTTTGGGTCAAATAATTTCTTCAAAGCCCTGCAGAGGCTAGCCCATAGGTGCTTGGGTTTTGCTCATGTCTCCAATTCAGACAAAGAATCTAAACCCCACAGTAGTCCTCAAATTGGAGAAGCAGAGAAGTATTAACAGCAGGCCTATGTGATCACACCAGGTTCACAGGAAGGGTGTCCAAGCCACCCTGATTTTAGGCAAATTAGGGGCAAGGGAGATTATTTTGGAGACTGTCTTGGTCTGCGCCCCTCATCGAAACATCCAACCAGAGGTTATGAAGAGTGTTTATATGAAATATCATGAGGACCATGTGGGAGTGTGTTGGTTTTAATTGTGGTCATTTGTGTGGTGGTTGGAAGAGATGACTGGGTCCACCTTGACATGATCTCTGGTGTGATTCCCCTAAGAGACTGAGTTCTGGAACTTACCTCAGAGAAGTATTGCCATGAATTGTGTTGGGATGTTAAGAGACTACGCATGAGAGTCGCCCTTGGAAACTGAGATGTATGCCCAGGTTGTATTTCCACAAAGCACTGGGAATCACAGCCAAGATATCACATGATTTTATTCTGAAAGACTTGGCAGCCATAGTTGAGAGTCAAAACACACATGGACCTCACATTGTAGACCTCAATGGGCCTGGATTCACGTGACCATTTAGCCAATCTTTGGGAAGCCTTGCCTGTGAGAATTCTCCATAGCTTTCATTGACATGAGCTTCCTCAAAATTTAATGGTTCTGGATTGATTTGAAACGTACAGTGCCTCCAACTTCATCTTTCAAAAATGGCTAGATAAATACCAAGAAATTTTTGAAATTCCCATGACCAGGTGGCACTGGAGAACCTTTGGATGTCCTGTTGCTGATCATGAGTATACCAGACAGTGCCTTGATTGACTGAGTTTCATGAAAATGGTGTAGAACAGAGATGCCAATAAATTGGAGCCTGCTGAGTACTTGGCCTAGAGCAGTAGTGGCGGGTGTGTGATAATACATTTGTGGTGGGGCCATGTGGATCTGCCATTAGCTTCCAAATGTCTTGTGACTGACATGGTGCAGCAAGCAGTCCCTTCTATGTAAAGGCATCTTGTAATATTGAGAATTTTCAGGGAAAGTTTCAGAATCAAGTTGCTATGGTCAATGGGAAAGCTATGTGGGATAGAAGCATGGTTTTGGTGCATTGTCCTGCAGAAACTGACCCACCACACGTGACAGAACTCCCTCCAGCACTGTGTCCCAGTTGACCTCTTTGTATTTTGTGAAGCAAATACCAAACTCCCAGTGAAGCCGCAAGAAACACCATGAAAACTTTAGGATCACAAAATGGCTTCACAGTCCACACGGGGAGACACTTAGACCCCAGGGGCCACAGTTTAGCTACAAATAGCAAATTCAGCACTGCTGCTCATGTTCAGTGGAAAATAAGAAACCATGTCCTCCAGATCACATAGATGCAGACCCACCTTTATTGGTCTCACTAGAAACGAAGCTAAAGCACTTGACAACAACATATGTTTCAAGTGCCCAACCTCAGAGGCAGTTCCACAAGAAGTCTTTAGGCCAGAAGAGCTCCAGTTTGTGGAGTGTTTACCCTGTCCCTTACTTTTGGAAACTCCTTAGCATATTCTATTCCAAATATGTATTCACAGATTTTCTAACTCTTCTCCTCTAATTTTGTCTTACTTGGGGACTAGGTAATGTCAAGCCATTGTTCTGGATGACAGTGGGAACAATTTTTTGTAGCACATATTTGTATACACATTGGATTCATTTTATAATTTTCCAGTCAAAATAGTGAATCCCTCACACTAACCCCTACGCTACTAAACTCTGACTAGAATAATAACCCAAACAGAATTGAAATACAAGCAGTTCAGAGGAGGCATCGTGTATAGTTGGACTTGCCTTTTGCATTATATAGGGTAGGAGTTATGAATCTAGTCAATTATTTGGTTGAAAGAATTCTCCATGTTTTTTTAAAGTTAACAAATATGTGAATTCCTGTCTCCCTTTCTCTGTAGCCTATTTAGCACATGTAGTTTTATATGCACATATAGATTCATACCTGGTATCACACGTATATTTTTGGTGAGGTGGCTGACTTGGCATATAGAAATTGTGAGAAGATATCACTCCTTCTAAAAGCTGTTGGAACTGAGAATTCAACCTATGGGTGATCCTCCTATTAAAATAGCATTATACATAAATCCATGTTCAGTAAAATAAATATTTTTGAATCTGTGGATGATATGTATTTCATGATGAATTTCGATTGGCATATATAATGCTACTTTTTAATGTCTCTCTGTGTGTGTCTGTATATATATATATATATATATATATATATATATATATATATCCTCCAGATTTTTCAAAATATGAAATATATGTGTCTTATTATGCACTCCCAAATTTCATTCATATTCATGTATGTGGATTTATAATCTACTATTCAAAGGATTATTCTCAGAAATATTCATCCACCTGAAATAACATTTTGGTTTACTAGTACTGAAAACTATCTTCAGTAAATGGTGCATAGAAATCCTAATATTTTGACATTGCAAGATGGCCATGAATAGAGTGCATCACACCCTTTGTACTGCGCAACTTCACATGTGAATAAGGAGTTAGAATGACGAAAAAGTATCTTGTTAGGATCTTACAGAAAAATGGGTGTGCCTGGAACCTAGAAGAATGATTTCCACCACCGAGGTCTTGTAATTGAGTCTCAAACAAGAGCCAACTATGCGACCGAAGATCTGGGGTGGCTGATCCGTGCGGCCCATGCCGTGGCTACAGACGGTGGGCCTCCACCGTGAAGCGACCAGCATGCAGGGAGAAACGTTGCTGCTGATTCTGTGGAATCCGGCTGGCTCACCCACCACTAAGCCCGGGGCTGAGTTCGGGATTTCAGATGGGGAAGAAAGTGTTACAGTTCTATCCCCCACAACCGAAACTCCACCGAGGAAACCAACGGCCACCATCTTGGAGAGCTGAAGTATCCACCACCACTCTCCGACAGATTGCAACAACAAAACAGGTGTGTGTTACTCAGCTTATCTCCCATACAGCAGGTAATTCGCAAAAATTCTCTCTTAGGCTTTCCGGGGGAGGGATTACCAGAGAAAGCCTTCATAAAGACGGGGGGAAAACTAGTGGCACCTGACCTTCAACCTTCCTCCCATCACCGGTGAAAACAAAACTTGTCTAGCCAGCGCAATGGGTGGGGCAAGCGGAAAAAATCAAAACAATAGAGTGCCAGTGTTCCCAATAGACACCCTCCACACCCAAGGAACAGCAGGCAAAGAGTACAGTTTGAGCTGCCAAGAGGCATCACTCAGGGGAAATCTGGTGTAGCAGGGGAAATCAGGACTCGCAGAGGAAACCAGGGGATCAGAGGACAGACACGCGTGACTAGGAGGCTGGAGAACGCCTGCCCACCAGCAACCAATCACCCGCTGGCTGCCTGCGCAATTGGGCAGCTAGAGATCACCCGCCCGCCGGTGACAGCCCATTCGCTGATTGCACGACTGGATGGCTGGAGACCGCCCGCCCGCCAGCGACCGGGAGGTGAAACCAACCAGAGACAGTCCAGTCCCACCCCCCCATTCAAACACACCGGCAAGGAGTCTGGGGCCCGCCATAGCAGACAGGTGACATCACTGGAGCTCAGCTGTCGGAATTCCTTCCAAGTGGAATCCACTTTTGCAGGCATAGTCTACAAACACAAAAGAGAGACAACAGAGATATATAAAACCAAAACAAATCTATTGAAGAAAGCAGAAACACAGCAATCAAATTGAGCTGAAAAGTAACGTGAACATCATGAAAAAACAAGGGAAAAAAAGGTGTGCAAAAAATGCAGCACAACTAAATTCTAAAGGAGGACCGTGAAGCATCAGAAATAGGGATAGGGAAAAAACTCAAGGCATACCTAACTCAGATGGAAAGGAATATTAGAGAAGACATGAGGCAGCAAGTCCAAGCAATAAAAGTATATTTTGAAAATCAAATAAACAAACAAATTCAAATGGCCAAGAATGAGCTTTACCAGGAGATAGAGACATTAAAAAGAAATATCAAACAGTAATCCTAGAAATGCAGGAAAGTATAAACCAAATTAAAAACTCAAACGAAGAGTATTACAAATAGACTAGATCAAGTAGAAGTTAGAACGTCAGATAATGAAGACAAAGTTTATCAACTTGAAAAGAATAGAGTAAACACAGAAAAGATGCTTAAATCCCATGAGCAATCTATTCAAGAGATATGGGATGTCATAAATAAAAAACAAATTTGAGAGTCATCGGGATAGAAAAAGGCATAGAGATTCAAACCAAAGGAATGGACAACATATTAAATGAAATAATTCTAGAAAATTTCCCAGAGATGAAAGACGGAATGGATTGCCAAATCCTGGAAGCCTACAGGATCCCAAGCATTCAAAACCATAATAGACCAACTCCAAGACAAATATTTATGAAGATAGCCAGAACAAGGACATACAGAACAAAGAGAGAATATTAAAAGCTACGAGAGAAAGTAGGCAGGTTACATTCAGGGGTAAACCAATTAAGTTAATGACTGATTTTTTTCATCACAAACTTTGAAAGCAAGAAGATCCTGGAACAAAGTATTTCAAACGCTCAAAAATAATGGATTCCAACCAAGAATACTGTATCCAGCAAAATTAAGCTTCAGATTTGACAATGAAATTTAAGTCTTTCACGATAAACAAAAGCTAAAAGAATTCACAGCCAGAACACCAGCAGTGCAAAGCATTTTGAGCAAAATACTACAAGAAGAGGATTTGAAAAGTAATGCCTGAAACTAGCAGCGGGAGGTATCTCAGTAAAGGGAGAGGAAAATAACCAAAAAGTAAAAACTAACCAAAATAAATAAATAAATAAATAAATAAACATGACTGGAAGTACAAATCATATTTCAATTGTAACCTTAAATGTTAATGGCCTAAACTCACCAATCAAGAGACATAAGCTAGTAACCTTGATCCAAAAAGAAAAAAATCCAACAATATGCTGCCTTCAGGAGACTCATATGATAGGTAAAGACATACAGAGGCTGAAATTAAAAGTTTGGGAAAAATCATACCACTCACATGACCCTCGGAAGCAAGCAGGAGTGGCCATACTCATATCGAATAAAATCAACTTCAACCCTACGTTAATCAAAAGGGATAAAGAAGGACACTATATACTGTTAAAAGGAACCTTGCACCAACAATGCATAACCATTATCAATTTGTATGCACTAAACAATTGAGCTGCAACACTCATAAAACAAACTCGCCTCAAGTTCAAGAGTCAAATAAACTACAACACAATAATTATGGGAGACTTCAACACACCGCTCTAGCCATTAGACAGATCCTCTAGACAAAAACTGAATAAAGAAACTATAGAATTCAACAGCAAAATCAGTAACCTAGACTTCACCGACATATATAGAATATATCAACCATCAAAAAGTGGATACACGTTCTTCTCAGTAGCACATGGATCCTACTCAAAGGTAGACCATATATTATGCCATAGGGCAATTATTAGTAAATATAAAGTCGTGGAGATAATACCATGCACCATATCTGATCATAATGGAATGAATCTGGAAATCAATGATAAAAGAAGGAAGGAAAAATCCTACATCACATGGAAAATGAACAACATGCTACTGAATGATAAATGGTTTACAGAAGACATAAAGGAGGAGATAAATAATTCGTAGAGACAAATGACAATACAGACACAACACACTGGAATCTATGGGACACAATGAAAGCAGTTTTAAGAGGGAAATTCATTTCTTGGAGTTCTTTCCTCAAAAAAAAAAAGAAAAAAACAGCAAATAAATGAACTCACACTACACCTCAAAAACCTAGAAATGGAAGAGCAAAACAACAGCAAATGTAGTAGAAGACAAGAAATAATTAAAATTAGAGCAGAAATCAAGGAAATTGAAACAAAAAAAACATTGAAAATATTGATAAAAATAAAGTTGGTTCTTTGAAAAAATAAATAAGATTTATAGACCCTTAGCCATGCTAAGGAAGAGAAGAAAAGAGAGAACTCAAATTACTAACATACGGGATGAAAAAGGCAATATCACAACAGACACTACAGAAATAAGAAGATAATTAGAAAGTATATGGAAAACCTATGTTCCAATAAAATAGATGATAGTGAAGATATCAATAAACTTCTTAAGTCATGCGATCTGTCCAGATTGAGTCAGGAAGACAGACACAATTTGAACAGAACAATAACAAAGGAAGAAATTGAAGAAGCCATCAAAATACTACCAACAAAAAAAAGCCATGGACCGGATGGGTATACAGCAGAGATCTACATAACCTTCAAAAAGGAATTAATACCAATACTTTTCAAGCTATTTCAAAAAATAGAAAAAGAAGAAACTCTTCCAAATTCATTCTATGAGGCCAATATCACCCTGATCCCAAAACCAGACAAAGACACTTCAAAGAAAGAAAACTACAGACCAATATCTCTAATAAACTTGGATGCAAAAATTCTCAATAAAATCTTGGTGAATCGAATACAAAAGCATATCAAAAAAATTATGCACCATGATCATGTAGGATTCATCCCTGGGATTCAAGGCTGGTTCATTATACAAAAATCAATAAATGCTATTCACCACATCAATAGACTTAAAGACAACAACCATATGATCATCTCGATAGATTCAGAAAAAACATTTGACAAAGTTCAACATCCCTTTATGTTGAAAACACTAGAAAAACTAGGGATAACAGGAACTTACCTCAAGATCGCAAAAGCTATATATGATAAACCTCAGGCTGGCATCATCCTAAATTGAGAAAAGCTGAAGGCATTCCCTCTAAAATCTGGAACAAGAGGGATGCCCTCTATCACCACTTCTATTTAATTTAGTTTTTGAAATACTAGGCATAGCAATTAGACAGACAAAAGAAATTAAAGGCATAAAACTAGGAAAAGTAGAACTTAAATTATCGCTATTTGCAGATGACATGATAATATATTTAACAGACCCAAAAGGGTCTACAGAGGAACTGCTAGAGTTAATAAATGAATTCAGCAAAGTTGCAGGATATACAATCAACTCGCATAAATCAAAGGCATTGCTGTATATCAGCAGCAAAACTTCTGAAATGGAAATGAGGAAAACCACTCCATTCAAAATATCCTCAAAGAAAATAAGATAATTGGAAAAATAATTAAATAGTTGGGAAACAACCTAACAAAAGAGGTGAAAGATTTATAAATGAAAACTACAGAACCCTAAAGAGATGGAAGAGATCTTAGAATATGGAAAAATATACCCAATTCATAGATAGGCAGAAATAACATCATCAAAATGGCGATATTACCCAAATTCTCTACAGATTTAAATTGATGCCAATCAAAATCCCAACGACATTTCTTGTAGAAATGATAAAGCAATCATGAAATTCATATGGAAAAACAAAAGACCCAGAATAGCAACAGCAATTCTAAGCAGGAAGTTTGAATCTGGAGGTATAGCAATACCAGAGTTCAAACTGTACTACAAAGCAATAGTAACAAAAACAGCATGGTACTGGTACCAAAATAGGCAGGTGGACCAATGGAACAGAATAGAGGACACAGAAACCAATCCACAAAATTACAACTTTCTTATATTTGATAAAAGGGGCTAAAAACCTGCAATATATGAAGGATAGCATCTTCAACAAATGGTGCTAGAAAAATTGAAAATCGATATGCAACAAAATGACACTGAATCCCTTTCTCTCGCCAAGCAAGGAAGTTAACTCAAAGTGGATCAAGGAGCTAGATATCAAATCAGAGACACTGCATCTGATAGAAGAAAAAGTTGGCTACGATCTACATACTGTGGGGTCGGGCTCCAAATTCCTTAATAGGACACCCATAGCCCAAGAGTTAATAACAAGAATAAATTAATGGGACTTACTTAAACTAAAAAGTTTTTTTTTTTCTCAGCAAGAAAAACAATAAGAGAGGTAAATAGAGAACCTACATCCTGGGAACAAATTTTTACCCCTCACACTTCAGATAAAGCCCTAATATCCAAAATATACAAAGAACTCAAAAAATTAAAAAATAAGATAACAAATAACCCAATCAACAAATGAGCCAAGGACCTGAACAGACACTTCACAGAGGAGGACATACAATCAATCAACAAGTACATAAAAAAATGCTCACAATCTCTAGCAGTCAAAGAAATGCAAATCAAAACCACCCTAGGATACCATCTCACTCCAGTAAGATCGGCAGCCATTAGGAAGTCAAACAACAGTAAGTGTTGGTGAGGATGTGGGGAAAAGGGGACACTTGTACACTGCTGGTGGGACTGTAAATTGGTGCAGCCAATTTGGAAAACAGTATGGAGATTCCTGGGAAAGCTGGGAATGGATCCACCATTTGACAAAGATATCACCCTTCTTGGACTATTCTCTGAGCATCTTAAAACAGCGTACTATTGGGATACTGCCACATCAATGATCATAGCGGCACAATTCACAATAGCTAGACTGTGGAACCAACTTAGATGCCCTTCAATAGATGAATGGATAAAAAAATGTGGAATCTACACACAATGGAGTATTACGCAGCACTAAAAAATTACAAAATCATAGAATTTGCAGGGAAATGTATGGCATTAGAGCAGAATATGCTAAGCGAAGCTAGCCAATCCTTAAAAAACAAATGCCAAATGTCTTCTTTGATATAAAGAGAGCAACTAAGAACAGAAAGGGAGGAAGAGCATGAGGAAAAGATTAACATTATACAAAATGAGTGAGGGGAGAGAAAGGGAGAGAGAACAGAAAGCATATGGAAATGGTAGGAAACCCTCAATGATACACAAAATTACACATAATAGGTTGTGAGGGGAAATGGGAGGGAAATAATGGAGAGAATTAAACAACAGCACATGAGGTAGAGAGGGAAGATGGGATTGGAGGGGAGGGGAGGGGGGATAGTAGGGGATAGGAAAGGTAGAAGAATACAACAGTCACTAATATGCCATTATGTAAAAATGTGAATGTGTAACCAATGTATTTCTGCAATTCTTATTTGGGGAAAAAAATGGGAGTTCATAATCCAAATGAGAAAAATGTATCCAAGATGATATATCATGAACTTTGTAATGTTTTGAACAACCAATAAAAATAAATAAATAAATAAAGGTTTAAAATTCAGTGGGAAGAAATCAGCAAAAAAAGTGTTGAGATGCATTCATTTTTCTTAGCAGAAACTTTGTTTTGTGTAGTTGTAACTATCACAAATTTATTTTACCAGAAATTTGGCTTTTGAAAATGCACATAAATTGAGATTAAAGGATAATTCACCTACCTTCATGAAAAATTCATAGCATTTCCTATATTTTTCATATTTCATTTTTTTAGTTAATATTTTGTCATGGACCAGGTCTAGCCTTAGGCTATTGTTCCAGAATACTACCTCATCTGGCAAGTTCGTACAATGTGTTGGATTTTTCTTTTCTTCCTTTATTTAATTGTTTCTAGCTAATAATGTGTATTTCTCCTTATCTTTATTTGGACATACATACCCAACTATATCTTTGCATTTTATGTGTTACTGGGGAAGAGACTCATCAAAAGCTTTTTGTTATATGTATTAACAATCAAACATTCAGAGCATGCAATTATTCTTAATTTTGCATGAAAATATCTTTGCACAATTTTTCTTATAAAGATTTAGAATTATTAATAATGTCCCTGCTGTAATAAGTAACTACTTACAAGAAGAATTAAACAATTGACTTTATATCAATTATGAATATGAAAAGTACTAAAATAAATATTTGGCAATTAATACACAATTGATAGAAATTGAAATCACGAGAAAGCCATTTAAAATGTCAGTGCATATGGTCCTTAAATAATAGGTTTTTTAAAAAATTTTTCTCTAATTCATAAGATATATTATGCCATATTATCGCTTAATGTGATATAAAACCTTAAATTATCAGTATAGATAAATAAGAAAGAAACCTGTTTACTTAAATATGTTTAATTGATTTTCACTGTAAGATGTTAATTCTGGAAGACCTGAGAATTAAGAAAGATATGGTCTATATTATATCTAACAGGCTAATCAAAGTACTTTTAAATATAAATGTATATATACATATATAATATATGTAATGCATATGCATGAATATAGATACATATATATATAATAAATGTATAGTGATATATCTATCAGGTGATTATAATTTTAACGTTTTCACAAGAAAAAAGAATGACTATAAAAAACAGTCTTAAATTTAAATTTCATAGCAAGATACTGTTTGTAATGACATGAGAGAAAAATTGATATGGATGGAAAATGAAAACGGAAGAGAGAGAAGCGGGAAAATGAGGAAGAAAGTGAGTAAAGAAGAGGGAGAGGCATATTCGATGTTAAGAAAAAAGTGGAGGGGCTGGGTTTATGGCTCAGTGGTAACATGATTGTCTAGCATGTGTGAGGCACTGGGTTCTATTCTCAGCACCACATAAAAATAAACAAAATGAAGGTCCATCAACAACTGAAAAACAAAAAATAAAAAAGTAGAAATATTACCAAAATTCCAAGCTTTGTTGAATGTTAAATAAAAAACAATATGTTACATAGCCTTATGTAATTTCTAGACTCCCCAAAATAGTCATTAAATGTTAGATCATTAGTGCTATAACTAAAAATCCATTGTTCCTTCCTCTACATTCTGTGGCATGCTAGTACTAAAATAAATTGTATTATAACACCAAAAAAAAAAAGCCAAATCATAATATTTCTACAGTAACTGACCCGAGTTTAACATCAATGCAAGTAGATTCCTATGGGACATGATGTGCATTTTGACGTTCATTTTTATTCAACACTGGAACATTACTATTTCTTCAGTTTATGCACATCATAGGATACATATTTCATCCACAATTTAGCAAATTTATACTCATTTGTTTAACTTCAAATCACTTCCTGCTTCAGTACCCATGTATTCTTCCATGTTTCTTGACTGCTCTTTTCATGAGACTTCTTTACAAACACATTATTTTCGATTTCCATTATCATATTTGAAGCAAAACACCCGTCATGATAAACCATAACCCTAATATTACCATTAAATGTATAAGTGGTTGGAAAGAATGATTGTATATCAATATAAGATTTCTTACTTAGTTACAGATATCAATTCAATCCATTATTTAAAGTGGAACCAGTTATATTATTAATTCACAGTATGGTCTATTCATGTATTATCTCTATATTCATAGACACAGGGAACACCTCTTTGTACCCCCAATACTAATTTATACGTCTTCAAAATATTGCTCCCAGAAATGGTGGAACAAATACATGTAACCTGATCTACATATACATTTTATCACAGTAATATTCTGAACAGCAAAAAGCAAAGTTCACACTTATGATTGTACCATACCTAAATGGAAAGTGAACATGGATTACTAAAAATATCCATGTCCAGGTTGCCTAATGATCTCAAATGAAAATCCTATTGGTGACTACATATTTGTTTCTTCCAAAGATTAAATATTCAAACTCAACCCTGTTGTATATGTCTAAAGCTGTCACTCACTTTACACTTTGAATGATTTTGTAATGTGTCTATTGATATCTGCTTTCCTACATATTTTCCCCAGTTCATCATTGTGACTGAATCTTCACATGTGCTATCACTAACATTCACTCTCTAACCGAAACCCTATTGCTAAAAAACTTTGGTCCAAATCCTATATTCACTCTTCTTCCTAAACCTACCTACTGTCTTCCTAATCCTACCGACTATCCCTTTTTGACTGGATGTTCTCTTCTACATTCAATCATCCAAGGTACAAGGTCCTATGCCATTGTATATCAATTTATCTGAGACATCTGTGCAGAACGTAATTCAATGCTAAGTATCCCAATCAAGGACCCAATGACCTTCTGGGCTTCAATTCTTACTTAGATTTCTCTTTTCGTTCATATATTTCACCTCTATATTCTTAAAAATATCGCAGGTTCCCAATACCATTGTTCATCGAGCAGAATGGTTCCTAAACAAAATTGAAAATGTTATTAACACTAACCATACACTCTTCCCTCAATCTAACTTTACAGAAAAGCAGTGACAGTGTTGGTCTTAAAATTCAGGAATGTATGGGATCTTCCACCTGATGAGAACCTCAAAGGTATGTGCAGAAATGATCCCTGGAGAAGATGTAGGCAGCTATGAAGGACCTGAGAGAGCAAAAGTCATCTTCCATGGAAAACAACCTGGTAGGATGAAGTTTGGTGTCTGAATCAGCCTCTGTCTTCTTAATGTAGAGAAGACGGACCAAACCAGGCCTTATGGAGAGCTGTTCCTGAGAGCCTATGGATTATATCTCATTCTAACTTATGAAAGGGTCACAGGAAGTAGGGGCAGCCTCCATCTAAAGGGACCATAAGAAGCAACTGTTAAAACAAAGTGGTTGCCAAGGCAGTGACCTCATTCAGTTCCTGAAGGAAGTGACCTCACCTCACTTCCTTGGTGTTGGAACTCTCTGAACTTGGGATCCAGGAAGCCAGGCACCCCGAGCCAGTCCCAGTCCCAGTCCCAGTTGTCTCACTTGTTTGGATTTACCAAGGACAGGGTCAGTCTTTCTTGGTACCTACTGATTTGAAGATGTCCAAATGCCAGAAGAGCTCTGAAGAGGGGCCTTTCCTGAGAAAGAAGGTAGTGGCTCACCGCTGGTTCCTGTCAACTTCACAGAGTTGGCCAAGGAGACCAGATCTGAGAGAAGACAGGCCATTTCGGAGGAACATAGTATGGCCCAGCAGTCAGAGAACACTCCGAATAGTCACAGACCTACTTGAGGGAAGGAGGTGCCTTTGTGGGTGTGGTTGTGGGTTTGTGGTTTGGTCTCATGTTCTGAGAATAAGTTTTTTCAGATATCAGCTCCGGAGCCCAGGAATTAGTTCTCATTGGGGCTAAGGTTCCCCACCAGCGAGATTTGAAATTGGCGCTGGCTGCATTGTTAACAAGGGCGGGGACTTTTCACGCCACTGCAGAAAAGAAGAAGGTAGGAAGAAGAAGTCCTTAGGCGCCATGTTGGGGTTTTTCTCTGGGGTTTGGCTGCCATTTATACTTTTCCTAACATTCCTCCCTTTTTGTTTTTTTAGAAATTGGGGTGTTGTTTGTCATTTCTGGCTGATTCCTGCTGTGTAGGGGTGCTGTGGGGCCTAGAAAGGGAAGTGGACGAATGCTCGGGGGGCAGGTCTTGGGATATCATGGCAGCCAGAAATAAAACCCAGTGGTATAGATAGCTACTTCAGTAGGGGTAAAGTCTATGAAAGTTCCCTGATGCCACAAGTTGTCGATGGCATGAAACCAGTCCTGGATGGAGGAGATTGTTGGTATCAGCCACTGGTCCTGTAACAGAGACTCAAGGAAATACTGGAAGCATTGCCTGGACATGGCGTCACCAGCACCTGAAGAAGATCAGAGCGAATAAAAACAGAATGAAGATAAAAATTAAAGCAAAGGTCAATTTTTGGCAGTAGTTCCATGTTGGGGGACTGACATAGAAGAGGCCAAGGGCCATGAGGAAGCTTAGAATGTCATAAAGACTCATGAATCCAGGATGGCAGATTAGGAGGTTCTCCAAGCTCGTTGCCTCCCGCTGTCTGATGTACGTTGCATTCCATCGTGCCTGGTAGTGAGCTTCATCACTGAGTGAACTGTTCTCTTGGAGATGATAGGGGTTCATCGGTCATCAGAGGCTAGTAGTGCCTAAGCAAAAGCTGGTTGAAATTTTGATTAAAAATTTTTTGCAGTTGGGTTTGAAGGAACTTCATTATGCATGGCAAGAGAGCACAAAAAGGGAGCATCCCAATAAGGGGCCCCAAGATAGGTAGTAAGTACATGGCAAGATAGGATTGGAAGAACCCTGTTATGGGATTGGAGGAGCTAGGTTTGAGCAATTTGGTCGATAATTCCTGCAATTTAAAACATTTTTTTCTATCAGCCCAGATTCATTAACATAATAGCAACATTCCTCTCTGAGGAATAGGCATGTACCCCCTTTTTCTGCAGTGAGAAGATCAATTGCCCTTTGGTTCTGTAAAGCCACGTGTGCCAATGAAGTAACCTGGCGCTGCAAGGAGCCCAGAGACTCAGCAGTGGTATCGAGTGCTTCCTGCAGTTTTTGTTGCAGGTCATTGGATGCCCATAGAACATGACCTATAGCTCCACCAAAGAGTCCGAGACCCGCCACTGAGGTTGTTAAAGTGAGGCCTACAAGAACCGGCAGAAAGACTGCCCTACGGGTTCGGGAAGGTAGGGCCAACTGTCGGAATTCGGTGGGAGTATACAAAGACAGCTGAGGAACTACAGTAACCAAGAAACAGGTGCCAGAGACATTGATCGTTGAGGTACTTAAAGACCCATTACACCAGAGGAAATTTCCAGGTTGCATAAACGCAGGGCTCGATTGGGTGCTTAAGCTCAAGGAACAAATTGGTAAAGGATTCATTATTGGCAGGTGGAAACAGAAGAAAGCAAATAAAGCATTGGTGGAATAACTTTCCCACAGTGGGTTACGTGTCACACGTAGGGGTTGTCCTTTCTTAGAGAAATTGTAGGTTTTTGCTGAAATATTTCCTGCCGCTAATGGGACCGCTGCTAGAAGTGGACGACTAATTGAAGCACAGAGAAAGCACTGAGAAGGAGGCACAGAAAGAGGGGTGGATTTTAATAATTGAAGAGTTTGGTGTAACAAATTGAGCCATGTGTCAGGGGGACCTGAGGGGGTTGAAGGGTCTGAATCCTTTTTGGATGAGCTATGGATAAGATCTCGAAGTTTTGATTCTGACTCCTTAATGTGTTCGACTACCTGGATGGTTGCCTTAGGTGGCATAATCAGGGTGCTGCCAACAGTCATCCACATTGTGGGTCTGGCTGAGGTTGTCCGAGCATAGACAGCAAACTCAACATAGCCCCAACGTTTGGCCTTGGGGTCAGGTATATCTAAAGTATACCATCCATTGTTATCAGATGAATAGCCTTTATGCCACTTTAGGTAACTAGATGTCCACCCTTTTGGGTAACCAAGTGAGTGGTAAGAATAGCTACCACGTTCATCATGGAACCTGCATGACCAATAGGGGCACCCATTATATATCTCAGGCCACCAATGACAATAGTCTTTTGTTTGATCAAAAAGGAAGCAAATGAAAGGCCAGTTCCAGCTACCAGGGACGAAGGTCCTTGAAGGTGACAATTTTAGGGAAATAGAGGTGCAATTGTGGATGAAGCAAGTAGTTGCATCCACTGCACGGACCTTCTGCATGCCATGTTCTGAGTACCGTTCCTGAAGAGTGAATAAATACATGGTAGGAGAGGTGGGTAAAGACCAGTCCCGATAGAGTACAGAAAATAAGCAGAGTACAAAAAAACAAGCAGTTACAGAAGATTAGGCTGTTGGGAGAGCTCATTGTGACATTTTTAAGAGGAATTGGGCTGCATGGAACACCGTGTGAGCTGCAACTTAAATGGGTGAGATGAGTGTGGAGAGCAGGAGTTAAGGGGAGGTTCAGGAGGTGATTCTTGGAGTTCCTCTCGGTGGTCCTGTCATCAGCAGGTGGGACCTCCTGGTGATATGGCTTCAACCTAGAAATGTGAATCCAGGGAGTGAGATGGTTGTCTGGTAAGGAGAGTTTGGCGGAAGTGGGGGTACAGAGAATGACAGGATAGGGGCATTTCCATTTTGGGGCAAGAGTTCCTTTCTCCTCTGGGGTATTATAATAGACTAGACTCCCAGGTGTTATGGGAGGAGTGTTTGGAGAGGACACTGGGTCCGGATGAAGCCAGTCCTGATATTTCCAGATTTCCGAGCAGAGATGATATAAAAGAGGCAAAGACAAATCTCGGGTGAGAGATCCTTGTGAAATGACCAACCCAGGGGGTATAAGAGGTCTTCCATACATTATCTCAAAGGGAGACAGTAAAGATGGTTTTTAGGGAGAGCTCTGATTCGAAGCAAATCCAAGGGAAGGAGTTTGACCCAGTCTAAGTTTAATTCCATTGTCAATTTGGTAAGGACTTCCTTTAGAGTACGATTTACCCTTTCCACTTTCCCTGAAGCTTGGGGGTAATATGGACAGTGGGAATGCCACTTGAAGGAGAGGGCTTGAGAGACCTTTTGTGTGATCCTAGAAATAAACTCAGGGCCATTGTCATATTGTAGAGAAGTGGGCATACCAAACCTGGGGATGATGTCTGTCAGTAAGATTAAAGCTACAGTGGAAGCCGTTTTATTGGAAGTCGGAAATGCCTCAATCCAACTAGAGAAAGTGTCCACAAAGACAAGGAGGTATTTAGTGCGCCATACTGTGAGCATGTTGGTGAAGTCTACCTGCCAGTCAGCAGTGGGAATGTGTCCCCGGGCTTGGTGGGAAGGGAAAGGTTTGGGCCTTAAAGGAGTATAAGTGTTGGTCCACTGACAGATCTGACAATTAGAGGCTATATTCTGTAGCATGGCTTTGTCAGAGAGGGTGAGCGAGAAGAAGCTCTGTAAAAAGAGGGTCAAAGACTGAGAATTGGAAAGGAATAGATTATGAAGGAACTTGAAGAGATCCTTGTTCTTACTGGAAGAAGTAGGGGCTTCAGATGAGCTGTCTAAAGTGGCCATTATATGTCCCCCAGGGGGTCCATCATTGGAAGTGGTAGCAGCCATTTGTGCCACCTGGTCAGCTTTGGCATTGCCCTCAGTGATAAGAGAGAAGTCCTTCTGATTAGACCTACAATGGACAACTCCCACCTGGGTGGGTAAGTGGGAGGCCTCTATCAGATTTGTTATAAGAGCCGAATTAGTGATCACATTACCTTTGGTGGTAAGTAGGCCTCGCTCCTTTTATATTGCAGGATGGGATAAGATATGGAAGACATATTTTGAATCAGTATAAAGGGTGAGGGATTTGCCTTGTGCTAGAAGGCTGGCACGAGTGGCTACTATAAGTTCAGACTGCTGGTTGGTAGTTCCTGAAGGCAGAGCTTTGGCCTCTATAATCTCAGTGGCTGATACTAAAGCGTATCCAAAGTAATGAGTGCCGTTCTGCCTAAAGGAACTGCCATCAGTAAACCAGATAAGGTCAGGCTTGGCTAGTAGTCACTCAGAAATGGAAGAATGACAAGGGAGGAAATCATCTAAGGTTTCCAACCAATTATGAGTTGGTGTGTTAGACGTGGGAGTCATTGGGAGCAGTGAGGCAGGGTTCTGTGCAGAGCAGGGAAGGAAAGTAATATTAGGGTTTTCCAGAAAGGAAGTGAGGAGCGACAGAAATCTGGATGGAGGAAGGGTTTGAAAGCCCTTATAAGCTAAAAGATCCTTCAAGTGATGTGGGGAGTGGATAGTTAAAGGGGCCCCAAAAGTAAGCTTAGAGGCTTCTTTGTGTAAAATTTGTCCAGCAGCCAGAGCTCTTAAGCAAGGGGCCCACTCACGGATGGTAGGGTCAAGTTGCTTGGACAAATATGCCACAGGTGCAAATGTAGGCCCATAGTTTTGACCTAAGACCCCAAGTTCTTGCCTCCCATTTTCACGGACATATACATGAAATGGTCTTGAAAGATCAGGAAGGTGAAGGGCAGGTGCCTTTAAGACAAGTTGCTGAAGCCTGCGCAAGTTGTAGTTTGGGGAGGAGGCAAGAGATTCACTAGGGGGTCCCTTTGCTAGGTCATACAGGATTTGTAAAGAAGAGAATAATTTGGGATCCAGGCCCTAAAATAACCTGCTAGTCCTAGGAATGATAGTATTTTGGCTTTTGTATGGGGCACTGGAAGATAAGAGAGGAGTTGCCTCCTATCCAGTGTTATTTCCTTTTTTCTGGGTGTAAGGCAAAAACCAAGATAGGTGACAGAAGACTGGGAAACCTCGGCCTTGTGGGGACACTCCCTATTTCCCTTGTCTGCTAGGAAATTAAGAAGCTGAGCAGTGTGGGATTGAGAGTGTTCCCAGAGGGACTACATAGAAGAAGGTTATCGACATATTGAAGGAGAGTAGAGTCAGGACAGGTCCGGTGAAAGGATGTGAGGTCCTGGGCAAGAACTTGGCCAAAGAGATGGGGGCTATCCCTGAATCCCTGTGGGAGGACAGTCCAGGTAAGCTGATGAGAATGGCGGGTGTGAGAGTCAGTGCAAGTAAAAGCAAAGATATACTGAGATTCTGAGAACAAGGGAATAGAAAAGAACGCATGTTTTAAATTTAGGACCAAGAAGTGGGTAATAGTGGCAGGGATCTGAGAGAAAAGGGTGTAAGGGTTGGACACTAGCGGGTGGATGGGGACCACAGAGGAGTTGACAAGGGGAAGGTCTAGAACCAGCCTGTAGGACACGTTAGGTTTCTTTACTGCCAGAATGGGGGTGTTGAAAGGAGAGTGTGTAGGCCTAAGATACCCCTTTCATAATAAATCCTGGATGATGGCTTCTAATCCGAGGAAGGCTGTGGTTGTGAGTGGATATAATGGTTGACTAATATATCTTGAAGGGTCCCGTAAGACAATATGAATAGGACTGCATTTAGCCATAAAGGGTGTAGTTGTGTCCCAAAACTCAGGGTTAAGTGGTTTAGATAGTCATGGGAGAGTGCATGAAGGAGGTGTATCTGCCCCTAGGAACATCATGAGGAAATGAGAGGTAGGAGACGTGTGGGGTGATATGTGAATGGTGACTTTTAATAGTGAGAGTATGTCCCTTTCCAGAAGGGGAATGGGGCAATGGCTCATAACGAGAAAGGAGTGAGTGAAGGACAAAAGGGATTTTGAGGGAAAATACGTTTTCCTCCTACCACGACAATAGGAGTTTTTGAGGGTGTGGTAGGACCCCAATACTCCCTCAAGACTGAAAAAGTGGCACCAATATCCAAGAGGAAGGTAATGAAGCGTCCATCCACCAGGAAGGTGACCCTAGGCTCTTGATTCTTGATGGTAATAGTCTGGAGGGAAGGCCCAGGGCTCCATCAATCCTCCTCTGCCAAGCCCAGGAGAGGCTGGGATTGCCGGGTGGCTGAACAACCTCCCTTCCGGGTTGTTGGGCAGTCTGCCCCCCAGTGTCTCCTTTGATGGCATTTTGGGCAGGGGTTTTACGGTGTTCTCGGGGAAGGACAATCCTTACCACATTTGAAGAAAGCTCCAGGGGGTGTCACATTGGGACGGCTTGTTGATGGCCTTCTCTGAATGACCTGGGCCAACATTTGGAATTTGGCATTTTCAGCTCTCTGCCTACGGCAATCACTTTCATCCTCTCTACCATGAAAAACCTTTAAAGCAACAGCGAGGATTTTGGTCTGAGGAGTAGCAGGGCCCTGTTCAAGCTTTTTAAGCTTGGCTTTAATGTCAGAGTATTTTTGGGCCAGAACATATGCCATTAAGACATGACGACCATCAGGGGTTTCTGGGTCGAGTTATGTGCACTGTTGAAGGGCCTTGGTTAGTCTATCCAGGAATTCTGAAGGTGTTTCCTCCTTCCTTTGAATGACCTCCTGCACCTTTTTAAAGTTGACAGCCTTGCGGGTGGCCTTTTTCAGGCCCGCCAAGAGGCAGGATGTAAAAAGGTCATGAGTCTGTAAGCCTTCAGGGGTGTTTTAATCCCATAGGGGATCCTGCTCTGGGACAGCATGAGGGCCCGTGGGGTGGTTAGGATTGGTCCTATGATTTTCATCAGCATGGGCTTGGGCTAGCTCCCAGACCCATTGCCTTTCCTCTGGGAGATGTGTATTGGCCAAGAGCATGTATATGTCATGAAGAGTGAGGCTATATGCTTGCAAGACCCATTGAAACTCCCGTATGTAAGTGGTGGGTTTAGTGGTGATTGAGCCTAACTTCCTCTCTAGCTGAGTAATGTCTGACCTGGAGAAGAGCACGTGGACTCTGATGACACCCTCGGGACCAGCTACCTCACGAAGGGGTGCGATTGTGTTAGGGGTGGGAAGGAGTCCTTTAGACCTGGTAACAGGAGGACTGAAACAGGCAGGCGGCGGACAGGAAGGAGAGGAAGGGGAAGGGAGTGTCTCTTTGGAAGAGGAGGAGGTAGAGCAGGCAGAAGAGGACGGAGGGGAGGGGGATAAAATGGAAGGCTGAGGATCCATGGAATCAGGCAGAGGATGAGGAGGGTATAGCAGAAGAGAAGGGGCAGATGGGGCTGGGGATAATGTGGGGGTTCATCTGCTGGGTCGAATGAGGAAGAATCTGTGAAGTCAGAAGTAGAAGTAGGGGAAGAGAGGGGATTGCAAGCAAGGAGGACCTGAGGGGGAGGGCAGGAGGAGCAGAGACAAGGTGCTGTGTGGGAAGGCTAAAACCTTCAATGCAGGGAATCTTCCTCCACTTTTTCAGACGCTGGCAGTAGTTAAAAAGGTCCCGGGGGAGGTTTGGATCTAAGGATCCTTCTTGGACTGATCCCCTCATGGAAACCTCAAGCCACCGGTTATGATGAGTGTCTATATGGAAGAAGATGAGGGCCTTGTGGGAGTGCTTTGGTTTTAATTGTGGTCATTTGTGTGGTGGTTGGAAGTGATGACTGGGTCTACCTGGGCTTGAACTCTGGTGTGATTCCCCTTAGAGTCTGAGTTCTGGAACTGATCTCAGAGAAATATTGCCATGAACTGTGTTCAGATTTTAGGAGGCCACGCATGGGATTCGCCCTTGGAAACTGAGATCAAGGACAGAGTGGCTTTCCACAGAGCCTTGGAATCTCAGCTAGGATATCATATGATTTTATTCTGAAAGATTTGGCAGCCATAGTTGAGAGTCAGAACACCCATGGACGTCACATTGAAGACCTCAATGGGCCTGGCTTTATGTGACCTTTTGAAGACTCTATGGGAAGACTTGCCTGTGAGAGTTCTCCAGAGCTTTCATTGAAATGAGCTTCCTCACCATTTAATGGTTCCTGAATGAACTGAAACCCACAGTGTCTCCAACTTCATCCATGAAAAAAAGCTAGATAAATACAATGAAATTTTTGAAATTCCAATAATCAGGTGGCACTGGAGAACCTTTGGATGTCTTGTTGCTTATCATGAGTGTACGAGAGAATGCCAAGATTGACCGGGTTTCATGAAAATGGTGTAGAACAAAGATGCCAGTAAGTTGGAGCCTGCTGAGTAGTGGGCCTATTGCAGTGGTGGGCAGGTGTGTTATAATATATCTGTGGTGTGGCCATGAGGATTTGCCATTGCTTTCCAAGTGGCTTGTGACTGACATTGTGCATCCAGCAGACCCTTCTATGTAAAGGCATCTTCTTACATGGAGAGGTTCCAGGGCAAAGTTCAGAGTCAGATTTCTATGGACAAGGGGGCAAGCTCTGTGAGATATAACCTGGTTGTTGCATTCTCCTGCAGACCCTGACACACCACAAGTGACTGAACTTCTTCCAAAACTGGGTCCCAGTTGAACTCATTGTATTTCATGCAGCAAATACCAACCTCCAGTGCAGCAGCAAGAAACACCACAAAAAGTGGAGGATGAACAAATGGCTTCACAGTCCACACGGGAAGACACTTAGCACCCAGTGGCCACAGTTTACCTAAAAAGAGAAAATTCAGCACTGCTGCCTTATGTTCATTAGAATACAAGAAACCATGTCCTCCAGGTCACATAGATTCAAACCCAGCTTTGATGGTCTCACTAGAAAGGAAGCTAAAACTCCTTAAACAACATATGTTTCAAGTGCCCAACCTCAGAGGAAGTTCCTCAAGAAGTCTTTAGGCCGGCAGAGCTCCATGTTTTTGGAGTGTTAACTGTTAGACCAGGACACAAGAAGAGACCACTGACTCTAATTAAAATCAAATTAAATTAATCTTATTATTTCCACCTTTCATGCTGCCTCCCCTCCCAAAACAGCCGGAACAAGACAGCAACCCCAGTTTTCCTACAGCCCAGCTTTATAGCCCAGAAAGTTACACAAAAGGGGTGTTACAGATAACAGAACTCTGACAAGCATCACACTAATGGTAGTTTAGATTTTTTTTGCTGTCCCTACATCAGAATTCAGAGGACCATTAGAGCGTCAGAGAGGGATGTTTTCTGGCCAGAGAAGGCAAATATTTATGATGTGTCACTAAAGTTTCAGAGAGGGCTGCTATCTGGTCAGAGAGCTGGGCATGCGTGAGTTCAAGGCACGGGCAGGCATTTCAAGCAGGTTCAGAACTTGCAGTAATTTATGGTAAAGCCAAAATTATCTTTTCATGGCTTTGTGGCAAGATGGCTCCCAATTTTAATAAAAGATCAGGATGGGTCTATCATTTCCCCCTTTTCTCTGTGTCCCTTTCAAATCTTTAATAGATTAGGGGAAGAGCACTGAGGAAATTTTAATCCCTCAGGTAAGATTCTCCAAATTTTTAGAACTCACCCAAAACCGATCTCCCTGATTTTACCTGACTTAATTAATTACTTATATTGATAGTCTATTTATCTTTCTCTTCATTGTTGTAAGAAGAGTGGCGTCAATCATTATTTCTTCTTCTGACCTGAGACAGGGTGAAGTGAGTGGGCGTGAGGGACATGAGTTGCCTTTTATAAGTCAGTTGGGGGACATGAGTTGCCTTTTAGAAGTCAGTTCGGATTGAAGTCTGGTTGGGGAAGAACAGGTTGTAAAGTCATCTGGGGATGGGTTCTTCTATGAGAGAAACAAAAACCATGAGTACTGAATAAATGTTGCAGCAGCTGGAACATGTCACTGTATGGAAGTTCCCTCACCAGTCTTTAATATCCCCAGTTATCAGGACTATCAAATTAATATTTAACTTTTAGTGTTACAGTTGTCCCTCCCCGTAAGATACAGTTTAACAATTTAATGTCATCTGATCTTGTAAAATCCTTTTTTTGTATGACCTCTATGTCTAATAGAGAAACCTTTAATTCTGTTACTCAGGGCTGGATAATCGTACTAGCAAACACCAAGCCTACCTGTGTAGGTTAGGAATATCTGCAGGCCTTAAATTAGAAATTTCTGCCTGTGGCAGCTCTTCTTGATAGTCTCTTTTTATAAGTATCAGGCATTCCTGTCTGAGAATCCTTCTTTGTAGCCTCCAGTCTTACTTATTTTGGGAGGCTAAAATAAAGTGCATACCTTAAAATATTATTATTATTATTAAAATTATTATTATTATTATTATTATATTATTATTATTATTTAAAATGCCCAGGAATGGCTGTATTTTGGTCTTAACTGTCTTTCCAAAGTGTTTAAGATGAAGCAGTCAAACGGACTTTTGTTTCTATCTATTGTTAACAGTCAGCTGAGCTTTATGGGAGTCAATTCTGGAAAAACGAGAGCAGATTTTCAATTCTGCTAGTGCCATTTGCGCTAGGTGGGTCCAGGTATTGCTTGACCATTTGGCTTCCCTCAGAAGCATCAGGGATATCTCCTTTCTCTGATGACTCTCGTAACAAATGCACTGATTGGCTTTCTGTTCTCCAGTGGTCTCATTAATCTCCCTGATCAGTAGGTTATGTGGCTCAGAGTTGAAAAGCTCTTTAGAGAAGTCCCCTGTTCCCTGGATTCAGATTGACTCAGAGGGTAAGAGCCAAAATATTGGTTTTCTTGGCCCTTTTCATTTAACTTTAATTTTAAATCCTAATCTTAAACATCCAGCAAATAAATTTTAACAGCCTTATATTAAGAGTACTGGACTTTAATGTCTATAACTTTATAATTATCTTTTAATTAATTGGGATCTGTATTATTCTGTCTGTATTGTAGGTGATGACTTATTATCTTTAATAAACCCATGTTGTGTTCTTAAAGCAACTAACAGGAAATCTTTAGATCACTTATAAGAAAATTTCAAAATAAAATTAACAAAAGTAAAAATACTTAGTTCGTGTAATAGCTACCCTAAATTTTTTGGCTGAGTATTACTTTATATCCCCTGTTTTAGATCCTAGGAATCTTGACATTTTTTAGGGTTTTAACATAACTTTAAAGAAATATTATCTGACCTACTGGTTTCGTAGTCATTCTCACATATAGTAAGATGGGACACACAGCCTTATCTCAGGTAAGGCAGGGCTCTTTATAAATCTTAAGTATTTTAGTTCTAAAGCTGATCTTTATTTTTAAATATCATTTGACAAAGTTTACATAAATTGCGGTCTCATGAATATTAGCTAACACCATATGATATCACATTTAAAACATGAATTAAAGAAAGCCTGAACGTTTTCAACTTTTACATAGATTAGGCTCTCATTAACTTAAAAATACATTTAAATTGTTCCACAATGTAAAAAGTAACATGAAACTTTACATATCTTATTGATAACAGGTAAATAAATCTCCAATATATTTTTTTTACCATACAACTTCAGAACACCAGCTTGATATAATGCTCTTTTAAAGTTTCTACCTTACAGACTTGCATACCTGTAAGATATGAAAACATTAATAGCATCACAATTACATTGCTGTTTCTACATTAACCAAGTTTACCTTTTAAAGAAATGGCAGTGCAGTGCTCTAAAATAACAGTTCTGATTTAATAAGTTGTTTAATTTTTATGGTTCCTTGCTCTAGAAAAAATAAAACTTAATAAACACAATGTTATGGGTAAACTTATGTTTCAAAAAATTTTTGTCTCATTAACACATGACTGATTTTTAAAATCTTATATAGAGTTTAGGAAAAACTCATACAGACCTTAGTAAATGAATCAGATATCTAACAAAAGTACTCACGAATGAGTAATCCCATATCAAATTTATTTTACTTATTTATCAAAATATTAGAGAAATGTATTGAACAGTGTAAACCATTTTTATGTTGAAGAAAATGTCCTAGAACCAAGGCACATTAGACGTTTTGTAGATATTAATATTTTATTAGATTTTTGAACACCTAGAAAAATTTGTAAGCTTAAATTTAAAAACATTTATTTTTATCTGTTTATCCAATTTAAATTGAAACATTTAAACCACGTGAACTAAAGATCTTTGGATCCACTTTTTTAAAATTTGTTTTTATGAGCGCTTTTTTTATGAGCGCTCCTTATATATGTTAATTTGTGTATATATGATATACGAACATATGTATATATAGACAGACAACACATAACAAAATTGTACACACATAATAATAGTAAAGGCCTTGTAGTTTTTCGCAGATTAAATCTTTATTGCAATGTTTCAAAAAGTCCACAGTCGGTCAAAGATAGAACTGATCAGAAAAACATTAACCTAGGTCTGCATGCTCAGAATCATGAGCTCAAAAAGAAAATACAGAATCTAAGGAAAAAAATAAGAGTCCTAGAAAAAACGACTGGCCAGTAATTAGTAAATACCATACAATTTACTTTTTCTTTCTGTTAGGCATCAAATCAGTCTCCTACTAAGCTTGCAGGCTTCTTTCATTTGCATTTCAACATAAGTCATGGCTGAGGTCTGGAAGGAGCAGGAAAAAACTGCTATTCTGAGCAGACACCTCAGGCCTAAGGCATTTTAACCATAATTTTCAGGTTCGGGTGTTGAAAATTATGATACAAGTTTAAGATACAATTCACAAAATTTTATGTCTTTACATCTTATTTTGTCAACAGATACCATACTATGGTTTACTATCCTTGTACAAATTAATGCACTGGTCACACAGTGACATTTTCCCTGGCTACCGAAATCAAAATTGGTTAAAAAAAAAAAAAGACTGAATTATTGGGAAGTTACTTGCCAATTGGAAGTAGAGTTCTTCAGTTTTCCATCCTAAGTATTTAAGTTCTCTGGCATGAATTACCTGAAATCTTAAACTAAACAATTACCTAAACCCGACTTTTAACTGCAAGATTGTGCAATGCTTCAAAAACCCATTCAGATACCAGTTTGTTATGATAAAACATCATCATTTAGACACACATTCAGCTAAGATCATTCCCAAAAAAAATTTTATAATATCAACACATTATTGCACATGTCTTAAAGGACCAGAAACAAAGACACAAGACAGACAGAAAGGAGGTAGAGACTATGGTTGCCAGACAGAATCCTTTAAACCAGAGCAGATAAGAGAAAAATCTACTACACCAGTGGCACCATAAAAATCTACTACACCAGTGGCACCATGGGGGGGACCAGATGTTTTAACAGAGGGGCAACCTGAAATGTAAAATAAAGTGTCTATATGGTGACTTTAATGAATTTAGTGTCCCCTTTTTCTTTTTCTCTTTTTTAACAAGACAGAGGTGGCGTAATTCTTACAGTGCACGGAAGAAAGGAGTGTATTCCCTGAATCAACAGGGCTTTGGCAGCTGCTGGGGGTCCCTCAGTCCCTCCTTTTACTTACAGGATGAGCTCCTCTGGTTCAGTTCCACCCCAAGCAAGCTCCATCTCCTAACATTTCAGTAGACAGCTCTCACAAAGTTCTGGGGCGGAGGGGGGATACCAAATTTGTAACTTAAAGTTCGGTTCCTGACCTAGAAGCCAATTTATACCAATTAAATAATGAGGAATGGGTTCTGAGAAAAAGAAAAGGGGAGGTTAATTGCTTTGCTAACAAAGGAGAAACACAGGGGACTCTGCCAAATTTTGTGACTCTCTTGATCTGGAGGGACAAGGGGTTTTAAAGGAGTTTCACTTGTTAACCTGGGAGATACTCAGTTCTTAGGTCCCCAGCAGGCATTGCCCTCTGCAATGGGTGTGCTCCAGGCAGCCAGCTAGGGGCTTCTATCATCCTGCTTAACAAAGGGGGGTAAAGTTCATCACAGTTCCTTAAAACACAGTTCAAACGGGTGTCAGGCTTACTCTCTTTATTACCCATTTTCACGTCCAATATCCTTAAGTTTTTACCACTGAAATCACACAACAAAATGAACAAAAGCAAACAAACAAACAAAAAAAAATAGAACGCAGAACAAAACACACACACACACACACACACACACACACAAAGAAAAACAGAAACCCGGCGCCTAAACAGAAAAACAGTGGTACAGTGCAAGATCTTGCTAAAGCTCCAGGGTAGGAGCGCGTGCGTGCCTGTGGGCACCTCTCTACACTTCCAGAGGAATTTCCTACAGAACAGAACAGAGGACAGAATGATTCTTGTTACTGTCCTGGACAGGAGTATATGTGAGTCTCCCCAGGCCACATCTCTGTCATCAGAAGAGATCTCCCTTAACCGGATATCAGATGTTATAAAGGCGCCACTTACCTATGGAGGCCTCCTCCATTAGGTGCTTGCTAATAGTTTTAGTGCGGAGGTTCACTGCAATGCTCCCGGGACTAAAGGCTCTCTTCCTAATATAGAGAAGATGGACCAAACCAGGCCTGAGTGGAGAGCTGTTCCTTGGTGCCTATGGTTTATATACCATTCTAATTTGTGAAAGTGCCACAGAAAGTAGGGTCAGCCTCCTTCTCATGGTACGCTTGGAAGCAACTGTTTGGACAAAGTGGTTGCCAAGGCAGTGACCTCATTCAGTTCCTGAAGGATGCGACCTCACCTCACTTCCTTGGTAATGGAACTCTCTGAACTTGGGATCCAGGAAGCCAGGCACAGAGAGCCAATCCCCGTCCCAGTCCCAGTGGTCTCACTTGCTTCGATTTAGCAAGGACAGAGTCAGTCTTTCTTGGTACCTACTGATGTGAGGATGGCCAAATGCCAGGAAAACTCTGAAGAGGGGCCTTTTTTGAAAAAGCAGGTAGTGGCTCACAGCTGGCTCCTGACCACTTCACAGAGTTGGACAAGGAGACCAGATCTGAGACAAGACAGGCCATATCGGGGGAACACAGTATGGCCCAGCAGTCAGAGGACACTCCGGAGAGTGAGAGACCTACTTGGGGGAAGGAGGTGCCTTTGTGGATGTGGATGTGTGCTTGTGGTTTTGTCTCATGTTCAGAGAATAGGTAGGAAAGTCGGTTTGTTTGGTTTGGAGTGAACTGTTTCTAGTAAGTTGTTGGACAAGGCGAGTGTTTCTATGTCTGTGTAACCCACTGTGTCCGTGGTTGTAGACGTTAGAAAAGAGAATGCATCAATGGATGTTTCCTGTCTATTAGAAAGCTTCCCAGCATTCATCCTGCCCAACTAATGAATGCTCTAGGGCTTGCCTTATCAATGGGCAACACCGGCTATCTTCCTAAGTTCCTGTTTTCTTCCTGAATTCTGGCCACTCTCCAGAATAGACTCATGCTTTTGTGTCCACGATATGTAGCACCTCCAAGCACTGTGACATGGACATGTACTGGATAGCTGAAGGAATTGGCAAGAATCTCAGAAAACTAAGATACCAGTGTGACCAGGATAGTCTCAGTGGAGAAACCCTGCAATTGGCCTTTTGATTACCTATTGTTCTGTTGCCCTGAATGTCAGGAAGGTCTTTGCCTCAGGCCACGCCTTCGAGATTAAAGAAGAAAACAGTTTTCAAACGGAAATGAGTGGGCATCACCTGTGGCTGTTTGCTTAATTGCTTTTTAAAGGGATGTGTCTGAATCAGCCCCTTGGCCCTGTGTGAGCCTAGAGCTTAGATTCTTAGCACCTGATGGATCATAAGAAAGATCCCATGTGTGGATCCAAATCAAAATGACCAAAAATCAGTCATTGTGGATGAAGTCTCTCGCATTCCTCCGTAACGTTCTTTACCTCCCTCAAGTGAGAATAGGAAACCAATGGGTCAAATGAGTTATTCAAAGCCCTGCAGATGCTAGCCCATAGGTTCTTGGGTTTTCTTATGAATCCAATTCAAATAAAGAATCTAAACCGACAGTCAGTAGGCCTCAAATTGGAGAACAGAGCTGTGTTAACGGCAGGCATATTTGATCACTCCTGGATCACAGGAAGGGTGTCCAGGCCACCCTGACTTTTGGTAAATGAGGGGAAAGGGAGCTTATTTGGAACACTGTCTTGTGCTGCGCCTCTCATGGAATCCTCCTGCCAGAGGTTATGATGAGTGTCTATATGGAAGAAGATGAGTGTCATGTGAGAGTGTTTTGGTTTTAATTGCGGTCATTTGTGTGGAAGTTGGAAGAGATAACTGGGTCCAACTTGGCTTGCACTTTGGTGTGATTCTGCTTAGAGACTGTGTTTTGGAACTGACCTCCGAGAAGGTACAAGGTCCTATGACATTGTATATCCATATTTCTGCGACATCTCTACAGAACGTAATTCAATGCTAAGTATACCAATCAAGGGCCAAATGAACTTCTGGACTTCAAATCTTACCTAGATTTCTGTTTTCATACTTATATTGAAAGGTTAATAAAATAGATACTTGTCACTTCCTGTTTTTCTGTATTATTAACAAAACACCGTTGTAATCTTGAGAACTGTTTACTATTCTTGTTCCCAGAATGTGCTGTCCCCAACTGCCAAACTGCAGAATGTACTTTGTCAACCAGTTGCACGCAAACTGCCCACTTGCCATTACCCATCAATAAATTTCTCTCCCTGCCCTCTCCAAGGAAAATATATAAGCATTTCTTAAGCTGTTCTCAGGGCTCTCTTCTCTGTTCAAGTGATCTCTGAGCCCTTCATGCCGGACTCCCAATAAACCCTTTGCTGTTGCATGAGACTGTCTCTTGGTGGTCTCTGCCACAGATGCTCGCCCAACCTTTACATCTGGTGGCCCTAGCGATATCCGGCAGCTGCAGACAAAATACCCCCAACGGGCTCCTCTGGGGGTAAATAAGACCCATCTTTCTGGTTTCAGGCTTCAGGTTAGGGTATGGCAAAATGGCTATTGGTAAAGAGCGTGAGCTCTCTCCCATGGTGGCTGACACACATGCCACAGAGCCACAGACCATGTCCCTGGGAGATAGACTCGGGAAATCGAGGAACAATAGTCTCCTCAACTCAGTGATATTTTGTTTCTGATTCGGTATTGCCAGCCCTTCAGGTTTTGCCGACTAGTCAGTCCTGGTCTCAGTATTGGACGTCCATTGCCTGTCTTTATTGTCTTGTCTTGTCTGTGTTGTGTGTCGTTGCTTTCACTGTCTGTGTATTTTTTATTATGGGACAGATCATTTCAATGCCTCTGTCCCTGACCCTTGATCACTGGACCAAATTCTGCTTAAGGGCTCAGAATCTTTCTTTTTCAGTAAAACGCCAGACCTGGCAGATTCTGTGTCACAGAATGACCCACCATTGCAGTCGGATGGCTCCTAGAAGGATCTTTGTACTTTGCACTTATTTGAAAAGTCCGAGATATTGTCTTTCAGCAGGGGCCACATAGACATCCAGATCAACAGCCATATATCTTAACTTGTCAGTACCTCTACAAATCTCCTCCTCCATGGGTCTAGCCTTTCCTTGTCCCTGCACCTGCTCCTACTCCTTCCCCCACAATTCTATCTCTCAAACTCTCTGCTCCTCCTCCTCCACCCTCTGTTCTCCTTGAGTCTCAAGATTCTACTGGACTCTCCTCCCCCGCCTTATCATCTGCCCTCGTCTCCCAACCCCCAACACCCTCTAAGTGATTCCCCTTCTGCTGACTCAGCCTCTCCACCATTCGAGGAAGCTAGGCTGGCCCAGTGCCATCAAGATGACTGTCCCGCAGCACAGACAGCCCCTCCTTCCCTGGAGGAAGCTGGCCCAGCTAAAAGAACTCAGAGAACTCACCGACGTTTTCACATCTGCCTACTTGGGGTGACTGTCAACACCACCTAGCGACTCTCTTCATGACAGAGCAATGAGAGAAAAATCTCCTGGAATGTAGAAAAAATATCCTCAGACCTGATGGGCGACCAACACAACTTCCCAACATAATGAAAGCTGGCTTCTCCTTAAACCTATTCAACAGGGACCCCAACACGTTGGAAGATAGGGAGCATCTGTTCAATTATTGCCAGGCTCTAACAGCGGGTCCCCAAGGGACCGCTGGGTGACCAACTAATTTGGCCATGGTAAGAGAAATTATTCAAAGGCCTGATGAATCTCCCTTTATGTTTCTAGAGAGAATCATGGAGGCATATAAGAGATATACTTCTTTCGATCCTCAGGCAGCGGATTAAAAGGCATCTGTCATGATGGCCTTAATTGAGCAAGCTGCCATGGATATTAAAAAAAAAATTAAAAGAGAGATTTAGTCAAAGAAGCCAAGAAAGTATACTATAAGAGAGAAACAGGGAGAAAGAAAGGGAGCAAACGGAGGATGAGAGAAGCAAAAGACAGACTAAGGCATTGACTAAGGTCCTGATCACAACAAGAAAGAGGCCAGAAATTAAGACACAGGGTGACAGGAAGGGCCCATGCCAGAGGCCACCCCTGGCCTCAGATCAGTGTGCCTACTCTAAAGAAAAAGGATACTGGGCCATAGAGTTCCCTATAAAGAGACAGCCACGCCAGCTGGCCATTCTGACTCTGGAGGATGACTAAGAAAGTCGGGGCTCAGATCCCTTCCCCTAGCTCAGGGTAACTTTTGAAGTGGAGGGGACTGCAGTAAACTTTGAAGTGAATACAGGAGCAGTATACTCAGTCCTTAAGGCCCCATTGGGCCCTCTATCAAATAAAAGGTCTCTAGTTCAAAGGGCTGATGACAGTAAATATCGGGCTTAGACAACTAAGAGGACCATGGACCTGGGGAAAGAAAATATCCATCACTCCTTCCTAGTAAGACCAGAATGCCCGCACCCATTGATGGGCAGAGATCTGCTCACCAAGCTCTGGGCCAAAATAACTTTTAACCCTGAAGGCCCCCAAATGAAATTTGTAAATCCTTCAGTAAAGCTCCTATAGTCACCGCTTTAACTATATTAGTAGAAGATGAACGTCCACTCTTCACACCCCCCAAGACTGATCAAACAGGCAAGCTACCCCAAAAATGGATAACAGATTACCCAGATGCCTGGGCAAAAACTGCGGTGTTAGGTCTGGCCGTGAAACAACCTCCAATAACAGTGGAGTTAAAAACCTCAGTCTCTCCAATCAATGTCAAATAATATCCTCTAAGCAAAAAAACTAAAGGTGGGATAAGGCCCCATATTCAGAAATATCTGGCCTTAGGAGTCCTAAGGCCCTGTCAATCGGCCTGGAACACTCTCCTGCTACTAGAAAAAAAAAAAAAAAAGCCAGGAACCGGGGACTATCGCCCCATTAAAGAGCTAAGAGAGATCAACAAAAGAGTGCAGGACATTCACCCCACGGTACCTAATCCGTACAATCTGCTTAGCACTCTGAACCCTGAGCGGAAATTACATACCGTTCTGAACTTAAAAGATGCTTTCTTTTGCTTGCCTCTGCATAAAGATAGTCAGTTGCTGTTTGCTTTTGGGTGGGTAGAACCAGAAACCAAAACGTCTGGTCAACTAACTTGGACTAGACTCCCACAGGGGTTCAAAAACTCCCCCACTCTCTTTGATGAAGCCCTCCACAGAGATCTCAACAACTTCAGAACTACGCACCCTGAAATTACCCAGCTTCAATACGTGGATGACCTGCTACTGGCAGCCAACACCAAGGAAAACTGTGAGTCTGGGACCCAAGCACTATTATATGAGCTTGCTCAACTCGGGTATAGAGTTTCGGCCAAAAAGGCCCAAATTTGCTAGCATGAAGTAATCTTCCTGGGCTATTCCCTTAGGGGCAGTAAACGATGGCTCACTGAGCCCAGAAAACAAACCATTGTGTAGATACCACCCCCATCTTACAGCAGACAACTCAGAGAATTTCTTGGGACTGCTGGCTTTTGCAGGTTATGGATACCTGGGTTTGCGTCCTTAGCTGCTCCTTTATACCGCTGTTAAAGGAAGATGCCCAATTCCAATGGAACCCTGAGTACCAGGAAGTTTTTGATAACATCTAAGGACACTGACACTGAACACCTCAACTTCACTGAGCTCAGCCTGCAATTACAGCAAGCCCTACACTACGTTAAAAATGCACATCAACTCACTCACCTTGGTTCAAAGAAACTGCAGGCATTACTGTAGGATTAAGAACAGAGTTCTCCACTAAACAACTCACAGCGAAAGGAAATAACTGAACGGGTAACAAAAGCCTGTCGGATCCGTCAATTGGGTAATGCTTACCCTTCCAAGTTTCCTAGAGGAAAGCACCTACGAGGAACCAGACCAGGACAATTCTGGGAAGTGGACATTAGTGAAATTAAGCCAGCAAGGTATGGACTTAAATATCTCCTAGTCTTTGTAGATACATTTTCAGGATGGATTGAAGCCTTACACACACACACACACACACACACAAAAAAAAAAAAAAAAAAAACGGCGCAAATGGTTTTCAAGAAGATCCTGAAAGATATTTTTCCAATATACGATCTGCCTAATGGACTGATAATGGACTGGTGTTCATGGCCCAGGTAAGTCAGGTGTTAACCAGGACCCTGTGGATTAATTGGAAGTTACATTATGCTTATATATCCCAGAACTCATGACAGGTAGAAAAAATAAATAGAACCATTAAAGAGACCTTAATGGCCCCCTTAGGGATCTGGTGGCTATCTCTCCACCCAGACATTTTTCAGCTCGGTAGAGGTCTTTCCTTTTGAGATATACCTGATGAAGAGGATCTCACTAAAATTTCATTAAATCCCTTCCATACCATAGATAATTGAAACAAACATTATGGATGCAGGGACACGCGAGCCAGATGCAGGTTGGCTAGCCTATATTACTATGTATGCCCGGCAGACTATCAAAGCGACAAACAGCCATGGCTGTGTGGGGGAAAAGCCGACTTCTTGTTTAAGTCATATGGATGTGAGCATACAGGGGCTGCCTGGTGGAACCCAAACTCCTCATCAAATTCGGTACACAGCATTGGCCATATTACCAATTAGACAACCAAAAACTATGGCCCCCAGAGGGTTCTCTAGATCTTCAAATTCTGCATTACATTTTTAACTTTGGCAAGTGCTCAAAAGGGGGAAATTCCCCTATGTGGAATCTTTTTTCCTCCTGCGCTCACATCCTGTACTATGCTTCCCCAATAGTTCCTCACACTCAGCCTTCTGCTCTAGACTCTCTGCTTTCACTCCCACCTCAGCAACCTGATTTCTCCCCTCCAATTACTAGATCAAAAACCCAAACCTCCGCTGGATCTCAGAACATTGCCCCCTTGCTGAGGAAGCAGGTACCGAGGTACCCCTCCACCCACTCACTCCTCTCTTTTCCTGTCAGTGTCTGCACTAGGTCCCACCAAGTCCTCTAGCAAGCTTAGCCAAAGCTCAAACCAGCTGAGAAGAGCCCTCAGACCCCTATCCAAGATGTAATGAAAATGACCTTTAAAGTTGATTTGTCATCACTGAAAACAGGTTCTAAGAATTTAAAGTCCCTCACAGGCTTTTTGGAATACTCACTCCCGTCTTCCCCTCTGCTCTACCTGTTCTACTGCTCAAGTTTTTGTTCTATGAAAATCCCAAACCGCTTTCCCATTATTCTTTGGCATTTCTCCTTCCTCATTCTCAGATCCACAGAGCTGCTCTCAGCATCGCCTTCCCTGTCATCCCCCTCTGTACCAGGTCCACAGAAATGTCTTAAATGACCTTCTCCAGAAGTCTTCACCAAGGCTTACTTTAGGTCTTTCAGCAAAAGAGTCCCTCTGAAAAAGTTCAATGGAGATAAACTTCCACTCTTCGTTTTGCCCTGTTCTACTTGGCCACTGGCTGGAAAAATCACCACCCCTAAGCTAGACATCGCCTTACCATTTTTCACAAAATTTGTGAACAAGGACTCTGGCCTTGAGCTGGGGCTTCACAGAGATGGCTACATTTCTAAGATAAAAAAGTTACCAACTGGGCTCCATGGTGACAGCTGGCAAGGAGGAAAAAAAAAGAGACAAAAAAGCTCTCCCGTTCCAAGGTGTCCTTGAAAAGTTAACGTGCACAGAACAGAGGAAAAAAACAGAAACAAAAACTGATTTGTGTAAATTTCTGCAGACTGTGAACTTCTGAGCCCCTTCCCTTACATGTTGGGTACAAATACTAAAACTACCAAAACTTGGGGTTCAGTGGATTAATTGATTACAACAGAAGCAATGCCCTCTAAATACGGATGCGACCAAATAAAACTGCTTTCCTGTCTTTGGTGCTATCTTAGGTGCCTTTCCTTGTCCATCCCTACAACAGTATAATTCTATACACTTTAACATTATTTATGTTTTCATAAAATGGTCAATAGATGCGATTAATTATGTAACGATGCAGATGTTTTCGAGAGTGCTCTATCAGGATGCAGGTTCATTTAAAGATCAAATAGGGGGGCATACAACCCGGTTCCACCAGGAACCTGTATCCCTCACTTTAGCCATCCTATTAGGAATAATAGTTGCTAAAGGGGTGGGCACAGGAACAAATGCCCTAGTCCATGAGACACACCAAAGACACAATTAGAAGCAGAAATAGACCAAAGCTTAAAGACATTAAAAACCGCATCACAGCTTTACACGAATTTTAACCTCTCTCTCTCTGAAGTTGTTTACAGAGCAGGCGAGTGTTGGCCCTCCTCTTCATGAGAGAAGGGTGCCTTTTTGCTTGCATTGAGGAAAGAATGATGTTTTTATGCCGACAATACTGGAGTTGTAAAAGAATCTATGAGTAAATTAAGAAAACGACTTGAAGAGGGTCAAAGAAAGACAGAGGCCCCCAAAGGGAGGTTTGAGACTTGGTTCACATAGTCCACCTGGTTAACTACGCTTTTATCCACCCAGGCTGGTCCATTAATAATTCTCATATTATTGTTAACTGTAGGACCCTGTTTGCTCAACCATGTAGTTTCTTTTCTCACCCAAATTGAACCTGTTATTAACCCTAACCATACACTGTTCTCTCAATCTAATTTTACAGAAGAGCGGGGACAGAGTTGGTCTTAAAATACAGCAATATAGAGGATCTTCCACCTGCTGAGAACCTCAAAGGTCCATGAAGAAATGATCCCTGGAGAAGATGTAGTCAACTATGAAGGACCTGAGAGAGCAAAAGTCTTCCATGGCAAACAACCTGCTCATGATGAAGGGATGTGTCTGAATCAGCCACTCTCTTCTTAATGTAGAGAAGATGGACCAAAGCAGTGATGTGTTGAGAGCTTCTCCTGCGTGCCAATGGTTGACATACCATTCTAACTTGTGAAAGTGTCACAGAAAGTAGGGGCAGCCTCCTTCTCATGGGAACCTTAGAAGCAACTGTTAGGACAAAGTTGTTGCCAAGGCAGTGACCAAATTCAGTTCCTAAAGGAAGTGACCTCACCTAACTTCTATGGTGATAGAACTCTCTGAACTTGGAATCCAGGAAGCCTGGCACCCAGAGCCAGTCCCGGTCCCAGTCCCAGTTGTCAAACTTATTTTGATTTACCAAGGACAGACTCAGTCTTTCTTGGGACCTACTGATGTGAGGATGGCCAAATGCAAGAAAAGCTATGGAGAGGGGGCTTTCCTGAGAAAGCAGGCATTGACTCACCATTTGATCCTGAAAACTTCACAGAGTTGGCCAAGAAGACCAGATTTGAGACAGAACAGGCCATTTCTGGGAACATAGTATGGCCCACCAGTCAGAGGACTCTCCGGATAGTCACAGACCTTCATGGGGGAAGGAGGTGCCTTTGTGATGTGGGTGTGAGTTTGTGGTTTTTGTCTCATGTTCTGAGAATAGGTATGAAAGAAGGTTTGTTTTGTTTGGAGTGAACGGTTTCTAGTAAGTCGTTTGACAACGCGAGTGTTTCTATGTCAGTGTATCCCACTGCGCCCGTGGTTGTAGACATTAGAAGAGAGAATTCATCAATGAATATGTCCTGTCAGGTAGAAAGCTTCCCAGCATTCATCCTTCCCAATTAATTAATGGACTGCAGCTTGCCTTATTGATGGGCAACACCTACTATCTTCCTAAGATCCTGTTTTCTTCCTGAATTCTGGCCACTCTCCAGAATAGGCTCATGGTTTTGTGTTTAAGATATGTACAACCACGAAGCTCTGTGAAATGACCATGTACTAGATAGCTAAAGGGAATGGCGAGCATCTCAGAAAACTCAGATATCAGTGTGATCAGTAAAGTCTCAGTGGAGAAACCATGCTTGGGGCCTTTTGCTTACCTTTTCTTCTGTTGCCCTGAATGTCAGGAAGGTCTTTTCCGCAGGCCACCACTTTGTGAAGCCTGAAGAAAACAGTTTTCAAATGGAAATGAATGGGTATTACCTGTGGTTCCTTGCTTAATTGTTTTGGAGAGGATGTGTCTGAATCAGCCTATTTGCCCTGTGTGAGGCTGTGGCTTAGTTTCTCACCTTCTGATGGATATAAAGAAAGATCCCATGTGTACATCCAAAACCAAAATGGCCAAAGAGCAGTCCTTGTGGATGAAGTCTCTCGCCTTCCTCTGTAACTTTCCTGAACTCCATCAAGTCAGAATAGGGATCCTTTGGGTAAAATGAGATCTTCAGAGCTCTGCAGAGGCTAGCCCATGGTTGCTTGGGTTTTCTCAAGACTCCAATTCACATAAAGAATCCAAACCCCACAGTCAGTTGACCTCAAATTGAAGAAGTGGAGCAGTATTAATGGGAGGCCTATTTGATCTCTCCTGGTTCACAAGAAGGGTGTCCATGCCACCCTGAATTAGGCAATTTAGGTGCAAGAGAGCTTATTTGGGACAAGGACTTGAGCTGTCCCCCTCATGGAAAACTCTAGCCAGAGGTTATTATGTGTGTTGGAGTCTTTTAATTTAAATTGTGGTCATTTGGGTGGCGGTTAGAAGAGATGAATTGGTCCACATGTGCTTGAACTCTGGTGTGATTCCCTTAGAGACTGAGTTCTGCAACTGAACTCAGAGAAGTATTGTCATGAATAGTGTTGAGGTTTCAGAAAGCCAGGCATGAGTGTCGCCCTTGGAAACTGAGTTCTAGGCCCAGGGTGGCTTTCCACAGAGCACTTGGCCTCTCAGCCAGGATACCACATGATTTTATTCTGAAAGACTTGGCACCCATCATTGAGAGTCAAAACTCATATGGACCTCACATTGTAGAGCTAAATGAGCTAAACATCATGTGATCTTTTCACCACTCTTTGGGAAGCCTTACCTGTGAGTGTTCTCCAGAGCTTTCATTGAAATGAGCTTCCTAACCATCTAATGGTTCCTGAATGAATTGAAACTCACAGTGCCTCCAACTTCATCCTTGAAAAATGGCTAGATAAATACCATGAAATTTTTGAAATTCCCATCACCAGGTGGCACTGGAGAACCTTTGGATGACATGTTGCTGATCATGAATGTTCCAGACAGTGTCTTGTTTTACTGGGTTTCATGTAAATGGTGTAGAACAGAGATGTCAGTAAGTTGGACTCTGTTGAGTAGTGGGCCTAGAGCAGTGTTGGTCAGGTATGTGATAAAACATCTGTGTGGGGCCATTTGGATCTGCCATTGGCTTCCAAATGGCTTGTGACTGATATGGCGCAGCCAGCAGAACCTTCCGTGTAAAGGCAACTTGTTATATGGAGAGATTTCAGGACATTGTTCAGAATCAGGTTGCTATGGTCAAGGGGTCAAGCTATGTGGGATAGAAGCCTGGTTCTTGTATCATCCTGCAGACCCTGTCCCACCACACGTGACAGAACTCCCTCTTGCACTTTGTCCCAGTTGAACTCCTTGTATTTCGTGAAGCAAATACCAAACTCCCAGTGCAGCAGGAAGAAACACCACGAAATGGAGGATGACCATATGGCTTCACAGTCCACACGGGGAGACACTAAGCGCCCAGTGGCCACAGTTTACCTACAAAGAGAGAATTCAGCACTGCTGCCTCGTGTTCATTGTAAAATAAGAAACTTTGTCCTCCTGGTCACATAGATGCAGACCCAGCTTTGAGGTTCTCACTACAAAGGAAGCTTAACTCGTGACAACAACCTATATTTCAGTGCCCAACCTCAGTGGCAGTTTCTCAAAAAGTTTTAGGCAAGCAGAGCTCCATGTTTGTGGAGTGTGTACTTTGTCCTTATTTTTGGAAACTCCTATACCACCTCCAAGTTTGTGCACTCTTGAGCATTTTCCATTCCAGAAATGTAATCACAGATTTTGTAACTCTTCTTCTCTAATTGTGTCTTACTTGGGGCGAAGGTAATGTCAAGGCATGGTTCTGGATGAGAGTGGGAAGATTTGTTGTAGCACATATTTGCATACACATTGGATTAATTTTCCTATTTTCCATTCGAAATTCTGAATCCCTGACACTAACACATATTCTACTAGACTCTGACTACTAATTCTAATATGATGGAGAAAAATAACCCAAACAGTATATAAGTACATGCAGTTCAGAGTTCGACTTGCCTTTTGCATGATAAAGGGTAGGTGTTATAAATCTAGTCAATTTTTAATTGAAATAGTTCTCGATGTGTTTTCAAAGGTAACAAATATGTGAACTACTGTCTCCCATTCTCTGGAGCCTATTCAGCACATGTATTTTTATATGCACAAATAGAATCCTGCATGGTATCACACGTACATTCTTGTGAATTACATGACATAGCAGATACAAAGTGTGAGAAGTGATCACTCCTCCTAAACCCTGTTGGAACTGAAATTTCAACCTATGGGTGAGCTTCCCAGTAGAACAACATAATACATAAACCCATGTTCAGTAAAATGAATGTTTTTGCATCTTTATGATATATATTTCATGATGAATTTCGATTGGCATATATATTGCTACTTATTAATGTCTATGTTTGTGTGTGTGTGTGTGTGTGTGTGTGTATATATATATATATATATATATATATATATATATATTTATACTCTCCAGATTTTTAAAAATATGAAATATATGTGTCTTATATACAATCCCTAAATTCATTCATGTTCATGTATGTGGATTAATAATCAACTTTTCACAAGATTATTCTTAGAAATATTCATCCACCCAAAATACATATTTGTTTCCTAGTACTGAAAACTAACTTCAGTGAAAGGTGCATACAAATCCTAATATGTCTACATTAACTAACCCAGTTTAACATCAATGCATGTAGGTTACTATGGAACATGATGTGTATTTTGACGTTAATTTTTATTCCACACTGGTACATTACTATTTCTTCAGTTTATGTACATCATAGAATATATATTTGATTCACTAGTTGGCAAATTTATAGGCATTTGTTTCACTTTCAATCACTTCCTGCTCCAGAACACATGTATTCCTCTATGTTTCTTGACTGGTCTATTCATGAGACTTTTTTCCAAATATATTATTTTTGATTTCCATAATCAATTTTGAAACAAAACTCACAAACCCTTCATGATAAACCATAACCCTAAGATGATCATTAGATATATAACTGGTTGGAATGAATGATTGTATATCAATATAACATTTCTTATATATTTTCAGATATCTATTCAATCCATTATTTAAAGTGGATCCAGTTATATTATTTATTCACAGTATGGTCTATTCATGCATTATGTGTATATTCATAGAAATAGGGTACACCTCTTTGTAGGACCATACTAATTTATAAGTCTTCAAAATATTGCTCCAAGAAATGGTGGAAGAAATACTCATGTCACCTGATCTACATACACATTTTATCACAGAAATATTCTGGACACCAAAAGCAAAGGTCACACTTACAATTGTACCAAAGCCTAAATAGAAAGTGAGCATGGATTACTAAAAACATCCATGTCCAGGTTGCCTAATGCTCTCAAATATCAATCCTATTGGTGACTACATATTTGTTTCTTCCTAATATTATATATTCAACCTCAAACCTGTTGAAAATGTCTAACCCTATCACACACTTTATACTTTGCTTGATTTCCTAATGTCTCTATTGATATCTGCTTTCCTACATGTTTTCCCCAGTTCATCATTGTGACTGACTCTTCACATGTACTGACATTTACATACACTCTCTACCCGAAACCCTATTGCTAAAGAACTTTTTGTCCAAATCCTATACTCACTCTTCTTTCTAAACCTACCTACTACCTTCCTAACCCTACCGATTATCGCTTTTTGACTGGATGTTCTCTTCAACATTCAATCATCCAAAGTACAAGGTCCGATGCCAGTGTATATTGATTTATTTGAGACATCTGTGCAGCACATAACTCAAAGCTAAGTATCCCACTCAAGTCCCCAATGCCCTTCTGGGCTTCAAATCTTACCTAGATTTCTGCTTTCATAGTTATATTTCACATATATACTTTTGTAAATACCACAGGTTGCCAATGCCATTATTCATCCTGCAGAATGATTCGTAACCCAAATCGAACCTATTATTAACCCTAACCATACACTCTTCCTTCAATACAACTTACAGAAGAGCAGGGACAGAGTGGGTCTTACAATATAGGAATGTAGATTATCTTCCACCTGCTGAGAACCTAAAAGATCCATGGAGAAATGATCCTTGGAGAATATGTAGGCAGCTATGTAGGACCTGAGAGAGCAATAGTCATCTTCCATGGCAAACAACCTGGTCAGGAAGAATTGATGTGTCTGAATCAGCCTCTGCCTTCTTAAAGTAGAGAAGATGGACCTATGCAGGCCTGTGTGGAGAGCTGTTCCTGGGTGCCTATGGTTGATATACCATTCTAACTTCTGAATGTGTCACAGGATGTTGGGGCAGCCTCCATCTCATAGGAACCTTGGAAGCAACTGTTAGGACAAAGTGGTTACCAAGGCAGTGACCATATTCAGTTCGTGAAAGAAGTGACGTCACTTCACTTCCTTGGTGATGGAATTCTCTGAACTTGGGATCCCGGAAGCCAGGCACCCAGAGTCAGTCTCACTCCGAGTCCCAGTGGGCTAACTTATTTGTTTTTCCCAAAGACATAGTCAGTCTTTCTTGGTACCTACTGATGTGAGGATGGCCAAATTCCAGCAGAGCTCGGAAGAGGGGCCTTTCCTGAGAAAGTAGGTAGTGGCGAACCACTGGCTCCTGACAACTTCACAGAATTGGCCAAGGAGACCAGATCTGAAACAGGACAGGCCATTTTTGGGGGAACATAATATGGCCCACCAGTCAGAAGACACTTCGGATAATCACAGACCTACTTGGGTGAAAGAATCACCTTTGCTGTTGTAGGTGTGAGTTTGTGGTTTTTTCTGATGTTCTGAGAATAGCTAGGAAAGGTGGTTTATTTGGTTTGGAGTGGACTATTTCTAGTAAGTCCTTTGACATGGTGAGTGTTTCTATCTCTGTGTATCCCAGTGTATCCGTTGTTGTAGACATTAGAAAAGATAATGCATCAATGGAAGCATTGTCTCTAGTTGAAAGCTTCCCCAAATTCTTACTGCCCAATTGATGAATGGACTGCAGCTTGCCTTATGGATGGGCAACATCTACTATCTTCTTAAGTTTCTGTTTTCTTCGTGTTTTCCAGCCACTCTCCAGAATAGGCTCATGGTTTTGAGTCCCAGATATGTAACACCACAGGGCTCTGTGACATGGCCATGTACTGGATAGCTTAAGGGAATGGGAGCATCTCAGAAAACTCAGATATCAGTGTGACCAGTAATGTCTCAGTGGAGAAACCCTTCTTTGGGCCATTTGCTTACTTCTGTTTCTATTATCCTGAATATCAGGAAAGTCTTTGCCTCAGGCCACCCAGTTGTGTAGCATTAAGAAGACTGTTTTCATATGGAAATGAATGGACATCACCTGTGGCTCTTTGCTTAATTGCTTTGGAATGGAATGTGTCTGAATCAGCCTCTTGTCCTTGAATGAGGTTGTGGCTTAGATTCTCAGCACCTGATGGATCTAAAGAAAGATCCCATGTGGTTCCAAAACCAAAATGACCAAAAGAGAAGTCATTGTGGATGAATATTTTTGCCTTCTTGTTTTAGGTTCCTGACCTCCATCAAGTGAGAATAGGGATCCTTAGGGTCAAATGAGTCTTTGAAATCCCTGCAGAGGCTAGCCCACATGTGCTTGGGTTTTCTCATGACTCCAAATCACATCAAGAATTTATAGGCTTCAGCCAGTAGGCCTCAAATTGGAGAAGCGGAACACTTTAACAGCAGGAATATTTGATCACTCCTGGTTCACAGGAATAGTGTTCAGGCCACCATGTTTTTAGGCAAATGAGGGGCAAGTGAGCTTATTTTGGACACTACCTTGTGCTCATTGAAACCTCCAGCTAGAGGTTATGATGAGTGTCTACAAGGAAAAAGATTATGGCCCTGTGGGAGTGATTTCATTTTAATTTTGGTCATTTTTGTGGCAGTTGGAAGGGATGACTGGGTCCACCTGGGCTTGAAATCTGGTATGATTTACCCTTAGAGACTGAGTTCTGGAACTGACCTCAGAGAAGTATTGCCATGAATTGTGTTGGGATTTTAGGAGGCCACGCATGAGACTCACTCTTGGAAACTGAGATCTTGGCACAGGGTGGCTTTCCACAGAGGCCTGGGAATCTCAGTCAGGATATCACATGATTTTATTCTGAAAGACTTGGTAGCCATAGTTGAGATTCAAAACACATATGGACCTCACATTGTAGATGTCAATTGGCCTGGCTTCATGTGACCTGTTGGCAACTCTTTGAGAAGCCTTGACTTTAAAGTTCTCCAGAGCATTCATTGAAATGAGCTTTCTCAACACTTAACGGTTCCTGAATGAATTGAAACCCACAGTGCCTGTAACTTCATCCTTGAAAAATTGCTAGATAAATACCATAAAAGTTTTGAAATTCCCATGACCAGGTGGCACTGCAGAGACTTTGGATGTCCTGTTGCTGATCATGTGTATACCAGACAGTGCCTTGTTTGACTGGGTTTCATGAAAATGGTGTAGAATACGAGATGCCAGGAATTTGGAGCCTGGTGAGTAGTGGGCCTAGAGTAGTGGTGGGCAGGTATGTGATGAAACATCAAGGTGGGGCCATGTGGATTGGCTATCAGCTTACAAATGGCTTGTGACTGATATGGCGCAGCCCCCATTCCCTTGTAGGTAAAGGCATCTTGTTATGTGGAGAGGTTTCAGGGCAATGTTCATAATCAGGTTGCTATGGTTATTGGGACAAGCTATGTGGGATAGAAGACTGGTTGGTACATTCTCCTGCAGACGCTAACCCACCCCACGAGACAGAACACGCTCCAGCACTGTATCCCAGATGAACTTCTTATATTGTGTGAAGCAAGTACCAAATTCCCAGTGTAGCAGCAAGACACACCACGAAAAGTGGAGGATGATCAAATGTCTTCACAGTCCCCACCGGGAGACACTTAGCCTCCAGTGGACATAGTTTACCTACAAAGAGAAAATTGAGCACTGCTGCCTCATGTTCATTGGAAAATAAGAAATCATGTCTTCCAGGTCACATAGAAGCAGACCCAGCTTTTATGGTCTCACTACAAAGAAGCCAAAGCTCATGACAACAACATATATTTCAAGTGCCCAACCTCAGAGGCAGTATTCCAAGAAGTCTTAGGCAGGCAGAGCTCTTTGTTTGTGGAGTGTTTACCCTGTCCCTTACTTTTGGAAACGCCTCTACCACCTCCAAGGTTGTGAACTCCCGAGGATATTCCATTCCATATATGTATTCATAGATTTTCACACTTTTCTACTATAATTGTGTCTTACTTGGGTGAAGGTAATGTCAAGGCATTGTTCTGGATATGAGTGAGAAGATTTTTGTGTAGCACATATTTACATACACATTGGATTCATTTTTCAATTTTCCATTTGAAATACTGAATCCCTGACACTAACCCATACCCTACTAGACTCTGACTAATGATCCTAATATGATGGTGAAAAATAACCCAAAAAGAAAAGAAACACAAGCAGTTCAGAGGAGGCATGGTGTATAGTTGGAATTGCCTTTTGCATTATATTTTGTAGGAGTTATAAATCTAGTCAATTTTTTGTTGAAATAGTTCTACATGTGTTTTTAAAATTAACAAATATATGAATCCCTGTCTCCCTTTCTCTGTAGCCTATTCAGCACATGTATTTTTATATGCACATATAGAATCCTACCTGATATCATTCGTATTCACTTGTGAGGTGGCTGAATTGGCAGATGCAAATTGAGAGAAGAGATCACTCCCCCTAAACGCTGTTGGAACTGAAAATTCAACCTATGGGTGAGCATCCTAGTTGAATAACATTATACATAATTTCATGTTCAGTAAAATTAATATTTTTCAATCTGTGGATTATATATATTTCATGATGAATTTCTATTGGCATATATATCGCTACTTTTTTTTATTGGTTGCTCAAAACATTACAAAGCTCTTGACATATCATATTTCATACATTAGATTCAAGTGGGGTATGAACTCCCATTTTTACTCCAAATACAGATTGCAGAATCACATCAGTTACACATCCATATTTTTACATAATGCCCTATTAGTTACTGTTGTTTTCTGCTACCTTTCCTATACTCTACTATACCCCCTCCCTTCTCTTCCCATCTTTTCTCTCTACCATACCTACTGTAATTCATTTCTCTCCTTGTTTATTTTCCCACAACCTCTTATATGTAATTTTGTGTAACAATAAGGGTCTCTCTCCATTACCATGCAATTTCCCTCTTCTCTCCCTTTCCCTCCCACCTCATGTTTCTGCTTAATGTTAATCTTTTCTTCATACTCTTCCTCCCTGCTCTGTTCTTAGTTGCTCTCATTATATCAAAGAAGACATTTGGTATTTGTTTTTAAGGGATTGGCTAGATTCACTAAGCATAATCTGCTCTAGTGCCATGCATTTCCCTGCAAATTCCATTATTTTGGCATATTTTAGTGCTGCGTAATCCTCCATAGTATATAAAAGTCACATTTTTTTTATTCATTCATCTATTGAAGGGCATCTGGGTTGGTTCCACAGTGTAGCAATTGTGAATTGTGCTGCTATGAAAATCCATGTGGCAGTATCCCTGTAGTACGCTCTTTTAAGGTCTTCAGGGAATAGTCCAAGAAGGGCAATAGCTGGGTCAAATGGTGCTTCCATTCCAAGCTTTCACAGGAGTCTCCATACTGCTTTCCAAATTGGCTGCACCAGTTTCAGTCCCACCAGCAATGTACAAGAGTACCCTTTTCCCCACATCCTCGCCAGCACTTGTTGTTGTTTGACTTCATTATGGCTGCCAATCTCACTGGATTGAGATGGTATTTTAGGGTGGTTTTTATTTGCATTTCTCTTACTGCTAGAAATGGAGAGCATTTTTTTATGTACTTGTTAATTGATTCTATGTCCTCCTCCAAGAAGTTTCTGTTCAGGTCCTTGGCCCATTGGGTTATTGGTTATCTTATTGTATAATTTTCTGAGTTATTTGTATACTTTGTATACTCTAGATATTAGGGCTCCATGTGAAGGGTGAGGACTAAAAATTTGTTCCCATGATGTAGGCTCCATATTTACCTCTCTTATTGTTTCTCTTTCTGAGAGAAAAAAAATTCAGTTTAAGTAAGTCCCATTTCTTGATTCTTGTTATTAACTCTTGTTTTATGGGTGTCCTATTAAGGAATTCGGAGCCTGACCACACAATATGTAGATCGGAGCCAACTTTTTCTTCTATCAGACGCAGAGACTCTGAGTTGAATCTAGCTCCTTGATCCACTTTGAGTTAACTTTTGTGCATGGCGAGAGGAGGGGATTCAGTTTGATTTTGTTGCATATGGATTTTCAGTTTACCAAACACCATTTGATGAAGATGCTATCCTTCCTCCATTGCAGGCCATTAGCTCCTTTATCAAATATAAGATAGTTGTAGCTTTTTGGATTAGTCTCTGTGTCCTCCATTCTGTACCATTGGTCCACCCACCTGTTTTCATACAAGTACCATGCTGTTTTTATTATGATTGCTCTGTAATATAGTTTGAAATCTGGTATCGCTATACTGCCTGATTCACACTTCCTGCTTAGAATTGCTTTTGCTATTCTGGGTCTTTTATTTTTCCATTTGAATTTTATGATTGCTTTATCTATTTCTACAAAAAATTCCTTTGGGATTTTGATTGGCATTGCATGAAACCTATAGAGAACTTTTGGTAATATCGCCATATTGATGATGTTAGTTCTGGCTATCCATGAACGTGGTATATTTTTCCATCTTCTAAGATCTTATTCTATTTCTCTTTTTAGGGTTCTGTAGTTTGCATTATATAAATCTTTCACCTCTTTTGTTAGGTTGATTCCCAAGTATTTAATTATTTTGAGGAAATTGGGAATGCAGTGTTTGGACTCATTTTTGTTTCAGAAGTTTTGTCGCTAATATACAGAAATGCCTTTGATTTATGCATGTTGATTTTGTATCCTGCCACATTGCTGCATTCATTTATTAGTTCTAGTAGTTTTTTCTGTAGACCCTTTTGGGTCTTCTATGTATAGAATCATGTCATCTGCAAATAGTGATAATTTAAGTTCTTCTTTTCCTATTTTTATGCCTTTAATGTCTTTCGTCTCTCTAATTGCTCTGGCCAGTTTTTTCGAGAAATATATTGAATAGAAGTGGTGATAGAGGACATCCCTGTCTTGTTCCAGATTTTAAAGGGAATGCCTTCAACTTTTCTCCATTCAGAATGATGCTAGCCTGAGGCTTAACATAGATAGCTTTTACAATGTCGAGGTAAGTTCCTGTTATCCCTAGTTTTTAAAATGTTTTGAACATAAAGAAATGCTCTACTTTGTTGAATGGTTTTTCTGCGTCTATCGAGATGATCATATGGTTCTTATCTTTAAGTCCAATGATGTTGTGAATAACATTTATTGATTTCCGTATATTGAACCAGCCTTGCATCCCAGGAATGAATCCTAGTTGATCATGGTGCACAATTTTATTGATGTGCCTTTCTATTCAATTCACCAGAATTTTAATGAGGATTCTTGCATCTAGGTTTATCAGAGATATTGGTCTGTAGTTTTCTTTCTTTGAGGTGTCTTTGTCTGGTTTCAGAATCAGGGTGATGTTGGCCTCATAGAATGAATTTGGCAGAGCTCCCAGTTTTTCTATTTCCTGAATAACTTGAAAAGTATTGGTATTAATTCTTCTTTAAAGGTTTTGTAAAACTCTGCTGTATACCCATCCGGTCCTGGGCTTTTCTTGGTTGGTAGTCTTTTGATTGCTTCTTCTACTTCATCCATTGATATTGGTCTGTTTAAATTGTGTGTTCCCTTATGACTCAGTCTGGGCAAATCATATGACTTAAGAAATTTATCGATGTCTTCACTATTTTCTATTTTATTGGAATACAGTTTTCCAAATAATTTCTAATTTTCTTCTGTATTTATGTTGCATCTGTTGTGATATTGCCTTTTTCATCCCGTATGTTAGTAATTTGAGTTCTCTCTCTTCTTCTCTTCGTTAGCACGGCTAAGGGTCTGTCGATCTTATTTATCTTTTCGAAGAACCAACTTTTAGTTTTGTTAATTTTTTCAATAGTTTCTTTTGTTTCAATTTCGCTCTGATTTTAATTATTTCTTGCCTTCTGCTACATTTGCTGTTGTTTTGCTCTTCCTTTTCTAGGGCTTTGAGATAAAGTGTGAGCTCATTTATTTGTTGTTTTTTTTTTCTTTTTTTGAAGAATGACCTCCAGGCGATGAATTTACCTCTTAAAACTTCTTTCATTGTGTCCCATAGAATCTGATATGTTGTGTCTGTATTTTCATTTATCTCGAAGAATTTTTTTATTTCCTCCTTTATGTCTTCTGTAACCCATTGATCATTCAGTAACATATTGTTCATTTTGCAGGTGATGTATGATTTTTTCTTTTTTCTTTTATCATTGGTTTCCAGTTTCATTCCATTATGATCACAAAAAATTCATGGTATTATCTCCTCCCCTTTATATTTACTGAGGGTTGCCCATTGATCATTCAGTAACATATTGTTCATTTTGCAGGTGATGTATGATTTTTTCTTTTTTCTTTTATCATTGGTTTCCAGTTTCATTCCATTATGATCATAAAAAATTCATGGTATTATCTCCTGCCCTTTATATTTACTGAGGGTTGCCCTATGGCATAACATATAGTCTATTTTTGAGAAGGATCCATGTGCTGCTGAGAAAAAAGTATATCCACTTGATGATGGTTGATATATTGTATATATGTCAGTTAAGTCTAGGGTATTGATTGTGATATTGAGTTCTATAGTTCCTTTATTCAACTTCTGTTTGGAGGATCTGTCCAATGGTGAGAGAGGTGAGTTGAAGTCACCCATAATTATTGTATTGTGGTCTATTTGATTCTTGAACTTGAGGAGAATTTGTTTTATGAACGTCGCAGCACCATTATTTGCTGCGTGAATATTGATAATTGTTATGTCTTGTCGGTGAATGGTTCATTTTAGCAGTATATAATGTCCTTCTTTATCCCTTTTGATTAAATTAGTCTTGAGGTCGATTTTATTTGATAGGAGGATGGCCACCCCTGCTTGCTTACGAGGTCTGTGTGCATGGTATAAATTTTCCCAATCTTTCACCATCAGCTTGTGTATGTCTTTTCCATTCAGATGTGTCCCCTGGAGGCAACATATTGTTGGATTTGTTTTTTTTTTTTAATTCAAGTTACAAGCCTATGTCACTTTATTGGAGAGTTTAAGCCATTAACGTTTAGAGTTACTATTGATATATGGTTTGTACTGCCACCCATGTTTGCCTATATCTTTTTTTTTTAAATTAGATTGTTTCTCCATGATTAGCTTTTCCCCACCCTCTGTCATTACTGAGGCACTTCCCACTGATGGTTTTCGTTGTTGATTTTCATTTCTTCCTTGTGTAGTGTTTTGCTCCAGATGCTTTCCAATGCTGATTTTCTGGCTGCAAATTCTTTTAGCTTTTGTTTATCATGAAATATTTTTATTTCGTTGTCTTACATTAAGCTTAATTTTGCTGGATACATAATTCTTGGTTGGCATCCATTGTCTTTCAGTGTTTGAAGTACGTTGTTCCAGGATCTTCTCACTTCCAGCATCTGTGATAAAAAAAATCCATTGTTAACCTTTTTGGTTTACCCCTGATTGTAATCTGCCTCCTTTCTCTGGTAGCTTTTAATATTTTCTCTTTGTTTTGTATATTGGATATCTTCATAATAATGTGTCTTGGCATGGGTCTACTGTGATTTTGTGTGCTCAGTGTCCTGTAAGCATCTACAATTTGTTTATCTGTTTCCATTTTTATTTCTGGAAAGTTTTCTCTAATTATTTCATTCAGCAGGTTACTCATTCCCTTGGTTTGAATCTCTGTACCTTCCTCTTTCCGGATGACTCATAAGTTTGTTTTTTTATGTTATCCCATATCTCTTGGATGTTTTCTCATAATTTTTTACAGCATTTCTTTCTTGGCTAGAGTTTTTTCAAGATGATATATTTTGTCTTCATTATCTGACATTCTGTCTTCTACTTGCTCCACTCTGTTAGTGATACTCTCAATTGAGTTTTTACTTTGGTTTATCATTTCCTTCATTTCTAGAATTATTGTTTGATTTTTCTAATAATCTCTATCTCCTGATAAAGATGCTTAATTTCTTATTTTATCTGTTTATGTAATTCATTTTCAATGCGTTCTTTCACTGTTTTTGTTGTCTCGTATCCTCTTTAAGGTTCCATTCCATCTGTCTAAGGTATTCCTTGAGTTCTTTATATGACCATTTTTCTGATGACTCTAGATGCTCTTGAATATTTAGGCTGTCCTTCATTGTTTGCACTTTTTTCCTTCCTTGCTTTTTTATGCTTCTCATGTTACTTCTTGTTCTGTTTGACTACTGAGTTACTGCTTACTCTTATAAATTTATTTGATGCTTGGAAGGAAAGATATTAGAAGGGAAGGGAAGAAGTCACTAAGGAGAATGAGAGTAGGCAGGTAGAATTCAAGGAAGGGGGTATAACAAAATTGAAAAAAAATGAAAAGACAAAAGAAAAAAATAGAAAATTTTAAGTAATAATGATAATTTAAAAATGAAAATTAAAATTAAAAATAATAATAATAATAATAAAATAGAAAATTAAAAAAAATAAAAACATTAAAAAAGTTAAAGAACAACAACAAAAATGAAAATCAAAGTAAAAGAAAAGCATACAAATAAAATAATAATATTAATACATGCAGTCCTAGAGTTCAATTTACTTCTCTTCCAGTAGGTGGAGCTGTGTGCACTGGGCCAAGATTCTCCTCTCAATTAGCGGGAACCAATCACTGTGCAGCAGCTCTTCCTCCCAGTCTGGGCGGGTCTCCAATCCTGAGTGCCTAGGGCCTTCTCTTGTCCTTCCTCAAGCCAGGCCCCGCTCACCTTTGACGCTCACCACAATACTGGTTACACGCCAGGCCTCTGCTCCTGGTAGCCCTGTTTTAATGAACGCCTGGGCACACTCTCCCTGTTTGCCTCCCTTAGACCCTAAGTTTGTAGAGCTTTGGCCTGAGAACCCCCAGCGAATTTTCTTGTCCTCCGGGAGCCATGCCCCCGGTAGGTGGTGTAAGAGACCTCAATTGTCAGCACTGGTGGGAGTGGTAGCCGGGAATTCCACGCCGCGAGTCCCGAGCCAATCCTGATTCCCTAGGTCTGGCTATCGCGCTCCTGGGAGACCTGGGAGGGGCCATTACGGCAGAGCTGGGAAGGGCCCTTGAGGTTTCCCCATGGTTTTGAGAGAGATGGCAATGGCATTACACACTTGTCACGTTGGTTTCAATGAAGTTATCTCCTCAGCCTGTAATGTCAGTTCTCTGCCATGGTCGTATCCCATTAAAATGGTGACCATTCGTTCCCTTTGCTGGGTGACCAATGCAACAGGTGGGTCCTGACTATATCTCCCAAGCCCCATTTCAATCCTGTGGCCACTGCCTATGAAGGCTCAGTTGTCTTTTAACTCTGTCAATTCAGAAAGACCGACCAGTTATTTCAGCGGGAATGTTAGTGCTGAGTCACAAAAACCAGACGAATCTAAGGTTGAATGCAGCCAATCCGGGCTCTGTGTGTGTTCTGAGGGGCCCAGACTGTTCGCCCCAGATTCACAACAGGTCAACATTGCCTAGTGATTCTGAGCAAACAGCATTTAGACAGTTTACGACTCCCTATGCCCGTGCAGCTGAAGAGATCATAGACTTGATTTCTCCATGCCTGCCTTCATAATGGATCTCCTGTATTGCTACTTTTTAATATCTGTGCGTGTGTGTGTGTGTGTGTATATATATATATATATATATATATATATATATATATATATATACACTCTCCAGATTTTTCAAAATATAAAATATGAAATATATGTGTCTTATTATACACTCCCTAAATTCATTCATATTCATATCTGTGGATTCATAATCAACTTTCCACAAGATTATTCTCAGAAATAATCATCCACCTGCAATACATATTGTTTCCTAGTACTGCAAACTAAATTCAGTGAATGGTGCATACAAACCCTAATATTTCTACAGTTACTTAGCCAGTTTAAAATGAATGCAAGTAGATTCCTAGGGGACATGATGTGTATTTTGACTTTCATTTTTATTCAACACTTGTACGTTACTATGTCTTCAGTTTATGCACATCATAGGATATATATTTCAGTCACAAATTAGAAAATTAATAGGAATTTGTTTCATGATCAATCACTTCCTGATTCAGAACACATGCATTCCTCCATGTTTCTTGACTAGTCTTTTCATGAGACTTCTTTCCAAACACATTATTTTTGTTTAACATCATCACTTATAAAGCAAAACTCAAACACCATTCATCATAAACCATAATCCTAATATTACCATTAGACATATAACTGGTTGGAATGAATGATTGTATATCAATATAAGATTTCTTATATATTTTCACATATCAATTCAATCCATTATTTAAAGTGGAATCAGTTATGTTATTTATTCATAGTATGGTCTATTCATGCATTATCTCTATATTCATAGAAACAGGTTACACCTCTTTGTGCCCCTAATACTAATGTATACATCTTCAAATTATTGCTCCCAGAAATGGTGAAAGAAATACTCATGTCACCTAATCTACATATACATTTTATCACAGTAATATTCTGAACAAAAAAAAATAAAATGTCACACTTATGATTGTACCAAAGCCTAAAAGGAAAGTGAATGTTGATAACTAATAGCATCCATGTCCAGGTTGCCTAATGCTCTCAAATGTCATTCCCATTTGTGACGACATATTTGTTTTTTCCTATGATTATATATTCAAACTCAAGACTGTTGAAAATGTCTAATCCTATCACTCACTTTATACATTGCCTGATTTCGTAATGTCTCTATTGACACCTGCTTTCCTACATATTTTCCCCAGTTCATCATTTTGGCTGACTCTTCACATGTGCTTACATTTTCATTCACTCTCTAAACGAAACCCTATTGCTAAAGAAGCTTTTTATTCCAAATCATATACTCACTCTTCTTCCTAAACCTACTGACTATCTTCCTAATCCTACCGACTATCCCTTTTTGACTGGATGTTCTCTTCTACATTCAATCATCCAAGGTACTAGGTCCTATGCCATTGTATTTCGATTTAACTGAGACAATTGTACAGAACATTATTCAACACTAAGTATCCAAACCAAGGGCCCAATGCCCTTCTGGGCTTCAAATCTTTCTTAGATTCCCATTTTCATACATATATTTCACCTATATATTCTTATAAATATCGCAGGTTCCCAATCCCATTATTCATCCTGCAGAATGATTCCTAACCCAAATCGAAAATATTATTAACCCTAACCATACACTAACTTTGCAGGAGAGCAGGAACTGTGTGGGTATTAAACTACAGGAATCCAGGGGATCTTCACCTGCTGAGAAACTCAAATGTTCATGCAGAAATGATCCCTGGTGAAGATGAAGGCAGCTATGAAGTACCTCAGAAAGCAAAAGTCATCTTCCATGGCAATCATTCTGGTAAGGATGAAGGGTTGTGTCTGAATCAGTCTCTCTCTTCTTAATGTATAGAACATGGACCAAACCAGTTCTGTGTGGAAGCTGTTCCCGGGTGCTTATGGTTGATACAGCATTCTAACTAGAGAAAGTGTCCCATGAAAATCGGGGCAGCCTCCACCTCATGGTACTTTTGGAAGCAACTGTTAGGACAAAGTGGTTGCCAAGGCAGTGACATCATTCAGATCCTGAAGGAAGTGATCTCACCTCACTTCCTTGGTGAGGGAACTCTCTGAACTTGTGATCTAGGAAGCCAGGCACCCAGAGACAGTCCCTGTCCTAGTCCCAGTGGTCTCACATGTTTGGAATTACCAAGGACAGAGTCAGTCTTTCTTGGTACCTACAGATGTGAGGATGGCCAAATGCCAGGAAACCTGTGAAGAGGGGCTTTTCCTGAGAAAGCAGGTAGTGTCTCACCGCTGACTCTTGAGAACTTCACAGAGTTGGCCAAGCAGACATGATCTGAGACAGAAGAGGTCATTTCCGGGGAACATAGTATGGCCCACCAGTCAGAGGACACTCCGGGGAGTCACAGACCTACTAGGGGGAAGGAGGTGCCTTTGTGGGTGTGGGTGTGAGTTTGTGGTTTTGTCTCATGTTCTGAGAATAGGTAGGAAAGGCGGTTTATTTGGAATGGAGTGGAATATTTCTATTAAGTCCTTTGACAAGGCGAGTGTTTCTATGTGTGTGTATCCCACTGAGTCCATTGTTGTAGACATTAGAAAAGACAATGCATCAATGGATGTGTCCTGTCTAGTAGAAAGCTTCCCAGCATTAATCCTGCACAATTCATGAGTGGACTCTGGCTTGCCTTATGGATGGGCAACACCTACAAGCTTCCTAATTTCCTGTTTTCTCTCTCAATTCTGGCCACTCTCCAGAATAGTATCATGGTTTTGTGTCCAAGATTTGTACCACCTCCAAGATCTGTGACATGGCTATGTAATGGATAGCTGAAGGAAATGGCTAGCATCTCAGAAATCTCAGATATCTGTTGACCAGGAAAGTCTTAGTGGAGAAACCCTGCTTTGGTCCTTTTGCTTACCTATTGTTCTGTTGAATGTCAGGAAGTTTTTTGCCTCAAGCCACCACTTTGTGAAGCCTGAAAAAAAGAGTTTTCAAGTGGAAATGAATGGGCATCACCTGTGGCTCTTTGCTTAATTGCTTAGGATTGGGATATGTCTGAATCAGCCTGTTGGCCCTGTGTGAGGCTGTGGCTTAGATTTTCAGCACCTGATGGATCTAAAGATAGATCCCATGTGTGCATCCAAAACCAAAATGGCAAAAAGATCATATTTTTTGATGAACTCTCTTGCCTTCCTCTGGTAGGTTCCTGATATCCATCAAGTGAGAATAGGGATCCTTTGGGTCAAATGTGTTCTTCAAAGCCCTGCAGAGGCTAGGCCATAGGGGCTTGATTTTCATGACTCCAATTCACTTAAAGAATCTAAACCCCAAAGCTAGAAGGCCTCAAGTTGGAGAAGCCAAGCAATATTAAAGGCAGGCCTATTTGATCACTCCTGGTTCACAGGAAGAGAGTCCAGGCTACCCTGAATTTTGGCAAATGAGGGGCAGGGAGCTTATTTTGGACACTGTCGTGGGCTGCGTCACTAATGGAAACCTCCAGCGAGAGGATATGATGAGTGTCTATATGGAAGAAGATGAGGGCCATGTGAGAGTGTTTTGGTTTTAATTGTGGACATGTGTCTGGCGGTTGGAAGAGATCGCTGGGTCAAACTAGGCTTGCACTCTGGTGTGATGCCCCTTAGAGACTGAGTTCTTTACTGATCTCAGAGAATTATTGCCAGGAATTGTGTTGGAATTTTAAATGGCCATGCATGAGAGTTGCCTTTGGAAAGTGACATCTAAGCCCAAGTTGACTTTCCACAGAGGACAGGGAATCTCAGCCAGGATATCACATGATATTATTCTTAAAGACTTGGCAGCCATATTTGAGAGTCAAAACACACATGGACCATACATTGTCGACCTCAATAGGCCTGGCTTAATCTGACTTTTGGGCACTTTTGGAAGCCTTGCCTGTAAGAATTCTCCAGAGTTTTCATTGAAATGAGCTTCCTCACCATTTAATGGTTTCTGAGTGAATTGAAATCCACAGTGCCTCCAACTTCATCCTTGAAAATTGGCTAGATCAATAACATGAAATTTTTGAAATTCCCATGACCGGGTAGCACTGGAGAACATTTGGATGTCCTGTTGCTGATCATGAGTATACAGGACAGTGCCCTGATTGACTGGGTTTTATGAAAATGGTGTAGAACAGAGATTCCAGTAAGTTGGATCATGCTGAGTAGTTGTACTAGAGCAGTGGTTGGCAGGTGTGTGATAAAACATCTGTGGTGGGGGCATGTGGATCTGCCATTGGCTTCCAAATGGATTGTGACTGACATTTTGCAGTCAGTAGAACCTTATATGTAAAAGCATATTGTTATATGGAGAGGTTTCAGGGCAATGTTCAGAATCAGGTTGCTATGGTCAATGGGGCAAGCTATGTGGGATAGAAGCCTGGTTGGTGCATTCTCCTGCAGAACCCGACCCACCACACTTGACAGAACTCACTTCAGCACTGTGTCCCAGTTGAACCCTTGTATTTAATGATGCAATACCAAACTCCCAGTGCAGCAGCAAGAAACACCACGAAAGTGGAGGATGACCAAATGAATTTACAGTCCACACGGGGAGACACCAGTGGCCACAGTGTACCTACAAATAGAAAATTCAGCACTGCTGCCTCATGTTCATTGGAAAATAAGAAACCATGTCCTCCAGGTCACATAGATGCAGAACCAGATTTGATGGTCTCACTACATATGAAGCTAATGCTTCTGACAACAGCATATATTTCATTGCCCAACCTCAGAGGCAGTTTCTTCAGATGTTAAGCTGGCAGAACTTCATGTTTTTGGAGTGATTACCCTGTCCCTTTTGGAAACTCCTCTACCACTTCCAAATTTGTGAACTTCTGAGCATTTTCCATTCCACATATGTATTCACAGATTTTCTAAATCTTCTCCTCTAATTGTGTCTTATGTAGGGCGAAGGTAATGTCAAGGCATTGTTCTGAATGAGAGTGGGAAGATATTTGTGTAGCACATATTTGCATACACATTGGATACATTTTCCAATTTTCCATTCGAAATACTGAATCCCTGACACTAACACATACCCTACTAGACTTTGACTTCTTATCCTAATTTGATGGAGAATAATAACCCAAACAGAATACAAATACAAGAGGTTCACAGGAGGCATGGTGTATAATTGGACTTGCCTTTCATATGATAAATGGTAGGTGTTATAAATCTAGCGAATTTTAATTGAAACAGTTCTCCATGTGTTTTAAAAGTTAACAAATATGTGAATAACTGTCTCCCTTTCTCTGTAGCCTGTTCATCACATGTATTTTTATAAGCACATATAGAATTCTACCTGGTATCAGTCGTACATTTGGTGAGGTGGCTGGCTTGGCAGATACAAATTGTGAGAAGAGATCACACCTACTTAATGCTGTTGGAACTGAAAATTCAACATATGGGTGAGCTTCTTAGTTGAACAACATAAATCCATGTACATTAAAATTAATATTTTTGGATCTGTGGATGATATATATTTCATGGTGAATTTCAATTCACATACATAATGCTACTTTTTAATGTCTGTGTGTGTGTGTGTGTGTCTGTGTGTATATATATATATATATATATATATATATATATATATATATATATTCACTCTCCAGATTTTTAAAAATATTTAGTATATTTTTTTATACCCTCCCTAAATTCATTCATATTCATGTATGTGGATTTATAATCAACTTTTCACAAGATTATTCTCAGAAATATTCCTCCACCTGAAATACATATTTTTTTCCTAGTACTGAAAACTAACTTTGGGGGATCACATGATGGCGGCGAATGGAGTGCATTACCCCCATGTACCGCGTCACTGTGTGGGAGAATGACGAGTTAGAACGGCTAAAACCTATCTTGTTAGGAATTTCCAGCAAATTTGGGGTGCTCCACAACCTAGTGGACATATATTCATCTCACAAGGATCAGCTACGGGGGCTCAAACGCGAGTGATTTGTCCGCACGGAGGGTCATGCTGCTTATTCAGCAAATTGCCCTGTAGCTAGAGTCTGTGGCACGCACTGGGAAACGACGAGATAGCATCGCAAATATACAGTGGTGCGGATTCTATGGGCTCCTGCCAGCTATGCAATTACTGTGCTCAGTGCTGAATTCTGGGATTGAGACGGGGATGGATGCGGTACAATTCCGTTCTCCATACCGGTCAGACCACAGAGGAAGCCAGCTTCCACCATCTTGAAGAGCTGACGTCACCATCCCTGTTTTCGACTGATCGCAGCTCATTCAGCTATAGAACAGGTAATTTCAGGATGCCATTCACCTTTGTCTCGCAGACAAATTACTCAGGCTCAGTGCTAAAGAACCCGCAGAAACTGCGTCTTGGAGCCTGCTCCTATTAGAACATACACTGAGCCCAGAGCGGCCAAATTTGGCCTCCCCGAACTGATCTTGCTCAGGGCTAAAGAACCCGTGGAAACTGCTTCCCGGTCCGGGTCTTGCTGAATAATGTGGAGGTAAATATCAACCGAGCCTTCATAGGCAGTGGCAACAGGATTGAGACGGGGCTTCTGAGGGCAAGTCAGGACTCACCCATTGCATTGGTCACCCAGCAAAGGGAACGAAATGCTGCCTTTTGCATGGGATACCAACATGGCAGAGATCTGATGTCATCAGAAAGCAGCGGAGGAGATAACTTCATTGATACCAGCGGTGACAGAAACAGTTAGTCTCCTGGTAAAGAAAGTGAGTCACAAACACCCGAGTCTCTCTCACTTTTTCATCAAGCCAGAGGGGCAGAGCAGAGCCGCTGCCCATGCTCGGAACAGGCCCAGTGACACACCTGCATGATAATCACTTCACCCCAGTTGGAATAGAGGAAGAGCAGAGCCACCGCAGGTGCCCAGAACAGGCCCAGTGACCAGCAGGCGTGGTAGTAACGTCACCTCAATTGGAGTAGTTTCAGAGCAGTGCCTTCTCCCGCACCTAGTACAATCCAAGTGGCCCACCGGCATGGTAGTCACGTCATCCCAATAGGAGTAGGGGCAGAGCAGAATCTTTGCACGTGCCCGGAACAGGCCCAGCAATCTACCGGATTGGTAGTCACGACACCCCAATTGGAGTAGCGGCAGAGCAGAGCCATCACCCACGCCCTCAAGGTAGACAAATTTGCACCTGACCAGCAGAAGAGGACCAGTGGCCTGCCAGCATGGCAGACACTTCACCCATTTGGAGTAGGGGCAGAGCAGATCCATCGCCCATGCCCTCAAGGTAGGCAGACCTGTGACCGACCACAGAACAGGCCCACCCACCCGCCGGCGTGGTAGTCACGTCACCCCAATTGGAGTAGGGGCAGAGCAGAGCCGCCGCCCGCGCCTCCAAGGTAGGCAGACCTGCGACCGATCGGCAGAACACCCCAGGGGTCCACGGGTGTGGTAGACACGTAACACCAATTGGAGGAGGGGCAGAGCAGAGCCGCCTCCCACGCCTGCATGGTAGGCAGACCTGCGACCGATCAGGAGAACAGGCCCAGCGGCCCATCAGCGTGGTAGATAGATCACCCCAATTAGAGGAGCAGCACAGCTACCCTCCGCCCCTGCAAGGAAGATTTTTCAAATATACAAGAGCAATATAAATATATAGGGGGAAAATTTCAAAATCACAACAGTTTCACCAAGCAGAAAGAAATGAGAGCCGTATGAAAAGACAAAGAAAAAAGGACCACAAGCAATGCAGGTCAACACAAATTTAGAAGAGTTAATAGCTGCAGCAGATGGAACGTCAGATAAAGAACTCAGGATATACATGCTTCAGATGATCTGGAGTCTCCAGGAAGACATTAGACAGCAAAATCAGACAATGAAAGATCACTTCGACAATGAATTACACAAACAAATCCAAGAAGCAAAAGATCAATTATACAGGGAGATAGAAGTTGTAAAAAATAACAAACAGAAATCCTAGAAATGCAGGAAGCAATAAACCAACTTAAAAACTCAATTGAGAATACTACCATTAGAGTAGAACACTTAGAAGATAGAACATCAGACAATGAAGACAAAGTATTTCAACTTGAAAAGAACATAGACAGCTCAGCAAGACTGTTAAGAAACCATGAACAGAACATCCGAGAAATATGGGATAACATAAAGAGACCAAACTTTTGAGTCATTGGGATACAGGAAGGTATAGAGGTCCAAACCAAAAGAATGAGCAATGTAATCAATGAAATAATATGAGAAAACTTCCCAGACTTGAAGAATGAGACAGACTCCCAAGTCCTAGAAGCCAACAGGACGCCGAATGTGCAAAATCATAAGAGATCCACACCTAGACACATTATAATGAAGATACCCAACATACAGAATAAAGAGAGAATTTTAAAAGCTACAAGAGAAAGGAAGCAGATTACATTTAGGGGTAAACCAATCAGGATAACAGCTGATATTTCAACACAGACTCTGAAAGCTAGAAGATCCTTGAAATATATGTTTTTGTCAGGAGCTTTAGCTTCATTTCTAGTGAAAGCATCAAAGCTGCGTCTGCATCTATGTAACCTGGAGGACATGGTTTCTTATTTTCCAAAAGACATAAGGCGGCAGTGCTGAATTCACTCTTTGTAGGTAAACTGTGGCCACTTAAGGCTAAGTGTCTCCTGTGTGGACTGTGAAGCCATTTGATCATCCTCCACTTTTCATGGTGTTTCTTGCCGCTGCACTGGGAGTTTGGTATTTGTTTCACTAAATAAAACGAGTTCAACTGAGACCCAGTGCTGAAGGGAGTTCTGTCATGTGTGGTGGGTCAGAGTCTGCAGGAGAATTCACCAACCAGGATTCTATCCCACATAGATTGCCCCCTTGACCATAGCAACCTGATTCTGAACATTGCCCTGAAAATCTGCATATAAAAAGATGCCTTTACATGGAGAGGTTTCAGACATATAAGTTTCTGCTGGATGCACCATGTCAGTCTCAAGCCCTTTCGAAGCAATGGCAGATCCACATGGCCCCACAAGAGATGTTTTATCACACATCTGCACACCACCGCTCTAGGCCCACTATTCAGTAGGCTACAAGTTACTGGCATTTCTATTCTACATCATTTTCATGAAACCCAGACAATCAAGGCACTGTCTGGTACACTCATGATGAGCAAAAGGACATGAAAGGTTCTCCAGTGCCACCTGGTCATTGGAATGGCAAAAATTTCATGGTATTTATGTAGCCACTTTTCAATGATGAAGTTGGAAGCACTGTGGGTTTCAATTCATTCAGGAACCATTAAATGGTGAGGAAGCTCATTTCAATAAAAGCTCTGGAGAACTCTCACAGGCAATTTTTCCCAAGGAGTTGGCTAGATCTCAGTTTACAAGGGCGAATCTCATTAGTGGCCTATTCCACTGCCACACAAATGACCACAATTGAAACCAAAACACTCCCACATGACCCTCATCTTCTGCCATAGAGAAACTCATCATAACCTCTTGCTGCAGGTTTCCATGAGGGGTGCAGCCCAAGACAGTGTCCAAAATAAGCTCACTTACCCCTCAATTGCCTAAAGTCAGGTTGGCCTGGACACCCTTCCTGTGAACCAGGAGTGATCAAATAGGCCTGCCCTTAATACTACTCTGCTTCTCCATTTTGACTCTTACTGATTGTTGAGTATAAATTCCTTTGTGTGAACTGGAGTCATGAGAAAATCCAAGCACCTATGCATTAGCCTCTGCAGGGCTTTGAAGAACTCATTTGACCCAAATGATATCTATTCTCACTTGATAGAGGTCAGGACTTACAGAGGAAGGCAAGAGACTTCATCCACATTGACTGCTCTTTTGGCCAATTTGGTTTTGGATTCACAGATGGGATCTTTCTGTAGATCCATCAGGTGCCGAGAATCTAAGCCCCAGCCTCACATAGGGCCAAGGGGCTGATTCAGACACATCCCTTTTTAAGCAATTAAGCAAACAGCCACAGGTGATGCCCATTCATTTTCATTTGAAAACTGTTTTCTTCAGGATTTACAAAGGGGTTGCCTGAGGCAAAGAAATTCCTGACATTCAGGGCAACAGAACAATAGGTTAGCAAAAGGCCCAAAGCAGGGTTTCTCCACTGAGACTTTACTGGTCACACTGATATCTGAGTTTTCTGAGATGCTCCCATTGCCTTCAGCTATCCAGTACATGGCCATGTAACAAATCTTGGAGGCGGTACATATCTTGGACACCAAATCATTAGACTATTCTGGAGAGTGGCCAGAATTCAGGAAGAAAACTTTAGCTTAGGAAGATAGTAGGTGTTGTCCATTCATAAGGCAAGCTGCAGTCCATTCATCAATTGCACAGGATGAATTCTGGGAAGCTTTCTACTAGACAGGACACTTCCATTGATGCATTCTCTTTTCAAATGTCAACAACCACGGACACTGTGGGATACACTTTTAGAAACCCTCGCCGTGTCAAACGACCTTCTAGAAACAATCCACTCAAAAACAAACAATCCACTATTCCTACCTATTCTCAGAACATGTGACAAAACCACAAACTCACACCCACACCCACAAAGCACCTCCTTCCCAGAAGTAGGTCTTTGATTATCCGGAGTTTCCTCTGACTGGTGGGCCATACTATGTTCCCCCGAAATGGCCTGTACTTTCTCAGATCTGGTGTCTTTGCCAGAACACCTACCTGCTTTCTCATAAAACAGCCATCTTCATAGCTTTCCTGGCATTTGGCCATCCTCACATCAGTTGGTACCAATAAAGACTGACTCTGTCCTTGGTAAATACAATCAAGTGTGCCAACTGTGACTGGGACTGGCTCTGGGGGCCTAGCTTCCTGGTTCCAAAGTTCAGAGAGTTCCATTACAAAGGAAGTGAGGGGAGGTCACTTTTTTCAGGAACTGAATGAGGTCACTGCCTTGGCAACCACTTTGCTCTAACAGTTGCTTGCAAGGGTCCCATGAGATGGATGCTGCCCCAATTACTGTGACATTTTCACAAGTTAGAATGGTATATCAAACATAGCCACCAAGGAACAGCTCTCCACACAGGCTTGGTTTGGTCCATCTTCTCTACATTAAGAAGAGAGAGGCTGATTCAGACACAACCCTTCATCCTGACCAGGCTGTTTGCCATGGAAGATGACCTTTGCTCTCTCAGGTTCTTCATACCTGCCTACATGTTTTCCAGGGATAATTTCTGCATGGAACATTGAGGTTCTAAGTAGGTGGAAGATCCCCTCCATCCCTGCATTGCAAGACCAACTCTGTTCCAGCTCTTCTGTAATGTTAGATTGAGGGAACAGTGTATGGTTAGGCTTAATAACCAGTTCGATTTGGGTTAGGAATCATTCTACGGGATGCATAATGGTATTGGGTAACTGCGATACTTACAAGAATATATAGGTGAAATATAAGTATGAAAACAGAAATCCAGGTAAGATTTGAAGTCCAGAAAGTCATTGGGTCCTTGATTGGATTACTTAGCTTGAATTACGTTCTGCACAGATATGTCAGATAAATTGATATACAATGGCATAGGAACTTGTACCTTGGATGATTGATTGTAGAAGAGAACATCCCCTCAAACAGAGATAGTCAGTAGGATCAGGAAGATAGTCGGTAAGTATCAGAAGAACAATGAGTATAGGATTTGGACCAAAAGTTATTTAGCAATAGGGTTTCGGTTAGAGAGTGAATTTCAATAACAGCACATGTGGAGGGTCTCCAACAATGATGAAGTGGGGAAAATATGTAGGAATGCAGATATCAATAGAGACATTAGGAAATCAGGCAAAGTATAAAGTGAGTGATAGGATTAGATATTTTCAACAGGGTTGAGGTTGAGCATATAATCTTAGAAAGAAACAAATATGCAGTCACCAATAGGATTGACATTTGAGAGCATAAGGCACCCTGGACATGGATGATTTTAGTAATCCATGTTCACTTTCTATTTAGGATTTGGTAGAATCATAAGTGTGACCTTTGAATTTTGTGTCCAGAATATTACTGTGATGAAATGTATTTGTAGATCAGGTGACATGAGTATTTCTTCCACTATTTCTGGAAGCAATATTTTGAAGACGTATAAATTTGTATTGGGGCTACAAAACGGTGCACCCTGTGTCTATGAATACAGAGGAAATGCATGAATAGACCATACTGTGAATAAATAATAAAACTGGTTTCAACTTGAAATAATAGATTGAAATAAATGTGAAAATATATAAGAAATCTTATATTAATATACAATCATTCATTCCAACCCATTATACTTTTAATGGAAATATGAGGATTTTGGTTTATCATGAAAAGTGTGTGAGTTTTGCTTCAAATTGATTATGGAAATCGAAAATAATTTCTTTGGAAAGAAGTCTCATGAAAAGACCAGTCAAGAAACCTGGAGGAATACATGTGTTCTGAAGCAGGAAGCGATTGAAAGTGAAACAAATGCCTATAAAATTGCAAAATTGTTGATGAAATATATGTCCTATTGTGGTAAGCCATTGTTGTAGATTGTGGCCGCCATTAGAAGATGGCGCCGGCTTCCACTGTGGCCTGTGATAAACAAATTCTTTTGTGGAGAGTTGGCACGCTATCCCTTGCCACCCTATAAGAAAGATCCACGCAGCGGCTTAAGATTGGTACGTGGGAGACTTTATTAGGCTGTGCTTGGGCACTCGCCAGTAGAGAGGGGGGTCACAAAAAGATACTTTAATCAAGGCCTGAATAAACTGCTGAAAGAAGATTCCTGAGTTGCGTCTTCCTTGCGGGCAAGGGGTCGTGACAAGTGGTGCTGAAAACCCGGGAACCAGAACTTTCAGAAGTCAGGGGTGGTGAACCAGTTAGTCCCAGGTAAGTAGGACCCGCGGTCAAGGCGGAGATCAGTCCTAGATAAGTGGGACCCGCTATCAAAGCGGAGATCAGTCCCAGATAATTGGGACCCGCTATCAAAGCGGAGATTAGTCCTAGGTAATTGGGACCCGCTATCAAAGCGGAGATTAGTCCTAGGTAATTGGGACCCGCTATCAAAGCAGCAGCTCCTCTGTAAAGCCAGAGAGAGCATTACATCTTATTGCAGCTGCACTGTGTACTTTCGCTCTTACTTTCACTTTTGTTTTTTGTATGTCTTTTGTTGTGTCATGGGTGCCGTATCTTCAAGTCCGCTTCTCCTGGCCCTAGATAACCTGTTATGTTCCAAGGGCCTAGAAGTGAAACGTAGTACTTTACAGAGATTTTTACAGAAGACAGATATTGTTGCACCGTGGTTCGCGTTCTCGGGTAGCCTCACTCTACCTAGCTGGGATAACTTAGGCACAGATCTTGACTTTGCTTCTGAGCAGGGCATATTAGATGGTGGGGTCATACCCCTTTGGAAGATGATCCGTAGTTGCCTCGCAGATGGCAGATGTCAGGAAGCACTTACTAAAGGACAAGAAGTTTTAGAGCAATTGCATGAAGAAAGATCAGAAATGGCAGGCAGTGAGGTATTTCAGGAGGGTGGGAGTGTGCGGAGCGAGAAACAGGGGAGGAAACAATTATCTCCGGCAGGCAGTGACGTATTTCAGGAGGATGGCAGTGTGCGGAGCGAGAAACAGGGGAGGAGGTGATTGTCTCTGGCACGGAGTGAAATATTTCAGGAGGAAGGGAATGTGCAGAGCGAGAAACGGGGGAGGAAACGCTTGTATCCAGATCTCAGTACACTGCGCACACTCCCATGCAAAAGTGGGTCAGAAGAGGAGGACGATGAGGAGGAGGAGCTCGGGAGACTGTCTCGGCAGCTAGGAAGTCTAACTATGGGAGAAGGGAACAAAAATAAACAGGAGCTCAGAAGAGAAAAAAAAAAAATGATCCTCCGGACCCGCCGCCGTACGGTGGGGGTGTTTCGAGGAGAGCTTTCCATGCCCAAACACGGGGGCTGTTAACACTTTTACTGATGGTTCAAAGTCTGGAATGGGAGCCTACATAATTAATGACTCTCCCCCTATCCAGCATCAATTTGCTCCTGGAAATCCACAATGGGTAGAACTACAAATTGTTATTGAAGTTTTTAAACAGTGTTCTTTTCCTTTTAATCTTATTTCGGACTCCAGCTATGTGGTACAAGCACTAAAAGTCCTGGAGGCTGTGGGAACTATTAGTGATGCCCACAATGTGTCTGTTTACTTTACTCAGCTTCAACAGCTTATCTCTAACCGCACTGCTTCTTTTTATCCAATGCATATCAGGGCTCACACCTCTCTTCCTGGTCCGTTATCCCAAGGTAATGCCTGTGCGGACTTAGCCACAAGAGGTCAATTGATATGCTTGGCTTCCTCCTTAGAGGGGGCTAAGTTGTTTCACCAAAACTTCCATGTTAATGCATTAATGCTGCGCAGGCGTTTTTCCATTTCAAGAGCGGATGCTCGGCAGATAGTATTGCAATGTCCCCATTGTGTCACATTTCTTCATCCCCCTAATTATGGAGTAAACCCAAGGGGATTAAAGCCATTGATTGTTTGGCAAATGGATGTGACACATATACCTGACTTTGGTAACCTTAAGTATGTGCATTTTTCCGTTGATACGTGCTCTGGAATTATCCATGCTTCTGCTTTATCGGGAGAAAAGGCACATAATGTCATTACTCACTGTTTAGAGGCATGGGCAGCATGGGGTGCACCTGCATCCCTTAAGACTTATAATGGAACTGCTTATACTGGCAGACAATTTACAGCTTTTTGTTCTACTATGGGAGTGCAACTTACTCATGGTTTGCCTTATAATCTTCAAGGACAAGGCATTGTTGAGCGTGCTCATCGCACCTTAAAGGAAACTTTACAAAAACAAAAAGGGGGAATAGGAGCTGAACACACTCCTAAAGAACGCCTGTCCTTAGCTCTATTTACCATTAATTTTTTGAATTTGGATATTCATGGTCACTCTGCGGCCGATAGACATGTGTCCCCTCAGCCCTCTGTGATTGGCTATGTTAAGTGGAAGGATGTTCTTACGGGCCAATGGAACGGCCCTGACCCCGTGCTGACATGGGCACGAGGATCTGTATGTGTTTTTCCCCAGGATCGTACGGAACCATTGTGGGTCCCTGAATGCTTGACAAGAAGAGTCTCGACATCAACTGACCAGCAACAAGAGATACCACAACAATCCTGTGATGAAGATCTTCATTCTGCTAAGTGCTCTGGCTCTGGTGCTGGTGCCGATGGCACAGGCGACACCAATGGGGTTGTGGGCAGTGGAACGGGCCTGGCCAATGCCGATGCCGATTCATGGTAATTCTAGTGTCCTCCCCACTCTTTTTTCAACCTCATGTGAGATGTCTGCTCCCTGTGCCTCTCCTAGAGGGGACATGGAGAGAATTTTTAATCAATCTCAAGTTAATCTCACAGGAGTTTTTGTTTCAGCCTTAGAAACGCTAATTGCATTAGCCTTAAGACCAAAAATTTGACTAACTGGGAGGACCCATTGCGGTCCAATCAGGTCTCAGGAAGCATTATCAGTGCTGTATTGAGCAAGGTAGCTTCGGGGAAGCAATCAGACTCAGAGACCCCCCTCAAACAGCAGCTCTGCTCTTAACATAACTACCTTGGCTATTATCTCCGAGGTACTAATCCCAGTGCCTCCTTTTTCTAGTAGTATTTATAATGCCACTCATTTCAAGGCCTCTCCTTACTGTTCCCCTAATCTTGGTTTCCCCCCAACATTTACGCCTTGTCAGGATCATTCTTGGGAGAAACATCAAGTTGCTAAAGGTTTCTCCCTTTCCCCCTCTTTTAATAGGTATGTTTATAACTTTAACAATAGTGCCAGCTCCTCTACAGGAGTAGGTTGGTCCTGGTTTCAATGGCTGATTTCCAATGAAAAGGGGGCTTCAGCCGATATTTCTGCACTGGCTCAGTTGCTAGGAGCCAAAAGTTGGCTGGCTAATATTTCTGGTACTGTTAGGGAAAGTGAACAAGGTAATAGACTTACATCTGTTTCATTCAACTCTCTGTTGTATAATGCCACATTGCCTCCTGCAATGGTCTGTGTCCAATTCCCCTTCTTATTCCTTTTGGCTGAGGCCACCTCGTCGGGGATGCTGGATTGTTCTCATACTACCTGTCTCTTATCTGAGTGTTGGAATGGTTCCTGGACTGTAGCAGTGATTATGAAAATTCCAACTTTTGTCCCAATCCCGGTCACTGCGGATCCTGATAAATTCCCTATTGTTGAGCTACTTAGAGTCCGCAGAGATTTTGGAATCACAGCGGCTATAGTGACAGCCGTGGCGGTATCTGCTGCTGCAGCGGTTACGGCTGGAGTGGCTATGGCCAATCAAGTACAAACTGCTGCCACCATTAATCACCATTAATCAAGTTGTCCAACAAACTTCCACCAAACTTGAATCCCAAAATACAATTAATCAACATATTTTCTCAGGGATTTTAGCTGCCAACCAAAGAATAGACTTATAATTTTGTTCAACTAGGAAGTTCACCCATAGGTTGAATATTCAGTTCCAAAAGCGTTTAGGAGGAGTGATCTCTTCTCACAATTTGTATTTGGTGAGGAAGCCACCTCACAAAAATGTAGGTGTGATACCAGGTAGCTTTCGGTATGTGCATATAAAAATACATATGTTGAATAGGCTACAGAGAAAGGGAGACAGTAATACACATATTTTGAACTTTAAAAACACATGGAGAACTATTTAATTAAAAATTGACTAGATTAATAACACATAAACTTTATCATGCAAAAGGCAAGTCCAAATATACATCATGCCTCCTTTGAACTGCTTGTATTTATATTCTGTTTGTGTTATTTTTCTCCATCATATTAGGATTAGTAGTCAGAGTCTAGTAGGGTATGGGATAGTGTCAGGGATTCTGTATTTTGAATGGAAAATTGGAAATTGTATCCAATGTGTGTGCAAATATGTGCAACCAAAAACTTCCCACTCTGATCCAGAACAATGCCTTGACATTACCTTCGCTCCAAGTAAGACACAATTAGAGGAGAAGTGTTAGAAAATTTGTGAATACATGTCTGGAATGGAAAATGCTCAGGAGTTCACAAACTTCGAGATGGTAGAGGAGTTTCCAAAATCAAGGGATATGGTAAACACAACACCAACATGGAGCTCTTCTGGCCTAAAGACTGTTTGAGAAACTGCATGTGAGATTGGGCACTTGAAATATAAGGTGTTGTCAGAAGTTTTAGCTTTATTTTTAGTGAGACCATCAAAGATGGGTCTGCATCTATGTGACCTGGACGACATGTTTTCTTATTTTCCAATGAACATGAGGCAGCAGTGCTGAATTCTCTCTTTGTAGGTAAACTGTGGCCACTGGGGGCTTAGTGTCTCCCCGTGTCGCTGTGAAGCCATTTGTTCATCCTCCACTTTTCGTGGTGTTTCTTGCTGCTGCACAGTGAGTTTGATATTTGCTTCACAAAAAACAAGGAGTTCAACTGGGACACAGTGCTGCAGGGAGTTCTGTCACTTGTGGTGGGTTAGAGTCTGCAGGAGAATGCACCATCCAGGTTTCTATCACTCATTGCTTGCTACAATGCCCCCTTTTCCATTGCAACCTAATTCTGAACATTGCCCTGAAACCTCTCTATATAACAAAGTGCCTTTACATAAATGGGTCTGCTGGCTGGTGCAAGTCAATCACATGCTATTTGGAAGCCAATGGCAGATCCATATGGCCCCACCACAGATGTTTTGTCACACACCTGCCCACACCTGGTCAAGGCGCACTACTCAGAAGGTTCCAACTTACTGGCATCTCTGTTCTATGCCATTTTCATGAAACCCAGTAAATCAAGGCCCAGTCTGGTACACTTATGATGAGCATCAGGAGATCTAACTGTTCTCCAGTGCCACCTGGTCATGGGAATTTTAAAAATTTCATGGTATTTATCTAGCCATTTTTCAAAGATGAATTTGGAGCCACAGTGGGTTTCAATTCATTCATGAACCATTAAATGTTGTGGAAGCTCATTTCAATGAAAGATCTGGAGAACTCTCACAGGCAAGGCTTCCCAAAGAGTGGCCTAAAGGTCACATGAGGCCAGGCCCATTGAGGTCTACAATGTTAGGTTCATGGGTGTTTTGACTCTCAAATATGCCTGCCAAGTCTTTCAGAATAAAATCAGGTTATATGCTGGCTGACATTCTCAGTGCTTTGTGGAAAGCCACCCTGGGCCTAGATCTCAGTTTCCAAGGGCAACTCTAATGCGTGGCCTCCTAAAATCCCAACACAATTCATGTCAATACTTCTCTGAGGTCAGTTCCAGAACTCAGTCTCTAAGATGAATCAAACCCGAGTTAAAGCACAGGTGGACCCAGTCTTCTCTTCCAACAGCCAAATAAATGACCACAATTAAATCCAAAGCACTCCCACATTGCCCTCATCTTCTTCCATATAGACACTCATCATTACCTCTGGCTGGAGGTTTCCATGAGGGGTAAAGCACAAGACAGAGTCTGAAATAATCTCCATTGCCCTCATTTGCCTAAAGTCAGTGTGACCTGGACACCCTTCCTGTAAACAAGGAGTGATTTAATAGGCCGGCCACTAATACTGCTCTGCTTCTCCAATTTGAGGCCTACTGACTGTCAGGTATAGATTCTTTATGTGATTTGGATTCATTAGAAAACCCAAGCACCTATGGGCTAGCCTCTGCAGGGCTTTGAAAAACTCGATTAATTCAAAGGATCCCCAAATTCACTTGATGGAGGTCAGGAACCTAACAGAGAAAGGCAATAAACTTCATCTAAAATGACTGATTTTTTAGACATTTTGGTTTTGGATGCACACATGGGATCTTTCTTAAGATCCATTAGGCACTGAATATGTAAGACACAGCCTCACACACGGCCAAGAGGCTGATTCACACACATATCTCTCAAAGCATTTTAGCAAACAGCCACAGGTGATGCCCATTCATTTCCATTTGAAAACTGTTTTCTTCAGGATTCACAAAGGGGTGGCCTGAGGCAAAGACCTTCCTGACATTCAGGGCAACAGAGGAATAGGGATGCAAAAGGCCCAAAGCAGGTTTTCTCCACTGAGACTTTCCTTGTCACACTGATATCTGAGTTTTCTGAGATGCTCCCTTTCCTTTCAGCTATAGAATACATGGCCATGTCACAGAGGTTGGAGGTGGTACATAACTTGGACAAAATACCATGAGCCTACTCTGGAGAGTGGCCAGATTCAGAAAGAAAACAGGAACTTAGGAAGATAGTACGTGTTGCCCATTGATAAGGGAAGTCACAGTCCATTCATAAATTAGGCAGGATAAATGCTGGAATTCTTTCTACTAGACAGGACACATCCATAGATGAATTCTCTTTTCTAATGAATACAACCACGAACACAGAGAGTTACACAGACATAGAAACTCGCATTGTCAAAGGAATTACTAGACACAGTCCACTCCAAACCCAACAAACTGCCTTTCCTACTTATTCTCAGAACATGAGAAAAACCACAAACTCATTCCCACACCCACAAAGACACCTCCTTCCCCCAAGTAATTCTGTGACTGTCCTGAGTGTCGTTTGACTGGTAGGCCATACTATGTTCCCCCAAATGGACTGTCCTGTCTCAGATATGGTCTCCTTGGCCAAATCTGTGACGTTGTCAGGAGCCAGAAGTGGGCAAGTACCTTTTTCTCAAGAAAGGCCCCTCTACAAAGCTCTCCTGGCATTTGGCCATGCTCACATCAGTAGGTTCCAGGAAACACTGACTCTGTCCTTGGTAAATCCAAACAAGTGACCTCACTGCGACTTGGACTGGGACTGGGACTGGCTCTGGTTGCCTGGCTTCTGCATCACAAGTTCAGAGAGTTCCATCACCAAGGAAGAGAGGTGAGATCACTTACTTCAGGTAGTGAATGAGGACACTGCCTTGGCAATCACTTTGTCCTAACAGTTGCTTCCAAGGGTCTCATGAGATAGAGGCTGCCCCTACTTCCTGTGACACTTTCACAAGTTAGAATGGTGAATCAACCATAGGCACCCAGGAACAGCTCTTCACACAGGCCTGGTATGGTCCATTTTCTCTACATTGAGAACAGAGAGGCTCATTAAGATACAACCCTTCATCCTGACCAGGTTGTTTGCAATGGAAGATGAGTTTTGCTCTTTAAGGTCCTTCATAGCTGTTTATATCTTCTCCAGGAATCACATCTGCATGGACCTTTTAGGTTTTCAGCATATGGAAGATCCCCTACATTCCTGTATTGTAAGACCAACACTGTCCCTGGTCTTTTGTTAAGTGAGATTGTGGGAACAGTGTATGTTTAGGGTTTAATAACATGTTTGATTTGGGTTAGGAATTATTCTGCTAGATGAATAATGGTATTGGGAACCTGTGACATTTATTAAAACATAGAGATAAAATATAAGTATGAAAACAGAAATCTAGGTAAGATTTGAAGCTCAGAAGGACATTGAGCTGTTGATTGTGATACTTAGCTTTGAATTATGTTCCGCATATATGTCTCAGATAAATCGATAATCAATGGCATAGGACCTTGTACCTTGGATGATTGAATGGAAAAGAGAACTTCCACTCAAACAGGGAAACTCAGTAAGATTAGGAAGATAGTCAGTAGCTTTCAGAAGAAGAGTGAGTACAGGATTTGGACCAAAAATTCTTTATCAATAGGGTTTCGGTTAGAGAGTGAAAGTAAATATCATCACATGTGAAGAGTCACTCACATGGTGAACTGGGGAAAATATTTAGGAAAGCAGACATCAATAGAGACATTAGGAAATCACGCAAAGTATAAAGTGAGTGATAGGATTAGACATTATTAACTGCATTTAGGTTGAATATATAATCTTAGGAAGAAACAAATACGTAGTCACCAATAGGATTGATATTTGAGACTATTAGGCAACCTGGACCTGGATGTTTTTAGTAATCCATGTTCAGTTTCCATTTAGGCTTTGGTACAATCATAAGTGTGACTTTTGCTTTTTGTGTCCAGAATATTACTGTGATACAATGTATATGTAGATAAGGTGATCTGAGTATTTCTTCCACCATTTCTGGGAGCAATATTTTGAAGAAGTATAAATTAGTATTCGGGGTACAAACAGGTGTACTCTTTGTCTTTGAATATGGAGAATATGCATGTATAGACCATACTGTGAATAAATAATATAACTGGTTCCAACTTTAAATAATGGATTGAATTGAAATGTAAAAATATACAGGAAATCTTATATTGATATACAACCATTCATTCCAACCCGTTTTACATCTAATGGTAATATGAGGATTATGGTTTATCATGAAGAGTGTGTGAGTTTTTCTTCAAATTGATTATGGAAATTGAAAATAATTTGTTTGGAAAAAAGTCTCATAAAAAGACCAATCAAGAAACCTGGAGAAATACATGTGTTCTGAAGCAGGAAGTGACTGAAAGTGAAACAAATGCCTATAAATTTGCGAACTTGTAGATGAAATATATATCCTATGATGTGCATTAACTGAAGGAGTAGTAATGTGCCAGTGTTGAGTAAAAATGAACGTCAAAATAAACATCATGTCCCATAGGAATCTTCTTGCATTGATGTTAAACTGAGTCAGTTAATTTAGAAATATTAGGATTTGAATGCACCATTCACTGAAGTTAGTTTTCAGACCTAAGAAACAAATATGTATTTCAGGTAGATGAATATTTCTGAGAATAATCTAGTGAAAATTTGATTATAACTCCACATACATGAACATGAATGAATTTTGGGACTGTACATAAGACACATCTATTTCATATTTTGAAATATATGGAGAGTGTGTATATATATATATATATATATATATATATATATATATATACACACACACACACACACACACACACACACACAACAGACATTAAAAAGTAGCAATACATATGCCAATTGAAATTCTTCATGAAATATATATCATCCACAGATCCAAAAATCTTCATTTTACTGAGCGTGGATTTATGTGTAATATTGTTCAACTAGGAAGCTCACCAATAGCTTAAATTTTCAGTTCCAACAGCGTTTAGGAGGAGTGATCTCTTCTCATAATTTGTATCTGCCAAGTCAGCAGCCTCACAAAAATGTATGTGTGATACCAGGTAGGATTCTATATGTGCATATAAAAATATATGTGCTGAATATGCTACAGAGAAAGGGAGACAGGAATTCACATATTTGTCAACTTTAAAAACACATTGAGAGAGGGAGGGGCAGATCTGCCAATCGCTCCTTCAAGGTAGGCAGACCTGCGACCCACCGGCTGAACAGGACCAGTGGCCCGCCACCATGGAAGACACATCGCCCTGGTTGGGGGAGGGGCAATGCCGCCGGGACTGCAAGGTAGGCAGACCTGTGACCCACAGCAGGACAGGCCCAGCAATCTGCGGAGGGGCAGAGACGCCCTCCGCGCCTGCAAGGTAGGTGGACCTGCGACCACCGACAGCCAAGGCCTATGGCCCGCCAGCATGGTAGACACATCGTCCCGGTTGGGGAAGGGGCAGAGCAGCCACACGCGCCTGCAAGGTAGACAGACCTGCAAGGGACAGACAAAACAGACCCAGTGGCCCGCAGATGGTCAAAGCTGCCGCCCACGCCTGCAAAGTAGCCTGACTTGCGACCCACTGGCAGAACAGGCCCAGTGGCTGCAGAGGGGCAGAGCTGCTGCTCGCACCTTCAAGGTAGGCGGACCAGCTACCGACTGACAGAACAGGCCCAGCAGCCTGCTGGTGTGGTAGGCACATTGTCCCAATTGTAGGAGGGGCAGAGCCACCACCCGTGCCTGCGAGAGAGACTTTGAAACTATACAAGCAATAAAAATATATAGGGGAAAAATTCAATAACACAACAGTTTCACCAAGCAGAAAGAAACATGAACAGAATGAAAAGACAAGGAAAGAAAGGACCATAAGCAATGCAGGTAAAGTCAACTTTAGAAGAGGTAATATGTGCAGCAGATGGAATGTCAGATAAAGAACTCAGGATATACATGCTTCAGATGATCTGGAGTCTCAAGGAAGACATTAGAGAGCAAAATCAGACAATGAAAGATCACCTTGATAATGAATTACATAAAAAAATCCAAGAAGCATAATATCAACTATGCAGGGAGATAAAGATTATAAAATCAAACAAACAGATATCCAAGGAATGCAGGAATCAATAAACCAACTTAAAAACTCAATTGAGAATACTAAAGGCAGAGTAGAACACTTAGAAGATAGAACATCAGACAACGAAGACAAATTATTTCAACTTGAAAAGAACACAGACAGCTCAGGAAGACTTTTAAGAAACCATGAGCAGAACATCCAAGAAATATGGGATAACATAAAAAGACCAAACTTAAGAGTCATTGGGATACAGGAAGGTATAGAGGTCCAAACAAAAGGAATGAGCAATATATTCAATGAAATATAAGAGAAAACTTCCCAGACATGTAGAATGAGACAGAATCGCAAATCCTAGAAGCTTACAGGATGCCAAATGTGCAAAATTATAAGAGATCCACACCTAGACATATTATAACGAAGATGCCCAACATACAGAAAAAGGAGAGAATTTTAAAAGCTACAAGATAAAGGAAGCAGATTATATTTAGTGGTAAACCAATCAGGATAACAGCTGATCTTTCAACACAGACTTTTAAAACTAGAAGATCCTGCAATAACATTTTTAAAACACTGAAAGTAAATGGGTTCCATCCAAGAATTGTGTATCTAGCGAAATTAAGCTTCAGGATAGAAGATGAAATTAAAACTTTCCACGATAACAAAAGTTAAAAGAATTTGCAGCTAGAAAACGATTTCTTCAAAACATCCTTGGCAAAACACTACAGGAAGAGGAAATGGAAAATAACAATGAAAACCAACAGTGGGAGGTAGGACAGTAAAGGGGGGAAAATAATCAAGGAGGAAAAAAACCATGTTTAGTAACATAAATATACAAATATGGCTGGAAGAACAACCCATATCTCAATAATAACCCTAAATGTTAATGGCTTAAACTCACCAATTAAGAGACACAGGCTAGTAGAATGGATCACAAAACAAGACCCAACAGTATGCTGCCTACTGGAGACACATTTGTTAGGAAAAGATATACATAGACTGAAGGTGAAAAGTTGGGAAAAATCATATCACCCATATGGACTTCGGAAACAAGCAGAAGTGTCCATACTCATATCAAATAAAATAGATTTCAAGCTAAAGTTAATCAAAAGGGATAAAGAGCAACACAACATACTTCTCAAGGAAACCATACACCAACAAGACATAACAATCATAAATATATATGCCCCAAACATTGGTGCAGCTATGTTCATTAAACAAATTCTTCTCAAGTTCAAGAGTCTAATAGACCACCATACAATACTCATGGGAGACTCAAACACACCTCTCTCACTACTGGACTGATCTTCCAAACAAAAGTTGAATAATGAAACTATAGAACTCAATAACACAATTAATAACCCAGACTTATGATATATATAGAATATACCACCCAACATCAAGCAGCTACACTTTTTTCTCAGCAGCACATGGATACTTCTCAAAAAATAAATCATATATTATGTCACAGAGCAACTCTTAGACAATATAAAGGAGTAGATATAATACCAGGCATCTTATCTGATCATAATGAAATGAAACTGAAAATCAACGATAAAAGAAAGAAGGAAAAATCATGTATCACTTGGAGAATGAAAAATAAGTTACTGAATGATCAATGGGTTATAGAAGACACCAAGGAGGAAATTAAAAAATTCTTAGAGATAAATGAAAACACAGACATAACATATCGGAATCTATGGGACACATTGAAAGCAGTTCTAAGAACAAAATTCATTGCTTAGATTTCATTCCTTAAAAAAAGAAAAAAAAAACGACAAATAAATGATATCATACTTCATCTCAGAATCCTAGAAAAAGAAGAGCAAAACAACAGCAAAATAAGTAGAAGGCAAGAAATAATTAAAATTAGAGCTGAAATTAATGAAATCGAAACAAAAGAAACAATTGAAAAAATTGACAAAATTAAAGATGGTTCTTTGAAAAAATAAATCAAAACGACAGACCCTTAGCCAAGCTAACAAAGAAAAGAAGAGGGAGAACTCAGTATCACAACAGATAGTTCAGAAATACAGAAGATAATCCGAAATTATTTTGAATTCTTATTTTTCAATAAAATAGAAGATAGTGAAGGCATCGATAAATTTCTCAGTCATATAATCTGCCCAGATTTAGTCAGGAGGATATAGGCAACCTAAACAGACCCATAACAATTGAGGAAATAGAATAAACCATCAAAAGACTACCAACTAAGAAAAGCCCAGGACCGGATGGGTATACAGCAGAGTTTTACAAAACCTTTAAAGAGGAACTAATACCAATACTTTTCAAGCGATTTCAGGAAAAATGCAAAAATCCTCAATAAAATTGTGGCGAATCGGATACAAAAACATATTAAAAAAATTGTGCACCATGATCAAGTAGGATTCATCCCTGGGATGCAAGGCTGCTTCATTATACAGAAATCAATAAATGTTATTCATCACATAAATAGACTTAAAAATAAGAACCATTTGATCATCTCGATAGATGCAGAAAAAGCATTTGACAATGTTCAGCATCCCTTTATGTTCAAAACTCTGGAAAAACTAGGGATAACAGGAACATACCTCAATAATGTAAAAGCAATCTATGCTAAGTCTCAGGCTAGCATCATTCTGAATGGAGAAAAATTGAAGGTATTCCCTCTAAAATCTGGAAGAAGATAGGGATGCCCTCTCTCACTACTTCTGTTCAACATAGTTCTCGAAACACTGGCCAGAGCAATTAGAGAGATTAAAGAAATCAAAGGCATAAAAATAGGAAAAGAAGAACGTAAATTATCACTATTTGCAGATGACATGATTCTATACTTAGCAGACCCAGCAAGGTATACAAAGAAAGTATTAGAGGTAATAAATGAATTCACCAAAGTGGCAGGATATAAAATCAATATGCATAAATCAAAGGCATTCCTGTATATCAGCAACAAATCCTCTGAAATAGAAATGAGGACAACAACTCCATTCAAAATATCCACACACACACAAAAAAAATACTTGGGAATCAACCTAACAAAAAAGGTGAAAGACTTATAAAATGAAAACTACAGAACCCTAAAGAGAGAAATAGAAGAAGATCTTAGAAGATGGAAAAATATACTATGTTCATGGATAGGCAGAACTAACATCATCAAAATAGCAATATAACCAAAAGTTCTCTATATGTTAAATGCAATGCCAATCGGGTCTAAAAGCATGCAATGGAGGAAGGATAGCATCTTCAACAAATGATTCTGGGAAAACTGGAAATTCATATGCAACAAAATGAAACTGAATCCATTTCTCTCGCCATGCACAAAAGTTAACTCAAAATGGATCAAGGAGCTTGATATCAAATCAGAGACACGGCATCTGATACAAGAAAAAGTTGGCTATGATCTACATACTGTGGGGTTGGGCTCCAAATTCCTCAATAGGACACCATTAGCACACGAGTTAATACCTAGAATCAACAAATGGGACTTACTCAAACTAAAAAGTTTTTCTCATCAAAAGAAACAATAAGAGAGGTAAATAAGTAGTCTACATCCTGGGAACAAATCTTTACTCCTCACACTTCAGATAGAGCCCTAATATCCAGAGTATACAAAGAACTCAAAAAATTAAACAATAAGAAGACGAATAACCCAATCAACAAATGGTCCAAGGACCTGAACAGACACTTCTCAGATGAGGACATACAATCAATCAATAAGTACATGAGAAAATGCTCACCATCTCTTGCAGTCAAAAAAATGGAAAACAAACCCTCCCTAAGATACCATCTCACTCCAGTATGATTGGCAGCCATTAAGAAGTCAAACAACAAGTGCTGGCGAGGATGTGGGGAAAAGGGTACACCTGTACATTGCTGGTGGGACTGCAAATTGGTGCAGCCAATTTGGAAAGAAGTATGGAGATTTTTTGGAAGCTAGGAATGGAACCACCATTTGACCCAGCTATTCCCCTTCTCGGTCTATTCCCTAAGACCTAAAATGTGCATGCTGCAGGGACACTGCTACATTGATGTTCATAACAGCACAATTCACAATAGCAAGAGTGTGGAACCAACCTAGATGCCCTTCAATAGATGAATGGAAAAAAAATGTGGCATTTATACACAATGGAGTAATACTTGCATTAAAAAATGTCAAAATCATAGAATTTGCAGGGAAATAGATGGCATTAGAACAGATTATGCTAAGTAAAGCTAGCCAATCCCTAAAAAAACAAATGCCAATAGTTTTCTTTGATATAAGGAGAGTAACTAAGAACAGATTTGGGAGGAAGAGCATGAGAAGAAGATTAAGATTAAACAGGGGTGACAGGTAGAAGAGAAAAGGAAAGAGAAGGGAAATTGCATGGAAATGGAAGGAGACCCTCATGGTTATACAAAATTCCATACAAGAGGAAGTGAGGGAAAAGGGGGGAAAAAACCAAGGGGGAGAAATGAATTACAGTAGATGGGGTAGGGAGAGAAGATGGGAGAAGAGGGGATGGGGGATTGTAGAGGATAGGAAAGACAGCAGACTACAACAGACACTAGTATTGCAATACGTAAAACAGTGGATGTGTAACAGATGTGATGCTGAAACCTGTATACGGAGTAAAAATGGGAGTTCATAACCCACTTGAATCAAAGTGTGAAATATGATATGTCAAGAAATAGGTAAATTTTGAACAACCAACAATAAAAATTAAAGGAAAAAAAACACATAGAGAACTATTTTAATGAAAAATGGACTAGACATATAACACCTACGCTTTATCATGCAAAAGGCAAGCCCAACTATACACCATGCCTCTTCTGAACGGCTTGTATTTCTATTCTGTTTGTGTTATTATTCTCCATCATAGTAGGATTAGTAGTCAGAGTCTAGTAGGGTATGGGTTAGTGTCAGGGATTCAGTATTTTGAATGGAAAAAAGGAAAATGAATCCAATGTGTATGCAAATATGGGCTACACAATAAATTACCCACTCTCATCCAGAACAATGGCTTCACATTACCTTCGCCCCAAATAAGACACAATTAGAGAAGAAGAGTTAGAAAATCTGTGAATATATATCTGGAATGGAAAATGCAAAGGAGTTCACAACCTTGGATGTGGTAGAGGAGTTTCCAAATGTAAGGGACAAGGTAAACACTCCACAAACTTGGAGCTCTGCTGGCCTAAAGACTTCTTGAGAAACTGCCTCTGAGGTTGGGAACTCAAAATATATGTTGTTGTCAGGAGCTTTAGCTTTCTTTCTAGTGAGACCATCAGAGCTGGGTCTACATCTATGAGACCTGGAGGACGAGGTTTCTTATTTTCCAATGAACACTAGGCTACAGTACTGAATTATCTCTATGTAGGTAAACTGTGACCACTGGGGTCTAAGAGTCTCCCCGTGTGGACTGTGAGGGCATTTGGTCATTCTCCACTTTTCGTGGTGTTTCTTGCTGCTGCACTGGGAGTTTGGTATTTTCTTCACGAAATACAAGGAGTTGAACTGGGACACAGTGCTGGAGGGAGTACTGTCATGTGTAGTGGGTCATGGTCTGCAGGAGAATGCACCAACCAGGCTTCTAGCCCACATAGATTGTCCCCTTGTCCATAGCAACCTGATTCTGAACATTGCCCTAAAAATTCTCCATATACCAATATGCATTTACATATAAGAATTTCCTGGCTGCACCACGTCAGTCACATGCCATTTGGAAGCAATGGCAGATCCACATGGCCCCACCACGGATGTTTTATCACAAACATGCACACCACAGCTTGCGCCTACAATTGAGGAGTATTCAACTTACTGGCATCTCTGTTCTACACCAATTTAATGAAACTCAGTCAATTAGGGCACTTTCTGGTACACTCATGATCAGCAACAGGGCATACAAAGGTTCTCCAGTCACCTGGTCATAGGAATTTCAAAAATTTCATGGTATTTATCTAGCTATTTTTCAAGGTGGAAGTTGGAGGCACTGTAGGTTTCAATTCATTTAGGAACCATTAAATTGTGAGGAAGCTCATTTCAATGAAATCTCTGGAGGACACTCACAGGCAAGTCTTCCCAAAGAGTCGCCAAAAGGTCACATGAAGCCAGGCCCATTGAGGTCTACAGTGTGAGGTCTATGTGTGTTTTGACTATGGCTGCCAAGTCTTTCAGAATAAAATCTTGTGATATCCTGGGTGAGATTCCCAGTGCTCTGTGGAAAGCCACCCTCAGCCTAGGTCTCAGTTTCCAAGGGCGAGTCTCATGTGTGGCCTCCTAAAAACTCAACACAATTCATGCCAATACTTCTCTGAGTTCAGTTCCATAACTCAGTCTCTAAGGGGAATCAGACCAGATTTCAAGTCCTGGTTGACCTACTCATCTCTTCCAACCCCAACACAAATGACCAAAATTAAACCAAAACATTCCCACATGACCCTCATCTTATTGCATATAGACACTCATCTTAACCTCTGCCTGGAAGTTTCCATGAAGGACACAGCCCAAGACAGTGTCCAAAATAGGCTTCCTTGCCCCTTATTTTCCTAATGTCAGGGTGGCCTGGACACCCTTCCTGTGACCCAGGAGTGATCAAATAGGCCTGCCGTAATACTGCTCTGCTTCTCCAATTTGAGGCCTACTGACAGTGGGGTTTAGAATCTTTATGTGAATTGGAGTCATGAGAAAACACAAGCACCTCTGGGCTAGCATGTGCAGGGCTTTGAAGAAATCATTTGACCCAAAGGATCCCTATTCTCACTTGATGGAGGTCAGGAACCTTACAGTGGAAGACAAGAGACTTTATGCTCAATGACTCCTCTTTTGGGCATTTCGGTTTTGGATTCACACATGGGATCTTTCTTTATATCGATCAGGTGCTAAGAATCTAAGCCAAAGCCTCACACAGGGCCAAGAGGCTGATTCAGACACACCCCTTTCTAAAGCAATTAGGCAAAGAGCCACAGGTGAGGCACATTCATTTCCATTTGAAAAATGTTTTCTTCCAGCTTCACAAAGGGGTGGCCTGAGGCAAAGAAATTCCTGAAATACAGGGAAATAGAACAAAAGGTAAGCAAAAGGCCCAAAGCACGGTTTTTCCACTGAGACTTTACTGGTCACACTGATATCTAAGTTTTCTTAGTTGCTCGCCATTCCCTTCAGCTATCCAGTACATGGCCATGTCACAGAGCTTGAAGGTGGTACTTCGCTTGGACACAAAACCATGAGCCTATTCTGGAGAGTGGCCACAATTCAAAAATAAAACCAGACCTTAGGAAAATAGCAGGTGTTGCCCATCGATAAGGGAAGTCACAGTGCATTCATATATTCGGCTGGATGAATGCTGGGAAGCTTTCTACCAGACAGGACACATCCATTCATGCATTCTCTTTTCTAATGTTTACAACCACGGACCCAATGGGATACACAGACATAGAAACACTTGCCTTATCAAATCACTTATTAGAAACAGTTCACTCCAAACCAAACAAACCGCCATTCCTACCTATTCTGAGAACATGAGACAAAAGCACAAACACACACCCACACCCACAAAGCACCTTCTTCCCCCAAGTAGGTCTCTGACTATCCGGAGTGTCCTCTGACTATTGGGCCATACTATGTTCCCCTGAAATTGCCTGCCCTGTTTCAGATCTGGTTTCCTTGGCCAACTCTGTAAAGTTGTCAGGAGGCAGCGGTGATCCACTACCTGCTTTCTCAGGAAAGGCCACTCTTCAGAGCTTTCCTGGCTTTTGGCCATCCTCATGTCAGTAGGTACCAACAAAGACTGATTCTGTCCTTGGTAAATCCAAAGAAGTGAGACCACTGCTACTGGGACTGGAATGGGATTTGGGTGCCTGGCTTCCTTGATCCCAAGTTCAGAGAGTTCTATCACCAAGGATGTGAGGTGAGGTCTGAGGTCACTTCCTTCAGGAACTGAATGAGCTCACACCCTTGGCAACCACTTTGTCCTAACAGTTGCTTACAAGGGTCCCCTGAAATGAAGGCTGCCCCTACTTTCTGTGACAGTTTCACAAGTTAGAATGGTATATTAACCATAGGCAACCGGGAACAGCTCTCCACACAGCCTGGTTTGGTCCTTCTTCTCTACATTAAGAAGAGAGAGGATGATTCAGACATATCCCTTCATCCTGACCAGGTTGTTTGCAAGAGAAGATGACTTTTGCTCACTCAGTTCCTTCATAGCTGCCTACAACTTCTCCAGGGATCATTTTTGCATGCACCTTTGAGTTTCTTAGCAATAGGAAGTTCCCCTACATTCCTGTATTGTAAGACCTACTCTGTCCCTACTCTTCTGTAAAGTTAGATTGAGGGAACAGTGTATGGTTAGGGTTAATAACAGGTTCAATTTGCATTAGGAATCATTCTGCTGGATGAATAATGGTATTGAAAACCTGCGATATTTACAAGAATATATAGGTGAAAATTAAGTATGAAAACAGAAATCTAGGTAAGATTTGAAGCCCAGAAGAGCATTGGGACCTTGATTGTGATACTGAGCTTTGATTTATTTTCTGCACAGTTGTCTCAGATACATCAATATACAATGGCAAAGGTCCGTGTATTTTGGATGATTGATTGTCAAAGAGAACTTCCAGTCAAAAAGGGTTAATCAGTAGGATTAGGAAGATAGTCGGTAGGTTTAGAAAGGAGAGTGAGCATAGGATTTGGACCAAAAGTTCTTTAGCTATAGGGTTTTGGGTATAGAGTGAATGTAAATGTCACCACATGTGAAGAGTCAGTCACAATGATGAACTGGGGAAAATATGTAGGAAAGCAGATATCAATAGAGACATTAGGAAATCTGGCAAAGTGTAGTCCGTAGTGAAAGGTTAATAAAATAGGTACTTATCACTTCCTGTTTTCTGTATGCTTAATAAAACACTGTTGAAATCTTGAGAAATGTTTGCTAGTCTTGTTCCCAGAATGTGCTGTCCTCAGCTGCCAAACTGCAGAAAGTAATTCCTCACCCGGTTGCCCACAAACAGCTCACTCGCCCGGACCCATCAATAAACATCCTGCCCTGCCCTCTCCAAGGAAAGTATATAAGCTCTGCTTAAGCTGTTCTCAGGGCTCTCTGCTCTATTCAAGTGAACTCTGAGCCCCAGCATGCTGGACCCATAATAAACCCTTTGCTTTTGCATGAGACAGTCTCTTGGTGGTTTCTTCCCCGGACGCTCGCCCGACCTTTACATATGGAGGTTCCACTGAGATCCAGCAGCGGCAGATGAGAGACCCCAACGGGCTCCTCTCGGGGTATGTAAGGTGCCTCTTTCTAGTTTCAGGTTTCAGGTTAGGGCTTGGCAAATGGCTGTTGATGAAGAGTGTGAGCTCTCTCCGACGGTGGCTGAGAGACATGTCATAGAGCCACAGGCCACGTCACTGGGGGACTCCCCAGAGGACTCGGGAAATCGAGGAACAATAGTCTCCTCGACTCAGTGATATTTTGTTTCAGATTCGGTATTGCCAGCCCATCGGGTTTTGCCGGCTACTCAGTCCTGGTCTCAGTGTTGGACGTCCATTGCCTGTCTTTATTGTATTGTCTTGTCTGTGTCGTGTGTCGTTGCTTTTACTGATTGTTTATCTTTCATTATGGGATAGAGCACTTCAATGCCTTTTTTGCTGACCCTTGATCATTGCACCAAAGTCCGCTTAAGGGCTCAGAATCTTTCTTTTTCAGTTAAACGCTGGACCTGGCAGACTCTCTGTGCCTCAGAATGGCCCACCTTTGGATTCAGATGGCCCCTAGAAGGATCTTTCTACTTCCCACTAATTTAAAAAGTCAGAGATATTGACTTTCAGCCAGTGCCACATAGACATCAGGATCAAGAGACATATATCTTAACTTTGCAGGACCTCTGCAATTCTCCTCCTCCATGTGTGAAGCTTTTCCTTGCCCCTGCCCCCGCTCCTACTCTTTCCGTCATGCTCTCTCAAACCTTCTGCTTCTCCTCCTCCTTCAACCTCTGTTCTCCCTGAGTCACAAGATTTTACTCTACTGGACTCTTGTCCTACTACTTATTCCCTGCCCTCGTCCCCCAACCCCCAACACCCTCTAAGTAATTCCCCTGCTGCTGTCTCAGCCTCTCCGCCATTGGAGGAAGCTAAGCGAGCCCAGCGCACTCCAGATAACTCCCCTGCGGAAAACACAGCCCCTCCTTTCCTGGAGGTTGCTGGCCCGGCTAAAGGAATTTGCCGGCGTTGAATGATTGAAATCCCTGGAACTCACGTGATGCTCCCTCTCCATTTCTAAGGAACAATGATTGATGACAACCATGGGGGAAAAATGCAAGCCAACCAGTATTTACCTTTCTCCTCTTCAGACCTAAATAACTGGAAAAATAACAATCCCCCTTTTACCGAGGACCCCACCTGGGTCTCAGGTGTGGTTGAGTCATTGATGTTTTCACACCAGCCTACTTGGGATGACTGCCAACAACTCCTAGGGACTCTCTTCATGACAGAGGAACAAAAGAGAATCTTCCTGGATTCTAGAAAAAAATATTCTCGGACCAGATGGGTGACCGACAAAACTTCCCAACATATGCAAAGCCGCCTTTCCCTTGCACCGACCCAACTGGGACCCCAAAACCTGTGAAGGTAATGAGCATCCTTCCTCTTATTGCCGGACTCTAATAGTGGGTATCTTAGTGGCCGCTAGGCGACCAACTATTTTGGCCAAGGTAAGAGAGATTATTCAAGGGACTGATGAATGTCCCTCCATGTTCCTACAGAGAATTATGGAGGCATATAGGAAATTTAATCCTTTCGATCCTCAGGGAGAGAATCAAAAGGCATCTGTCATGGTGGCCTTTATTGGGCAAGCTGTTCTGGATATTAAAAGACAGTTACAATGCTTAGATGGATTACAAGATATGACTTTGAGAGGTTTAGTCAGAGAAGCCAAGAAGCTATACTATAAGAGAGAAACTGAGGAAGACTAGGGAGCAAAGGGATGATAAAAGAAACAAAAGACAGACTAAGGCATTTACTAAGATCCTGGTCACAACAACAAATAGACCAGAAATTAAGAAACATGGAGACAGGAAGGGACACCGGGGCCCACACAAGAGGCCACCCCTGGCCTCAATTCAATGTGCCTACTCAAAAAAAAAGGACACTGGGCTAAAGAGTGCCATAGAAAGAGACAGCCAGGCCAGCTGGACATTCTGACTCTGTAGGATTACTAAGAAAGTCGGGGCTCAGATCCTCTCCCCGAGCTCAGGGTAACTTTTGAAGTGGAGGGGACACCAGTATACTTTGAAGTGGATATAGGGACAAGATATTCTGCCTTTAAGGCCCCATTGGAACCTCTATCAAATAAAAGGTCTCTAATTCAAGGGGCTAATGGCAGTAAATATCGGGCTTGGACAACTAAGAGGACCATGGACCAGGGGTAAGGAAAAATCCATCACTCATTCCTAGTAATCCCAGAATGCACGGCCCCATTGATTGGCAGAGATCTGCTCACAAAGCTCTGGGCCAAAATAACTTTTTATCCTGAAGGCCCCCAAGTGGAATTTCTAAATCCTTCAGTAAAAACTCCTATAATCACGGCTCTAACTATGTCAGTAGAAAATGTACATCAAATCACTCACCTTGGTTCAAAGAAACTGCATTCATTTCTGAAGGATCAAGAACAGAGTTTTCCATTAACCAACTCACAGTGAAAGGAAACAACTGAATGGATAACAAAAGCCTGTTGGGTCCATCAATTGGTTAATTCTTACCCTTCCAAGCTTCCTGCAGGAAAGCACCTACGAGGAACCAGACCAGGACAATTCTGGGAAGTGGACTTTACTGAAATTAAGCCAGCAAGGAATGGACTTAAATATCTCCTAGTCTTTGTAGATACATTTTCAGGATGGATTGAAGCCTCCCCCCCACCAAAAAAAAAGAAAAGAAAAAAAAATGAAACAGCGCAAATGGTGGTCAAGAAGATCCTGGAAGATATTTTTCCAAGGTACGGCCTGCCTAAAGTAATAGGGTCTGATAATGGACCGGCGTTCGTGGCCCAGGTAACTCAGAGGTTAGCAAGGACCCTGGGGATTAATTGGAAGTTACATTGTGTTTACAGACCCCCGAGTTCAGGACAGGTAGAAAGAATGAATAGAACCATTAAAGAGACCATAACGAAATTAAACTTAGAGACCGGCATAAAAGATTGGACTATGCTCCTGCTTTATGTACTGTTTCATGCAAGAAATACTCAATCTATTTCTTTGTGTAACCTCACACCCTGTGAAATTCTCTATGGTGTCCCTCCTCCAGGAAGGGACCTACCCCAACTCTAAGACCTAACGATTCCTTCCACACCCCCTTGCTTAACAGACTTAAAGCTCTTGAAAGAACTCAGGGATACCTGTGAAAACAGATGGCCACTGCCTGCCAACCTGGGGATGAGGGGACTCTACAGCGATATCAAGTAGAGACTTCGTCTATGTAAGACGACATCTGGTGTCATCCCTGGAACTCCGCTGAAAAGGACCATACCAGGTGCTACTTATAACACCTACAGGGTAAAGGTAGTCAAAATCACTTCCTGGATCCCTACCTCTCATCTCAAGCCTGTGCCCTGTCCAGACTCTGGCTGGAAACTGGAAAAGACTGGAAACCCTTTCAAATTGTGGATTCGCTGTGTGGATAAGGCTATAGACTCTCCCCTTGACCACCAGTAGTCCTAACCCTCATAAGCCTGTTCAGCAGCGATGGCTGATCACAAATCCTACTGGAACGGAAGTATGGTCTATCTTGCATACAGTCCGCTTAGGGACCTGGTGGCCATCTCTCCAGCCAGACATTTGTCAGCTGCGTATAGGTCTTCCCGATTGGGATATCCCTAATGAAGAGGATCCCACTAAAATTCCATTAAATTCCTTCCATACCATAGATAATGGAAACAAACATTATTGATGTAGGGACACGCGAGCCAGATGCTGGTTGGCTAGCCTAGATTACTATGTTTGCCCAGTGTACTATCAAAGCCACAAACAGTCAAGGCTGTGTGCGGGGAACGCCGACATCTTCTGTAAGTCATGGGGATGTGAGCATACAGGGACTGCCACATGGAACCCAAACTACTCATGAAATTCTCTACACAGCATTGGCCATATTACCAATTAGACAACCAAAACCGATGGCCCCCAGAGGGGTCTCTAGATCCTCAAATTCTGTGTGACCTTTTTAACTTCTGCAAGTGCTCAAAAGGGTGAAAGGAGATTCCTCTATGTGGAGGCCTTTTCTCTCCTTTGCTCACATCGTGAACTATGCTTCTCCAATACATGCTCACCCTCAGCCTTCTGCTCTAGACTCTCTGTTGTCACTCCCACCTCATCAACTTGATTTCTCCCCTCCAATTACTATATTAAAAACCCAAACATCCACCGTTTCTCAGACCATTGCCCCCTTGCTGAGGTAGCAGGTATTGAGGTAACCCTCCACTCACTCACTCCTCTCTTCTCCTGTCAGTGCCCACACTGGGTCCCACCAGGTCCTCTTACCATCTAACCCAGAGCTCAAACCAGCTGAGAAGAGCCCTCAGACCCCTATCCAAGATGTAATGAAAATGGCCTTTAAAGTTGCTTTGCCATCACTGAAAACAGGTTACTAAGTATTTAAAGTCCCTTACAGGCTTTTTGGGATACTCACTCCCATCTCCCGCTCTGTTCTACCCGTTCTACTACTCATGTTTTTGTTGCTAGGAAGATCTCAAAACCCTTTTCCATTATTTTTTTACATTTCTCCTTCCTCATTCTCAGATCCAAAGAGCTGCTCTCAGCCCTGCATTCCCCGTCTTCCCCCTCTGTACCAGGCCCACAGGAAAGTCTTAACTGACCTTATCCAGAAGTTTTCACCATGGCTAACTTTAGGACTTTCAGCAAAAGAGTCCCTATAAAAGAGTTCAGTGTAGATAAACTTCCTCTTTTTGTGTTGCCCTGGTCTACCTGGCAACTGGCTGAAAAAAATCAGCACTCCTGAGCTAGACACACCCTTACTAGTTTTTCACAACATATGTGATCAAGGCTTCTGTCCTTTAGCTGGGGCTTCATAGAGATGGCTACATTGCTAAGATGAATAAGTTAAAAACTGGGCTCCATGGAAACAGCTGGCAGGGGGAAAAAAAGGGAAAAAAACGCTCTCCCCCACCCAGGTGTCCTTGAAAAGTTAACTTGCCCAGAACTGAGGAAAAATCAGAAACAAAAACTGCTCTTTGTGAACTTCTGCAGACTGTGAACTTCAGAGCCCCTTCCCTTACATGTTGGGTACAAAATTCTGAAACTACCTAAACTTGGGTTTCAGGGGATTAATTGATTACAACAGAAGCAATGCCCTCTGAATCTGGTTGCAACCAAATATGACTGTTTCCTTGTCTTTGGTGCTATCTTAGGTGCCTTGCCTTGTCCGTCCCTACAACAATATAATTCTATATACTTAAACGTTGTTTATGTTTTTATGAAATGGTCAACAGAAGTGATTAATTGTGTAATGGTGCAGATGTTTCCCAGAGTGCTCTATTATGACGCAGGTTCATTGGAAGATCAAATAGAGGGGCATACAACCCGGCTCAGTTGGGAACATATATCTCTCACCTTAGCCATTCTATTATGAATAGGAGTTGCTGCCTGGGTTCGCACAGGAACCACTGCCCTGGTCCATGGGACACAACAAATGACCCAATTAGAAGAAGCAATAGATCAAAACTTAAAGATATTAGAAAATTCCATCACAACTTTGCAGGAATCTTTTACCTCTCTCTTTGAAGTTGTTTTACAGAAAAGTCGAGGTTTGGACCTCCATTTCATGAGAGAAGGGAGCCTTTGTGCTGCATTGAGGAAAGAATGTTTTTTTTTTTTTTTTTTTTTTTTTTTTTATGTCGACCATACTGGAGTTGTAACAAACCCTATGAGTAAATTAAAAAGATGCCTTGAAGAGCATCAAAGAGAGATAGAGACCCAAAATTGGTGGTTTGAGTCTTGGTTTACACAGTCCCCCTGGTTAACTACGTTTTAATCAACCCTGGCCGGTCAAATAATAATCCTCATTTTATTGCTTACTATAAAACCCTTTTCTCAACCATGTAATTTCTTTTCTCCAAGCTCAAATTGGACAAGTTAAACTTATGTTAATACCCCACTAGCATACATAAAATGTGACACCCCCCAACAATCACTTTTATGATTAAAAGTAGCCAGAAAAGAAGTGGGGAATGAAATGTTAATAAAATATGTACTTGTCACTTCCTGTTTTTCTGTATGCTTAACAAAACACTGTTGAAATGTTGAGAAATGTTTCCTAATCTTGTTCCCAGAATGTGCTGCCCCCAACTGCCAAACTGCAGAATGTACTCCCTCACGCGTTTACACACAAACTGCTAACTCGCCCTGACCCATCAATAAACTTCCCTCCCTGCCCTCTCCAAGAAAATTATATAAGTTCTGCTTAAGATGTTCTCAGGGCTCTCTGCTCTATTCAAGTGAGCTCTAAGCCCCAGCATTCTGGACCCCAAATAAACCCTTTCTGTTGCATGAGATAATCTCTTGGTGGTCTCATCCTCTGACACTCGCCCTACATTTACTTGGATGATTGAATGTAGATGAGAACATCCATTCAAAAGTGATAGTCGGTAAAATTAGGAAGATAGTCTGTAGGTTTAGGAAGAAGAGTGAGTATAAAATTTGGAACAAAAGTTCTTTAGCAATAGGGTTTCGGTTACAGAGTGAATGTAAATGTCAACACAAGTGAAGAGTCAGTCACAATGATGAATTGGAGAAAATATGTTGGAATGCAGATATCAATACAGACATTACAAAATCAGGAAAAGTATAAAGTCAGTGATAGGATTAGACATTTTCAACAGGGTTGAGTTTGAATATATAATCTTAGGAAGAAACGAATATGTAGTCATCAATAGGATTGATATTTGAGAGCAATAGGCAAATTGGACATTGATGTTTTTAGTAATCCATGTTCACTTTCCATTTAGGCTTTGGTACAAATATAAGTTTGACCTTTGAATTTTGTGTCCAGAATATTACTATGATAACATGTATATATAGATCGGGTGACATAAGTATTTCTTCCACCATTTTTGGGAGCAATATTTTGAAGACTTATAAATTAGTATTTGGGGTACAAACAGGTGTACCCAGTGTCTATGAATATAGAGATAATGCATGAATAGACCAACTGTGAATAAGTAATATAACTGGTTCCACTTTAAATGTGGATTGAATTGATATCTGAAAATATAAAAAATCGTATATTGATATACAATCATTCATTCCAACAAGTTATACATCAATGTTAATATTAGGGTTATGGTTTATCATGAAGGGTGTGTGAGTTTTGCTTCAATGTGATTATAAAAATCGAAAATAATGTGTTTGTAAAAAAGAATCTTGAGAAGACCAGTCAAGAAATATGGAAGAATACATGTGTTCTAAAGTAGGAAGTGATTGAAAGTGAAAAAATGCCTATAATTTTGTGATCTTTTTGATGAAATATATATCCTATGATGTGCATAAACTGAAGAAATAGTAATGTACCAGTGTTGAATTAAAATGAACATCAAAATACACATCATGTTCCATATGAATCTTCTTGCATTGAGGTTAAACTGGGTCAGTTACTCTAGATATATTAGGATTTGTATGCAACATTCACTGAAGTTAGTTTTCAGTACTAAAAACAAAAAAAGTATTTCAGGTGGATGAATATTTCTGAGAATAATATTTAGAAAAGATGATCATAAATCCACATACATGAATATGAATGAATTAAGGGAGTGTATATTAAGATACAAATATTTCATATTTTGAAAAATCTGGAGAATGTGTGTATATATATATATATATATATATATATATATATATACACACACACACACACACACGCATATATATACATACAAACACACATATATATACATACACACACACATTAAAAACTAGCAATATATATGCTATTCGAAATTCATCATGAAATATATATCATTCACAGATCTAAAAATATTCATTTTACTGAACATGGATTTATATATAATGTTGTAAAACTAGGAAGCTCACCCATTGGTTATATTTTCAGTTCCAACAGCGTTTAGGAGGAGTGATCTTCTCTCACAATTTGTATCTGCCAAGTCGTTCACCTCACAAGAATGTAGGTGTGGTACCAGGTAGGATTCTATATGTGTTTATTGCTGTTGCATTGGGAGTTTAGTAATTGCTTCATGGAATCCAAGGAGTTCAACTGGGACACAGTGCTGGAGCGAGTTCTCTCAGGTGTGGTGCGTTAGGGTATGCAGGAGAATGCACCAACCAGGCTTCTATCCCACATAACTTGCCCCCTTAAACATAGCAACCTGATTGTAAACATTGCCCTGAAACGTCACCATATAACAAGATGCCTTTGCATAGGAGGGTCTGATGATTGCACCATGTCAGTCACAAGCCATTTGGAAGCCAATGGCAGATCCACATGGCCCCACCATAGATGTTTTTTCACACACCTGCCAACCACTACTCTAGGACAACTACTCAGCAGGCTCCAACTTATTTTCATGAAACCCAATCAATCAAGGCACTGTCTGGTACACTCATGATCAGCAACAGAATATCCAATGGTTCTCCAGTGCCACCTGGTCATGGGAAATTGAAAATTTTCATGGTATTTATCTAGCCATTTTTCACGGATGAAGTTGGATGCACTGTGGGTTTCAATTCATTCAGGAACCATTAAATGTTGAGGAAACTCATTTCAATGTAAGTTCTGGAGAATTCTCACGGGCAAGGCTTCCCAAAGAGTGGCCAAAAGGTCACATGAAGCCAGGGCCATTGAGGTCTAAAATGTGATGTCATTGTCTGTTTTGACTCTCAACAATGGCTTCCAAGTCTTTCAGAATAAAATCATGTGATATCCTGGTTGAGATCAGAGTGCCCTGTGGAAAGCTACCCTGGGCCTTCATCTCAGTTTCCAAGGATGACTCTCATGCGTGGCTTCCTCAAATCCCAACACAATTCATAGCAATACTTCTCTGAGGTGAGTTTCAGAACTCAGTCTCTAAGGGGAATCACACCAGAGTTCAAGCCCAGGTGGACCCAGTCATCTCTTCCAACTGCCACACAAATGACCACAATAAAACCGAAATTCTCCCACATGGTCCTCATCTTCTTCCATATTGACACTCATCATAACCTCTGGCTGGAGGTGTCCATGAGGGACGCAGCCCAAGACAGTGTCCAAAATAAGCTCTGTTGCTCCTCATTTGCCTAAATTCAGGGTGGCCTGGACACCCTTCCTTTGTACCAGGAGTGATCAAAAAGGCCTGCCTGTCATACTGCTCCACTTTTCCCATTTGAGGCCTATTGAGTGTCGCTTAAAGATACTTTATGTGAATTGGAGTGATGAGAAAACCTAAGCACCTACGGGATAGCCTCAGAAGGGCTTTGACGAACTCATCTGACCCAAATGATCCCTATTCTCACTTGATGGAATTCAGGAACCTTACAGAGGAAGGCAGAAGACTTCATCCACAATTACAGCTCTTTTTGCCATTTTTGATTTGGATGCACACATGGGATCTTTCTTTAGATCCATCAGGTGCTGAGAATCTAAGTCAAAGAATCACACTGGGCCAAGAGGCTGATTCAGACACAACTCTTTCCAAATCAATTAAGTAAAGAGCCAAAGGTGAAGCCTATTTATTTCCATTTGAAAACTATTTTCTTTAGGATTCACAAAGGGGTGGTGTGAGACAAAGACTTCCTGACTCTCAGGGCAACAGAACAATAGGCAAGCAAATGGCCCAAAGCAGGGTTTCTCCACTGAGACTTTCCTGGTCAACTGATATCTGAGTTTTCTCAGATGCTCGTCATTTCCTTCAGCTATCCAGAACATTGCCTTGTCACAGAGCTTGGGTGTGGTACATAACTTAGACACAAAACCATGAGCCTATTCTGGAGAGTGTCCAGAATTCTGGAGGAAAACAGCAACTTAAGAAGGTAGCAGGTATTGCCCATTAATAAGGCAATCCACAGTCCATTCATAAAATGGGCAGGATGAATGCTGGGAAGCTTTCTACTAGACAGGACATATCCATTGATGCATTCTCTTTTCTAATGTCTACAACCACGGACACAGTGTGATACACAGACCCAGAAACACTTGCCTTGTTAAACGACTTACTAAAAACAGTTCACTCCAAACCAAACAAACTGACTTTTCTTTCTATTCTCAGAACATGGGGCAAAACCACAAACCCACACCCACACCGACAATGACACCTTCTTCCCCCAAATTGGTATGAGACTATGCGGAGTATCCTCCGACTGGAGGGCCATACTATGTTCCCCCGAAATGTCCTGTCCTGTCTCAGATCTGGTCTCCTTGGCCAACTCTGTGAAGTTGTCAGGAGCCAGGAGTGAGCCACTACCTGCTTTTCCAGGAAAAACCCCTCTTCCAAGCTTTCCAGGAATTTGGCTTCCTCACCTTAGTAGGTACCAAGAAAGACTGATTCTGTCCTTGGTAAATCCAAACAAGTGAGACCACTGGGACTGGGACTGGGACTGGATCTGGGTGCCTGGCGTCCTGGATCCCATGTTCAGAGAGTTCCATTAATAAGGAAGTGCTTTGAGGTCATTTCCTTCAGGAACTGAATGAGATCACTGCCTCGGCAACCACTTTGTCCTAAGAGTTTCTTCCAACGGTCCCATGAGATGGAGGCTGCTCCTACTTCCTGTGACACTTTCACAAGTTAGAATGGTATAGCAACCATAGGGAACCAGGAAGAGCTCTCCACACAGTCTTGGTTTGGTCCATCTTCTCTACATTAAGATGAGAGAGGCTGATTCAGAATCATCACTTCATCCTGACCAGGTTGTTTGCAATGGAAGATAACTTTTGCTCTCTCAGGTCCTTCATACCTGTCTACATCTTCTCCAGGGATCATTTCTGCATGGAGCTTTGAGGTTCTCAGCAGATGGAAGATCCACTACATTCCTGTATTGTAAGATCAACACTGTCCCTGCTCTTCTGTAAACATGTTATTAACACAAACAGTGTATGGTTAGTGTTAATAACATGTTCCATTTGGGTTAGGAATTATTCTGCTGCATGAATAATGGTATTGGAAACTTGTGATTATTTTAAGAATATAGAGATGAAATATATGTATGAAAAAAAAAATCTAAGTAAGATTTGAAGCCCAGAAGGGCATTGGGCCCTTAATTGTGATACTTAGCGTTGAATTACATTCTGCACCGATGTCTCAGATAAATCAATATACAATAGCATAATACCTTGTACCTTGAATGGTTGAATGTAGAAGAGAACATCCAGTCAAAAAGGGATACTCGGTAGGATTAAGAAGATAGTTAGTATGTTTAGGAAGAAGAGTGAGTATAGGATTTGGAACAAAAGTTCTTTAGCATTAGGTTATTTATTAGGGTGTGAATGTAAATGTCAGCACATGTGAAGAGTCAGTCACAATGATGAACTGGGGAATATATGTAGGAAAGCAGATAGCAATAGAGACATAATGAAATCAGGCAAAGTATAAAGTGAGGGATAGGATTAGACATTTTCAATTGGGTTGGGTTTGAATATATAATTTTAAGAAGAAACACATATGTAGTCACCAATAGGATTGACATTTGAGAGCATTAGGGAACCTGGACATGGATGTTTTTAGTAATCCATGTTTTCTTTCCATTTGGGCTTTTATACAATCATAAGTGTGACCTTTGCATTTTGTGTCCAGAATATTTCTGTGATTAAATGTATATAAAGATCAGGTGACATGAGTCCACATCCACCATTTCAGGGAGCAATATTTTGAAGACGTATAAATTAGTATTGGGGGTACAAAGAGGTGTACACTGTGTCTATGAATATAGAGATAATGCATGAATAGACCATAGTGTGAATAAATAATATAACTGGTTCCACTTTAAATAATGGATAGAATTGATATCTGAAAAGATATAAGAAATCTTATATTGACATACAATCATTCATTCAAACCAGTTATACATCTAATGGTAATATCAGAGTGATAATTAATATGAATGGTATGTGAGTTTTGCTTCAAAAGTGATTATGAAAATCAAAATTAATGTGTTTGGTATAAAATCTCATGAAAAGACCAGTCAAGAAACTTAGAGGAATACATGTGTTCTGAAGCAGGAAGTGATTGAAAGTGAAACAAATGCCTATAAATTTTTGAACTTGTGGATGAAATGATATATCCTATGATGTCCATAAACTGAAAAAATAATAATGTACCAATATTGAATAAAAATAAACTTCAAAATACACATCATGTCCCGTAGGATTCTACTTGCATTGATGTTAAACTGATTCAGTTACTGTAGAAATATTAGGATTTGTAAGCTCCATTCACTGAAGTTAGTTTTCAGTACTAGGAAATAAATATGTATTTCAGGCGGATGAATATTTCTGAGAATTATCTTGTCAAAAGTTGATTATAAACCACATATAGAAACATGAGTGAATTTAGGGAGTGTATAATAAGACATATATATTTCATATTTTGAAAAATCTGGACAGTATATATATATATATATAGATAGATAGACACACGCAGACATTATAATGTAGCAATATAAATGCTAATCAAAATTCACCGTGTAATACATATCATCCACATATCCAAAAATATTCATTTTACTGAACATCGATTTATATATAATGTTGTTCATCTAGGAAATTCACCAATAGTTTTAATTTTCAGTTCCATCATTATTTAGGGGGAGTGATATCTTATCACAATATGTATCTTTCAAAATCAGCGAGCTTACAAAAATGTACTTGTAATACCAGGTAGGATTCTAAATATGCATAAAAAATACATGTAATGAATAGGCTACAGAGAATGGGAGACAGAAATTTACATATGTGTTAACTTTAAAAACTCATGGAGAACTATTACAATGAAAAGTTTACTAGATTTATAACACATACCCTTGATAAAGCAGAAGGGAAGTCCAAGTATACACCATGCCTCCTATGAACGGCCTGTATTTCTATTCTGTTAGGTTTCTTGTTCTCCATCATATTAGGATTAGTAGTCAGAGTCTAGTAGGTTATGGGTTAATGTCAGGGATTCAGTATTTCAAATGGAAAATATGAAAATGAATCTAATGTGTATGCAAATATGTGCTACACAAAAATCATCCCACTCTCATCCAGAACAATGCCTTGACATAACCTTCGCCCCAATTAAGACACAATTAGTGGAGAAGAGTTAGAAAATCTGTGAATACGTATGTGGAAATGAAAATGCTCAGGAGTTCACAGCCTTGGAGGCGGTAGAGAAATTTCCAAAAGTATGGGATAGGGTAAATACTCCACAAATATGGAGTTCTGCTGGCCTAATGACTCTTTGAGAAACTGCCTTTGAAGTTGGGACCTTGTAATATATGTTGTTGTCAGGAGCTTCAGCTTCCTTTGTAGTGAGACAATCAAAGCTGGATCTGCATATATGTGACCTGAAGGACATGGTTTCTTATTTTCTAGTGAACATGAGGCAGCAGTTCTGAATTCCCTCATTGTAGGTAAACTGTGGCCACTGGGAGCTAAGTGTCTTCTCGTGTGGACTGAGAAGCCATTTGGTCATCCTCCACTTTTCCTGGTGATTCTTACTGCTGCACTGGGAGTTTGGTATTGGCATCAGTAAATACCATGAGTTCAACGGGGACACAGTGCTGGAGGGAGTACTCTCACGTGTGGTGGGTCAGGGTGTGCAGGAGAATGCCCCAACCAGGCTTCTATTCAACAAAGCTTGCCTCCTTGTCTGCAGCAACCCAATTCTGAACATTGCCCTAAAACCTCTCAATGTAACAAGATGCCTTGACATATAAGGGTCTGCTGGCTGCACCATGTCAGTCACAAGGCATTTGGAAGCCAATGGCAGATCCATGTGGCCCCATCACAGATGTTTTATCATACACCTGCAAACCACTGCTCTAGGCCCACTACTAAGCAGGTTCCAACGTACTGGCACCTTTGTTCTACACCATTTTCATGAAACCCAGTAAATCAAGGCACTGTCTGGTACACTCATGATCAGCAACAGAACATCCAAAGATTCTCCAGTGCCACCTGCTCTTGGGAATTTCAAATATTCCATGGTATTTATCTAGCCATTTTTCAAGGATGAAGTTGGTGTCACTGTGGGTTTCAATTCATTCAGGAACCATTAAATGGTGAGGAAGCTCATTCCAATGAAAGCTCAGGAGAACTCTCACAGGCAAGTCTTCCCAAAGAGTGGCCAAAAGGTCAAATGAAGCCTGGCCCATTGAGGTCTACAATGTGAGTTCCATGTGTGATTTGACTCTCAAGTATGGCTGCCAAGTTTTTCAAAATAAAATCATGTGATATCCTAGCTGAGATTCCCAGTGCTCTGTGGAAAGCCATCCTGGGCCTAAATCTCAGTCTCCAAGGGCAATTCTCATGCGTGGCCTTCTAATATCCCAACAGAATTCATGGTAATACTTCTCTGAGTTAAGTTCCAAAACTCAGTCTCTAAGGGGAATCACACCATAGTTCAAGCCTAGGTTGACCCAGGAATCTCTTCCTACTGCCACACAACTGTCCACAATTAATACCAAAACACTCCCACATGGCCCTCATCTTCTTTTATATAGACACTCATCATAACCCCTGGGTTGAGGTTTCCATGAGGGGTGCATACCAAGACAGTGCCCAAAATAATCTCCCTTGCCTCTAATTTGCCTAAAGTCAGGGTGGCCTGGAAACCCTTCGTGTTAAACAGGAATGATCAAATAGGCCTGCCATTAATACTGATCTACTTCTCCAAATAATCACACTGGGAAAATATGCTGATTAAGACACATCTCTTTACAAAGCAATAAAACAAAGAGCCACAGGTGATGCCTATTCATTTCCATTAGAAAACTCTTTTCTTCAGGATTCACAAAGGGGTGGCCTAAGGCAAAGACCTTCTAGATATTCACAGCACCAGAACCATAGGTAAGCAAAATTCCCAAAGCAGGGTTTCTCCACATAGTCTTTACTGTTCACACTGATATCTGAGTTTCCTGAGATGCTCCCATTTCCTTCAGCTCTCCAGTACATGGCCATGTCACAGAGCTTGGAGGTGGTACATATCTTGGACAGAAAACCATGAGCCTATTCCGGAGAGTGGCCAGAATTCAGGAATAAAACAGGAAATTAGGAAGTTAGTCATTGCTACCCATCCATAAGGAAAGCTGCAGTCCAATCATGAATCGGGCAGTATGAATTTTGGGAAGCATTGTACTAGACAGGACACATTCATTGATGCATTATGTTTTCTAATGTCTACAACTACAAACACAGTGGGATACATAGACATAGAAACACTTGCCTTGTCAAACGACTTACTAGAAACAGTCCACTTCAAATCAAACAAACTGCCTTTCCTACCAATTCTCAGAACATGAGACAAAACAACAAACTCACACCCACAACAACATAGGACTTTCTTCCCCCAAGTAGGTCTTTGACTCTCGGAATTTCCTCTGACTGTTGTACCATACTATGTTCCCCCAAAATGCCTGTACTGTCTCAGAGCTGGAATTTTTGGCCAACTCTTTGAAGTTGTCAGGAGCCAGCTTTGAGCCACTACCTTCTTTCTCAGGGAAGGCCACTCTCCAAAGCTCTCCTGGCATTTGGCCATTCTCAAATCAGTAGGTACCAAGAAAGACTGATTCTGTCCTCGGTAAAACCAAACAAGTGAGCCCACTGGGACTGGGTCTGGGACTGGTTCTGTGTGCCTGGCTTCCGGGATTCCAAGTTCAGAGTGTTCCAAGACCAAGGAAGTGAGATAGGTCACTTCCGTTCGGAACTGAATGAGGTCACTGGTTTGGCAACCACTTTGTCCTAACAGTTCCTTCAAAGGGTCCCATGAGATGGAGGCTGCCCCTACTTTCTGTGACACTTTCACAACTTAGAATGGTATATCAAGCATAGGCACCCAGGAACAGCTCTCACACAGAACTGGTTTGGTCCATCTTCTCTACATTAAGAAGAGAGAGCCTGATTCACACACATCCCTTCATCCTAACCAGGTTGTTTGCCTTACAAGATGACTTTTGCCCTCTCAGGTCCTTTATAGCTGCCTTCATCTTCCCCAGGGATAATTTCTGCATGGACCTTTGAGGTTCTCAGCGGGTGGAAGATCCCCTATATTCCTCTATATTAAGACCAACTCTGTCCCTGTTCTTCTATAAAGTTAGATTGAGGGAACAATGTATGATTAGGGTTAATAACATGTTCGATTTGAGTTAGGAATCATTCTGCTGGATGAATAATGGTATTGGGAACCTGGGATATTTATAAGAATATAGATGTGAAATATCAGTATGAAAACAGAAATCTAGGTAAGATTTTAAGCCCAGAAGGGCATTGGGTCCTTGATTGGAATACTTAGCATTGAATTTCGTTCGCACAGATGTCTCAGATAAATCAATATACAATGGCATATCACCTTGTACCCTGGATGATTGAATGTAGAAGAGTTCATCCAGTCAAAAAGGGATAGTTGTTAGGATTAGGAAGATAGTCGGTCTGTTTCGAAAGAAGAGTGAGTATAGGATTTGGACCAAAAGTTCAATAGCCCTAGGTTTTCGGTTAGAGAGTGAATGTAAATTTCAGCACATGTGGAGAGTCAGTCACAATGATGAACTGGGAAAATTATGTAGGAAATCAGATATCAATACACACATTATGAAACCAGGCAAAGTATAAAGTGAATGATAGGATTAGACATTATCAATAAGGTTGAGTTTCAATATATAATCTTAGGAAGAAACAAATATGTAGTCACCAATATGATTGACATTGGAGAGCATTAGGCAACCTGGACATGGATGTTTTTAGTAATCCAGGATCACTTTCCATCTAGGATTTGCTACAATCAGAAGTGTGACCTTTGCATTTTGTGATCAGAATATTACTGTGATAAAATGTATATGTAGATCAGGTGACATGAGTATTTCTTCTAACATTTCTTGGAGCAATATTTTGAAGAGATATAACTTAGTATTGGGGGTACACAGAGTTGTACCCTGTGTCTATGAATGTAGAAGAAATGCATGAATTGACAATACTGTGAATAAATAATATACTGTTTCCACTTTAAATCATGGATTGAATTGATATCTGAAAATACGTAAGAAATCTTATATTGATATACAATCATTCATTCCAACGAGTTATACATCTAATGGTAATATTAGGGTTATGTTTTATCATGAAGGGTGTGTGAGTTTAGCTTCAAAAGTTATTATGGAAATGGAAAATAATGTGTTTGGAAAGAAATCTCATAAAAAGATGAGTCAAGAAATATAGAGGAATTCATATGTTCTGAAGCAGGATTTGATGGTAAGTATAAAAAAAGCCTATAAATTTCCTAACTTGTGGATGAAATATATATCCTATGATGTGCAAAAACTAAAAAAATAGTAATGCACCAGTGTTGAATGAAAATGAACGTCAAAATACACATCATATCCCATAGGAATCTACTTGCATTGATGCTAAACTGTGTCAGTTACTGTAGAAATATTATGATTTGTATGCACTATTCACTGAAGTTAGTTTTCAGTAGTAGGAAACAAATACGTATTTCAAGTGGATGAATTTTTATGAGAATAATCTTGTGAAATGTTGACTATAAATTTACATATATGAACACGAATGAATTTAGGGAGTGTATAATAATAAACATATATTTCATATTTTGAAAAATCTTGAGAGTGTATATATATATATATATAGATATGTGTGTGTGTGTGCATTTATGTATATATATATATATATATATATATATACACACACACACACACACACACACACACACACACAGACACTAAAATGTATCAATATGCATGCCAATCGAAATTCACTATGAAACATATATCATCCACAGATCCAAAAATAATCATTTTACTGAACATGGATTTATGTATAATATTGTTCAACTAGGAAGTTCACCCATAGGTTGAATTTTAAGTTCCAACAGCGTTTAGGAGGAGTGATCTTTTCCCATGATTTGTATCTCCCAAGACAGCCAAACTCACAAGGATGTACGTGTGATACCAGTTATGTTTCTATATTTACATATAAAAATACATGTGCTGAACAGGCTACAGAGAAAGGGAGACAGGAATTCACATATTTGTTAACTTTAAAAACACATGGAGATCTATTTCAATTAAAAATTGACTAGATTTATAACACCTACACTTTATCATGCAAAAGGAAAGTCCAACTATACACCATGCCTTCTCTGAACTGCTTTCATTTCCATTCTGTTTGGTTATTTTTGTCCATCATTTTAGGATTAGTATTCAGAGTCTATTAGGGTATGGGTTAGTGTCAGGAATTCAGTAATTCGAATGGAAAATAGGAAAATGAATCCAATGTGTATGCAAATATGTGCTACACAAAAATATTCCCACTCTCATCCAGAACATTGCCTTTACATTACCTTTGCCCCAAATAAGACACGATTAGAGAAGAAGAGTTAGGAAATCTGTGAATACATATCTGAAATGGAAAATATTCAGGAGTTCACAATATTGGATGTGGTAGAGGAGTTTCCAAAAGTAAGGGACAGGGTAAACACTTCACAAACATGGAGCTCATTGGGCCTAAAGACTCTTGAGAAACTGCCTCTGAGGTTGGGCACTTGAAATATATGTTGTTGTCAGGAATTTTAGCATCCTTTCTAGTGAGACCAACAAAGCTGGGTCTGATCTCTGTGACCTGGAGGATATGTTTTTTTTTTTTTTTTTAATTTTCCAATGAACATGATGAAGCAGTGCTGAATTCTCTCTTTGTAGGTAAACTGTGGCCACTGGGGTCTAAGTGTCTCCCCATGTGGACTGTGAAGCCATTTGATCATCTTCCACTTTTCGAGGTGTTTCTTGCTTCTGCATGGTGAATTTGGTATTTGCTTCAGGAAATACAAGGAGTTCAACAGGTACCAGTTATGGAGGGAGTTCTGTCACGTGTGGTGGGTCAAGGTCTGCAGGAAAATGCACCAACCAGGCTTCTACCCCACATAGCTTGCCCGCTTGTCCATAGCAATCTGATTCTGAACATTGCCCTGAAACCTCTCCATATAACAAGATGCTTTTATATATAAGGGTCTGCTGACATCACCATGTCAGTCTCAAGCCATTTGGAATCCAAGGGCAGATCCACATGGTACCACCACAGATGTTTTATCACATACCTGCACACCACTGCTCTAGGCCCACTACTCAGCAGTCTCCAACTTACAGGGATCTCTTTTCTACACTGTTTTCATGAAACCAAGTAAATCCAAGCACAGTCTGGTACACTCATGATCAGCAACAAGTCATCCAAAGTTTCTCCATTGCCACCTGGTCATGGAAATTTCAAAAAATCCATGGTATGTACATAACTATTTTTCAAAGATGAAGTTGGAGGCACTGTGGGTTTCAATTTATTTAGGAAACATTAAATGGTGAGGAAGCTCATTTCAAAGAAATCTCTGGAGAACTCTCACAGGCAAGGCTTCCCAAAGAGTGGCCAATATTTCACATGAATCCAGGCCCATTGAGGTCTAAAATGTGAGGTCCATGTGTGTTTTGACTCTCAATTATGGCTGCCAAGACTTTCAGAATAAAATCACGTGAAATCCTGGCTGAGATTCCCAGTGCTCTGTGGAAGCCACCTTGGCCTAGATCTCAGATTTCAGGGTGACTCTCATGTGTTGCCTCCTAAAATCCCAACACAATTCATGGCAATACTTCTCTGAGGACAGTTCCAGAATTCAGTCTCTAAGGGGAATAACACCAGAGTTCAAGCCCAGGTGAACTAAGTCATCTCTTTCAACCGCCACACAAATGACCAGAATTAAAACCAAAACACTCCCACATGGCCCTCAACATCCTCCATATAGACACTTATCATAACCTCTGGCTGGAAATTTCCATGAGGGGTGCAGACAAAGAAAGTATCCAAATAAGTTTCCTTGCCCCTCATTTGCCTAAAGTCAGGGTGGCCTGGACACCCTTCCTGAGAACCAAGAGTGATTAAATAGGCCTGCACTTAATACTGCTCTGCATCTCCAATTTGGGGCCTACTTACTTTCAGGTATAGATTCTTTATGTGATTTGGAGTCATGAGAAAAGCCAAGCACCTCTGGGCTAGTCACTGCAGGGTTTGAAGAACTCATTTGACCCAAATTATCCCTATTCTCACTTGATGGATTTCAGGAACCTAACAGAGGAAAGCAAAAGACTTAATCTACAATGACTGCTCATTTGGCCATTTTGGTTTTGGATGCACACATGGTATCTTTCTTTAGATACATCAGGTGCTAAGAATCTAAGCCACAGCCTCACATAGGGTCATGAGGCTGATTCAGACACATCCCTTTCCAAAGCAATCAAGCAAAGAGCCACAGGTGATGCCCATTCATTTGCATTTGACAACTCATTTCTTCAGGCTTCACAAAGGGGTGGTCTGAGGCAAAAAGCTTCCTGAAATTCAGGGCAACAGAACAATAGGTAAGCAAATGGCCCAAAGCAGGATTTCTCCACTGAGACTTTCCTGGTCACACTGATATCTGAGTTTTCTGAGATGCTCGCCATTCCCTTTAGCTATCCACTACATGGCCCTGTCACAGAGCTTGGAGGTGGTATATATATTGGACACATAACCATGAGCCTATTCTGGAGAGTGGAGTGGATTCAAGAACAAAATAGAATCTTAGGAAGATAGTAGGTGTTGCCCATTCATAAGGCAAGCTGCAGTCCATTCATAAATTGGCAGGATGAATGTTGGGAAGATTTTTACTAGACAGGAGACATCCATTGATGCATTCTCTTTTCTAATGTCTAGAACCACGGACACAGTGGGATACACAGACTTAGAAACACTCGCCTTTTCAAAAGACTTATTAGAAACAATTCACTTCAAACCAAAAAACCGCCTTTATTACCTATTCTCACAACATGAGACAAAACCACAAACCAACAGCCACATCCACAAAGACACCTTCTTCCCCCAAGTCAGTCTGTGACTATCCATAGTGTTCTCTGATTGGTGGGCCATACTATGTTACCCCAAAATGGCCTGTCCTGTCTCAGATCTGGTCTCCTTGGTCAACACTGTGAAGTTCTCAGGAGCCAGCGGTGATCCACTAACTGCTTTCTCAGGAAAGGCCACTCTTCAGAGCTTTCCTGGCATTTGGGCATCCTCACCTCCGTAGGTACCAACAAAGACTGACTCTGTCCTTGGTAAATCTGAACAATTGAAACCACTGCGACTGGGACTGGGACTGAGACTGAATTTGGGTGCCTGGCTTCCTGGATCCCAAGTTCAGAGAGTTCCATCACAAAGGATGTTAGGTGAGGTCACTTCCTTTAAGATCTGAATGAGGTCACTGCCTTGGCAACCACTTTGTCCTAACAGTTGCTTCAAAGTGTCCCATAAAATGGAGGCTGCCCCTACATCCTGTGACACTTTCACAAGTTAGAATGGTATATCAACCATAGGCACCCTGGAAGTGCTCTCCACACTGGCCTAGTTTGGTCCTTCTTATCCATATTAAGAAGAGAGAGGCTGATTCAGACACATCCCTTCATCCTGACCAGGTTGTTTTCAGTGGAAGGTGACTTTTGCTCTCTCAGTTCGTACATATGTGCCTACAACTTCTCCAGGGATCATTTTTGCGTGGACCTTTGAGTTTCTCAGCAGTTGGAAGAAACCGTAAATTCCTGTATTGTAAGACCAACTCTGTCCCTGCTCTTCTGTAAAGTTAGATTGAGGGAAGAGTGTATGGTTAGGGTTAATAACAGTTTCGATTGGGGTTAGGAATCATTCTGCTGGATGAATAATGGTATGGCGAACCTTCGATATTTTCAAGAATATATAGGTGAAATATAAGCACGAAAACAGAAATAAAGGTAATATTTGAAGCCCAGAAGGGCGTTGGGCCCTTGATTGCAATATTTAGCATTGATTTATTTTCTGCACAGATGTCTCAGATAAATCAACATACAAATGCATAGGACCTTGTACTTTGGATTATTTATTGTCAAAGAGAACTTCCAGTCATAAGGGGATAGTCGGGGGGCTGGGGATGTGGCTCAAGTGGTAGCGCGCTCGCCTGGCATGCGTGCGGCCCGAGTTCGATCCTCAGCACCATGTACAAACAAAGATGTTGTGTCTGCCAAGTACTAAAAAAAATAAATGTTAAAAAATTCTCTCTCTCTCTCCCTCTCTCTCTAACTCTTTCTTTAAGAAAAAAAAATTTTAAAAAAAGAATAGTCGGTAGGATTAGGACGATAGTCGGTAAGTTTAGAACGGAGAGTGAGTATAGGATTTGCACCAAAAGTTCTTTAGCTATGGGGTTTCGGGTATAGAGTGAATGTAAATGTCAGCACATGTGAATAGTCAGTCACAATGATGAAATGGGGAAAATATGTAGGAAAGCAGATTTCAATAGAGACATTAGAAAATCTGGCAAAGTATATTTGGTAATGAAAATTTAGTAAAATAGGTAAATGTCACTTCCCGTTTTTCTGTATGCTTAACAAAACACTTTTGAAATCTTGAGAACTGTTTGCTAATCTTGTTCCCAGAATGTGCTGTCCCCAACTGCCAACCTGCAGAATGTACTCATTCACCCGGTTGCACGCAAACTGCTCACTCGCCCAGACCAAACAATAAAGTTCCCTCTCTGCCCTCTCCAAGCAAAGTATATAAGCTCTGCTTAAGCTGTTCTCAGGGCTCTCTGCTCTATTGAAGTGAGCTCTGAGCCCCAGCATGCTGGACCCCCAATAAACCCTTTGCTTTTGCATGAGACAGTCTTTTGGTGGTCTCTTCACCCAATGCTCGTCTGACCTTTACATATGGAGGTTCCAGTGAGATCCGGCAGCGGCGAACGAGAGACCCCAACAGGCTCCTCTTGGGGTATGTATGATACCTCTTTCTGGTTTCAGGTTTCAGGTTAGGGCTTCGCAAAATGGCTGTCAAGGAACTGTGTGACCTCTCTCCGATGGTGGCTGACATACGTGTCACAGAGCCACAGGCCACATCCCTGGGGGATGCACCAGAGTACTCGGGAAATCGAGGAGCAATAGTCTCCTCAACTCAGTGATATTTTGTTTCAGATTCAGTATCGCCAGCCCATCGGGTTTGGCCAGATACTTAGTCCTGGTCTCAGTGTTGGAAGTTCCATTGTCTGTCTTTATTTTCTTGTCTTGTCTGTGTCGTGTGTCATCGCTTTTACTGTTTGTGTATCTTTCATTATGGGACAGAGCACTTCAATGCCTCTGTCCCTGACCCTTGATCACTGGACCAAAGTACCCTTAAGGGCTCAGAATCTTTCTTTTTCAGTAAAATTCTGGACCTGGCAGACTCTCTGTGCCTCAGAATGGCCCACCTTTGGATTCGGATGGCCCCTAGAAGGATCTTTCTACTTCCCACTAATTTAAAAAGTCAGAGGATATTGTCTTTCAGCCAGGGCCACATATCCATCCGGATCAACAGCCATATATCTTAACTTGGCAGGACCTCTGCAAATCTCCTCCATGGGTGAAGCATTTCCTTGCCCCTACCCCCGCTCCTACTCCTTCCCCCATGATCTCTCAAACCCTCTGCTTCTCCTCCTCCTCCACCCTCTGTTCTCCCTGAGTCACAAGATTTGACTCTACTGGACTCTCGTCCCCCTCCTTATCTCCTGCCCACGTCCCCCAAAGACCAACACCCTCTAAGTGATTCCCCTGCTGCTGACTCAACCTCTCCACCATTGGAGGAAGATAAGCCAGCCCAGCGCCCTCCAGATAATTTCCCCGCAGCACACACAGCCCCTCCTCCTCTGGAGGAAGCTAGCCCAGCTAAAGGTACTCACCAGCAGTGAATGATTGAAAAACCTGGAACTCGAATGATGCTCCCCCTCATCCCTAGGGGCCAATGATTGACAACGGCCTTGGGGGAAAAATGCAAGCCTACCAGTATTAACCTTTCTCCTCTTCAGACCAATATAACTGGAAAAATAAATATCCCCCTTTTACCGAGGACCCCACCCGGCTCCTAGGTGTGGTTGAGTCATTGATGTTTTCACACCAGCCTACTTGGGATGACTGTCAACAACACCTAGGGTTGTCTCTTCATGATAGAGAAACAAAAGAGAATCCTCCTGGATGCTGGAGAAAATATCCTCTGACCAGATGGGTGACCGACAAAACTTCCCAACATATTTAACCCGGCTTTCCCTTGAATCGACGAAACTGGGACCCCAACACCTTTGAAGGTAGGGAGCATCTGTCCACTTATCGCTGGTCTCTAATTGTGGGTATCTTAGTGGCCGCTAGGCGACTAACAAATTTTGCCAAGTTAAGAAAGATTATTCAAGGGCCTGATGAATCTCCCTCTATGTTTTTAGAGAGAATTATGGAGGCATATAGGAGATATACTCCTTTCGATCCTCAGGCAGAGGATCAAAAGGCATCTGTCAAGATGGCCTTTATGGGCAAGCTGCCCTGGATATTAAAAGAAAGTTACAATGCTTAGATGGATTACAAGATATGACTTTGAGAGATTTAGTCAGAGTAGCCGAGAAGGTATACTATAAGAGAGAAACTGAGGAAGAGTAGGGAGCAAAGGGAGGAAAAAAGAAACAAAAGACAGACTAAGGCATTGACTAAGGTCCTGGTCACAACAACAAATAGGCCAGAAATAAGAAACATGGAGACAGGAATGGATATCGGGGCCCATACTAGAGGCCACCCCTGGCCTCAATTTAATGTGCCTACTGTAAAGAAAAAGGACACTGCTTCAAAGAGTGCCATTGAAAGAGACAGCCACTCTAGCCAGCCATTCTGACTCTGGAGGATGACTAAGAACGTTGGGGCTCAGATCCCCTCCGAGAGCTCAGGGTAAATTTTGAAGTGGAGGGGACCCCAGCAAACTTTGAAGTGGATACAGGGGCAATATACTCTGCCCTTAAGGCCCCATTGGTCTCTCTATCAAATAAAAGGTCTCTAATTCAAGGGGCTAATGGCAGAAAATATCGGGCTTGGACAACTAAGAGGACCATGGACCAGGGAAAGGAAAAATCCATCACTCGTTCTTAGTAATCCCAGAATGCCCGGCCCCATTGATGGGCAGAGATCTGCTCACCAAGCTCCGGGCCAAAATAACTTTTAACCCTGAAGGACCACAAGTGGAATTTCTAAATCCTTCAGTAAAAACTCCTATAGTCACGGCTCTATATATGTCAGTAGAAAATGTACATCAACTCACTCAACTTGGTTCAAAGAAATTGCATTCATTCCTGAAGGATCAAGAACAGAGTTTTTTACTAACCGACTCAAAGCAAAAGGAAATAACTGAATGGGTAACAAAAGCCTGTCAGGTCTGTCATGGATAATGCTTACCATTCCAAGCTTCCTGCAAAAAAGCACCTACGAGGAACCAGTCCAGGACAATTCTGGGAAGTGGAATTTACTAAAATTAAGCCAGCAAGGTTTGAAATTAAATATCACCTAGTCTTTGTAGATATATTTTGAGGATGGATTGAAGCCTTTTCCAGGAAAAAAGAAAAAAAAACGAAACAGTGCAAATGGTCGTCAAGAAGATCCTGAAAGATATTTTTACAAGATACGGCCTGCCTTAAGTATTAAGGTCTGATAATGGACTGGCGTTTGTAGCCCAGGTAAGTCAGGGGTTAGGCCAAACCCTGGGGATTAATTAAAAGTTACATTGTGCTTATAGACCACCGAGTTCAGGACAGGTAGAAAGAATGAATAGAACCATTAAAGAGACCATAACGAAATTAAGCTTAGAAACCTGCATAATAGATTGTACTATGCTCCTGCCTTATGCACTATTTCATGGAAGAAATACTCCCTCTGTTTCTTCGTGTAACCTCACCCCCTATGAAATTGTCCATGGTGCCCCTCCTTCAGTAAGGGACCTAACCCCAACTCTAAGACCTAACAATTCCTTCCACACCCCATTGCTTGACTGAATTAAAGCTCTTGAAAGAACTCAGGGATACCTGTGAAAACAGATGGCCAATGCCTATCAACCTGGGGACGAGTGGACTCTACATCGATATCAAGTAAGAGACTTCATCTATGTAAGTCGACATCAGGTGTCATCCCTGGAACCCCACTGGAAATGACGATACAAGGTGCTACTTATAACACCTACAGCGGTAAAGGTAGAAAGAATCACTTCCTGGATCCATACCTCTCATCTCAAGCCTGACCCTGTCCAGACTCTGGCTTGAAACAGGAAAAAATTGGTAAAACTTTCAAATTGTGTATTTACCCTGTGTCTAAGGCTATACACTCTCCCCTTGACCACCAGTAGTCCTAAACCTCTTCAACCCGTTCAGCAGCGATGGCTGATCACAAATCCTACTGGTAAAGAAGTATGATCTATCTCGCATACAGCCCACTTAGGGACTTGGTGGACATCTATCCACCCAGACATTTGTCAGCTGGCTATAGGTCTTTCCTATTGGGATATACCTGGTGAAGAGGATCCCACTAAATTTCCATTAAATCCATTCTGCACCATTGATAATGGAAACAATCATTATGGATGTAGGGACACGCAAGCCAGATGCAGGTTGGCTAGCCTAGATTACTATGTTTGCCCGGTGGACTACCAAAGCCACAAACAGTCACGGTTGTGTGGGGGGAATGCCGACTTCTTCAGTAAGTCATAGGGTTGTGATCATACAGGCAGTGCATGATGGAACCCAAACTCCTCATCAACTTCTGTACACAGCATTGGCCCTATTACCAATTAGATCACCAAAACCGATGGCCCCTAAAGGGGTCTCTAGATCCTCAAATTCTGCCTGACCTTTTTAACTTCTGAAAGTCCTCAAAAGGGTGAAAGGAGATTTCCCTATGTGGAGGCCTTTTCCCTCCTTCGCTCACATCCTGAACTATGCTTCTCCAATAGGTCCTCACACTCAGCCTTCTGCTCCAGACTCTCTGCTGTCACTCTCACCTCAGCAACATGATTTCTCCCCTCCAATTACTAGATCAAAAACCCAAACCTCCGCCGGATCTAAGACCATTGCTCCCTTGCTGAGGTAGCAGGTACTAAGGTAACCCTCCACCGAATCACTCCTCTCTTCTCCAGTCAGTGCCCGCACCGGGTCCCACCAGTTCCTCTTACCAGCTAACCCAAAGCTCAAACCAGCTGAGGAGAACCCTCAGACCCCTATGCAAGATTTAGTGAAAATGGCCTTTAAAGTTTCTTTGTCATCACTGAAAACAGATTACTAAGAATTTAAAGTCCCTCACAGGCTTTTAGGGATACTAACTCCCATCTTCCCCTCTGCTCTACCTGTTCTACTGCTCACCTTTTTGTTGCTAGGAAAATCACAAACCCCTTTCCCAGTATTCTTTCACATCTCTGCTACCTCATTCTCAGATCCACGGAGCTGCTCAAAGCCACGCCTTCCCCATCTCCCCCCTCTATTCCAGGCCCACAGAAAAACATTAACTGAAATTCTACAGAAGTCTTCAGCATGGCTGACTTTAGGACTTTCAGCAAAAGAGTCCCCATGAAAGACTTCAAAGTAGATAAACTTCCTCTTTTCCTGTTGCCCTGTTGTACTTGGCCACTGGCTAAAAATATCAGCACTCCTAAGTTAGACACCCCCTTACTAGTTTTTCACAAAATATGTGAACAAGGCCTTTGGCATTGAGCTGGGGCTTCACAGAGATGGCTACATTTCTAAGATAAAGAAGTTACCAACTGGGCTCCATGGTAACAGCTGGAAGGGGGAAAAATAAAGGGAAGAAAAAGCTCTCCTTCACCCAGGTGGCCTTGAAAAGTTAACTTGCCCAGAACAGAGGAAAAAAACAGAAAAAATCTGCTTTTTGTGAACTTCTGCAGGCTGTGAACTTCTGCGCCCCTTCCCTTATATGTTGGGTACAAAATTCTGAAACTACCTAAACGTGGTTTTCAGGGAAGTATTTGATTATAACAGAAGTAATGCCCTCTGAATCCGGTTGCAAATAAAATGGAAAGTTTCCCTGTTTTTGGTAGTATCTTAGGTGCCTTGCCATGTCCGTCTCTACAACAGTATAATTCTATAGACTTAAAAATTGTTTATGTTTTCATGAAATTGTCAAGACGATGTGATTAATTTTGTAAAGGTGCAGAGGTTTCCCAGAGTGCTTTATCATAATGCAGGTTCATTTGAAGATCAAATAAGGGGGCATAAAACCCGGTTCCACTGAGAACATATATCCATCACTTTAGCCATCCTATTAGGAATAGGAGTTGCTGCAGGCGTGAGCACAAGAACCACTGCCTTGGTCCATGGGATACAACAAATGACACAATTAGAAGCAGCAATAGACCAAAACTTAAAGATATTAGGAACCTCCATCTTGGCTTTGCAGGAATCTTTAACCTCTCTCTCTGAAGTTGTTTTACAGAACAGGCGAGGGTTGAACCTCCTCTTCATGAGAGAAGGGGGCCTTTGTTCTGCATTGATGGAGAATCTTGTGTTTTTGCCGACCATACTGGAGTTTTAAAAAAATCTAGGAGTAAATTAAAAAGATACCTTGAAGAGTGTCATTTAGAGAGAGAGTCCCAAAAAGGGTGGTTTGAGTCTTGATTCACACAGTCCCCCTGGTTAACTACGCATTTATCAACCCTGGCCATTTCAATAATAATCCTCATATTATTGCTAACTATAAAACCCTGTTTGCTCAACCGTGTAATTTCTTTTCTCCAAGCTCAAATTGGACGAGTTAAACTTATGGTAATACCCCACTAGCAAACATAGAATGTGACACCCCGCAATGATCACTTTTATGATTAAAAGTAGCCAGAAGAAGAAGTGGGGAATGAAAGGTTAATAAAATAGGCACTTTTCACTTCCTTTTTTCCTGTATGCTTAACAAAACACTGTTGAAATCTTGAGAAATGTTTGCTAATCTTGTTCCCAGAATATGCTGTCCCCAACTGACTAACGGCAGAATGTGCTCCCTCAGTGGGTTGCATGCAAACTGACCACTCGCCCTGACCCATCAATAAACTTCCCTCCCTGCAGTCACCAAGGAAAGTGTATAAGCTCTGCTTACGCTGTTCTAAGGGCTCTCTACTCTATTCAAGTGAGCTCTGAGCATCAGCATGCTGGACCCCCAATAAACCCTTTGCTGTTGCATGAGATAGTCTCTTGGTGGTCTCTTCCTTTGACCTCACCCGACCTTTACTTGGATAATTAAATGTAGAAGAGAACATGCATGCAAAAAGGGATAGTCGGTAGGATTAGGAATATAGTTGGTAGGTTTAGGAAGAAGACTGTGTATAGGTTTTGGAACAAAAGTTCCTTAGCAATAGGGTTTCGGTTAGAGAGTGAATGTAAATGTCAGCACATGTGAAGAGTCAGTCACAATGATGAACTGGAGAAAATATGTAGGAAATCAGATATCAATACACACATTATGAAATCAGGCAATGTATAAAGTGAATGATAGGATTAGACATGATCAACCAGGTTGAGTTTCAATATATAATCTTAGGACGAAACAAATATGTAGTCACAAATATGATTGACATTGGAGAGCATTAGGCAACCTGGACATGGATGTTTTTAATAATCCAGGATCACTTTCCATTTAGGATGTGCTACAATCATAAGTTTGACCTTTGCATTTTGTGATCAGAATATTACAGTGATAAAATGTATATGTAGATCAGGTGACATGCATATTTTTTCTAACATTTCTGGGAGCAATATTTTGAAGAGGTATAAATTAGTGTTGGGGGTACACAGAGTTGTTCCCTGTGTCTATGAATATAGAAGTAATGCATGAATTGACAATACTGTGAATAAATAATATAACTGTTTCCACTTTAAATCATGGATTGAATTGATATCTGAAAATATATAAGAAATCTTATATTGATATACAATCATTCATTCCAACGAGTAATACATCTAATGGTCATATTAGGGTTATGTTTTATCATGAAGGGTGTGTGAGTTTAGTTTCAAAAGTGATTATGAAAATGAAAAATTATGTGTTTGGAAAGAAGTCTCATGAAAAGACGAGTCAAGAAACATAGAGGAATACATGTGTTCTGAAGCAGGAAGTGATTGTAAGTATAAAAAAACGTATAAATTTACTAACTTGTGGATGAAATATATATCCTATGATGTGCAAAAACTGAAAAAAATAGTAATGTACCAGTGTTGAATGAAAATGAATGTCAAAATACATATCATGTCCCATAGGAATCTACTTGCATTGATGTTAAACTGGGTCAGTTACTGTAGAAACATTAGGATTTGAAAGGACCATTTACTAAAGTTAGTTTTCAGTACTAGGAATCAAATATATATTTCAGGTGGATGAATATATCTGAGCATAATCTTGTGAACATTTTATTATAAATCAACATTCATGACATGAATAAATTTAGGGAGTGTATATAAGACACATATATTTCATATTTTGAAAAATCGGAGGGTGAATAATATATATATATATATATATATATATATATATATATATATATATATATATCTCACAGATACATTAAAAAGTAGCAATATATAAATATATATGTGTATCAAAATTTATCATGAAATATATATCATCCACAGATTAAAAAGTATTCATTTTAGTGAACATGGATTTATGTATAATGTTGTTCAACTAGGAACCTCACCCATAGGTGGAATTTTAAGATCCAAATGCGTTTAGGAGGAGTGATCTCTTCTCACAATTTGTATCTGCAAAGTCAGCCACCTCACAAAAATGTACGTGTGATACCAGGTAGGATTCTATATGTGCATATAAAAATACATGTGCTGAATAGGCTCCAGAGAAATGGAGACAGGAATTCAGAAATAAGTTAACATTAAAAACAATGGAGAACTATTTCAATTAACAATTGACTATATTTATAACACCTACCATTTATCATGCAAAAAGCAAGTCCAACTATACACCATGCCTCCTCTGAACTGCTTATGTTTCTATAATGTTTGGGTTACTTTCCTCCATCATATTAGGATTAGTAATCAGAGTCTAGTAGGGTGTGAGTTAGTGTCAGGGATTCAGTATATCGAATGGAAAATAGGAAAATGAATCCAATGTGTATGCAAATATGTCGTACACAAAAATCTTCCCACTCTCATCAAGAACAACACCTAGATATCACCTTCGCCCCATGTAAGACACAATTAGAGGAGAAGAGTTAGAAAATCCGTGACTACATATCTGGAATGGAATACGATCAGGAGTTTACAACCTTGGAAGTGGTAGAGGAGTTTCCAAAAGTAAGGGACAGGGTAAAAACTCCACAAACATGGACCTATGCCTGCCTAAAGACTTCTTGAGAAACTGTCTCTGTGGTTGGGCACTTAAAACATATGTTGTTGTCAGGAGCTTTAGCTTCCTTTCTAGGGAGACCATCAAAGCTGGGTCTTCATCTCTTTGACCTTGTGGATATGGTTTCTTATTTTCCAATGAACATGAGGCAGCAGTGCTGAATTCTCTCTTTGTAGGTAAACTGTGGCCACGGGGAGCTAAGTGTATCCACATGTTGACTGTGAAACCATTTGGTCATCCTCCACATTTCATGGTGATTCTTGGTGCTGCACTGGGAATTTGGTATTTGCTTCATGGAATACAAGGAGCTCAACTGGAACACAGTGCTGGAGGGAGTTCTGTCATGTTTGGTGGGTCAGGGTCAGCAGGAGAATGCACCAACCAGGTTTCTAGCCCACATAGTTTGCCCCCTTGACCATAATAACCTGATTGTGAACATTTCCCTTAAACCTCTTCTTATAAAAAGATGCCTTTACATATAAGGGTCTGCTGGATGCACCATGACAGCCACATGCCATTTGGAAGTCAAAGGCAGATCCACAAGGCCCCACGACAGAAGTTTTATCACAAAACTGCACATCTCTGCTCTAGGTCCACTAATCAGCAGGCTTGAACTTACTGGCATCTCTGTTCTACACCATTTTCATGAAACTTAGTCAACCAAGGAACTGTCTGGTACACTCATCGTCAGCAACAGTACATCCAAAGGTTCTCCTGTGCAACCTGGTCAAAGGAATTTAAAAAATTTCATGGTATTTATCGAGCCATTATTCAAGCATGAGGTTGGAGGCACTGTTGGTTTCAATTTTTTCAGGAAACATTAAATGGTGAGGAAGCTCATTTCAATGAAACCTCTGGAAAACTCTCACAGGCAAGTCTTCCCAAGGAGTGGCCAAAAGGTCACAGAAATCCAGGACTATTGAGGTCTACAATGTGAGGTCCATGTGTGTTTTGACGCTCAAGTATGCCTGCCAAGTGTTTCAGAAAAAATCATGTGATATCCAGGCTGAGATTCTCAGTGCTCTGTGGAAAGCCACCCTGGACTTAGATCTCAGTTTATAAGGGCGACTCTCATGTGTGGCCTGCTAAAATCCCAACACAATTCATGGCAATACTTCTCTGAGTTTAGTTCCAGAACTCAGTCTCTAAGTCCCCTTGAACTCACACCAGAGTTCAAGCCCAGTTGGACCCAGTCATTTCTTCCAATCGCCACACAAATGACCAAAATTAAAACCTAAACACTCCCACAAGGCCCTCATCTTCTCCATATAGACACTCATCATAACCTCTGGCTGAAGGTTTCCATGAGGGGCGCAGCCCAAGACAGTGACCAAAATGAGCACCCTTGGCCCTCATTTGCCTAAAGTCAGGGTGGCCTGGACACCATTCCTGTGAACCAGGAGGGATTAAATAGACCTGCCATTAATACTCCTCTGCTTCTCCATTTTGAGGCCTACTGAATGTCAGATATAGATTCTTTATGTGGTTTGGAGTCATGAGAAAACCCAAGCACTTCTGCAGGGCTTTGAAGAACTCATTTGACCCAAAGGATCCCTATTCTCACTTGATGGAGTCAGGAACATCACAGAAAAAGGCTAGAGACTTCATCCACAATGACTGATCTTTTTGCCATTTTGGTTTTGGATGCACACACGGGATCTTTCTTTAGATCCATCATGTGCTAAGCTGGAGCCTCACACAGGGCCAAGTGGCTGATTCAGACACCTCCCTTTCCAAAGCAATTATGCCAAAAGCCACAGGTGATCCTCATTCATTTCCATTTGATAACTGTTTTTTTCAGTCTTCACAAAGGGGTGGCCAGAGGCAAATACCTTCCTGACATTCAGGGCAACAGAACAAAATGTAAGCAAAAGGCCCAAAGCAGGGTTTCTCCACTGAGAGTTTCCTGGCCACACTGATATCTGAGTTTTCTGAGATGCTCTCCATGCCATTCCCTTCAGCTATTCAGTACATGGTCATGTCACAGTGATTGGAGGTGGTACATATCATGGATAAAAAACGATGAGCCTATTCTGGCTAGTGGCCAGAATTCTGGAAGAAAACAGGAACTTAGAAAGGTTGTAGGTGTTTCCCATTGGTAAGGCAAGCCGCAGTCCTTTCATAAATTGGACAGGTTGATTGGTGGGAGGCATTCTACTACACAGGACATATTCATTGATGCATTCTCTTTTCTAATGTGTACAACCACGGACACAGTGGGATACACAGAAATAGAAACACTCACCATGTCAAATAACTTATTAGAAACAGTCCATTCCAAAAGAAATAAATCACGTTTTTTTTACCTATTCTCAGAACATGAGACAAAACCACAAACTGACATCCACACACCCAGGCACCTCCTTCCCCCAAGTAGGTCTGTGACTCTTCTGAGTGTCCTCTGACTGGTAGGCCATACGATGTTCCTCCGAAATGGCCTTTCCTGTCTCAGATCTGGTGTCATTCACCAACTCTGTGAAGTTGTCAGGAGGCAGTGGTGAGCCAATTCCAGTCTTGTCAGTAAAGGCCCCTCTTCAGAGCTTTCTTGGAATTTGGCCACCTTCACATGAATAGGTACCTAGAAAGACTGATTCTATCCTTGGTAAATCCAAACAAGTGAGACCACTGGGACTTGGACGGGTAATGGCTCTGGGTGCCTGGCTTCCTGGATCCCAAATTCAGAGAATTCCATCACCAAGGAAGTATGTGAGGTCACTTCTTTCAGGAACTGAATGAGGTCACTGACTTGGCCACCAATATGTCCTAACAGTTGCTTCCTAGGTTCTCATAAGATGGAGGCTGCCCCTATTTCCTGTGACACATTCACAAATTAGAATGGTATAGAAACCACAGGCACCTGGGAACAGCTCTCCACAATGGCCTGGTTTGGTCCGACTTCTCTACATTAAGAAGAGAGAGGCTGATTCAGAAACATCCCTTCATCCTGATTAGGTTGTTTGCCATGGAAGATGACTTTTGCTCTCTCAGGTCCTAAATAGCTTCCTAAATCTTCTCCATGCATCATTTCTGCATGGACCTTTGAGGTTTTCAGCAGATGGAAGATCCCCTACATTCCTGTATTGTAAGACCAACTCGGTCCCTGCTCTTCTGTAAAGTTAGATTGACGGAACATTGTATGGTTAGGGTTAATAGCATGTTCGATTTTGGTTAGGAATCATTCTGCTGGATGAATAATGGTTTGGGAACCTGTGATACTTATAAGAATATAGACTTGAAATATAAGTACAAAAACAGAAATCTAGGTAAGATTTGAAGCCCAGAAGGGCATTTGGCAATTGATTGGCATACTAAGCTTGAATTATGTTCTGTACCGAGGTCTCAGATAAACTCATTTACAATGGCATAGGAAGCTGTACCTCAGAAGACTGAATTTAGAAGAGATCATCCAGTCCAAAAGGGATAGTCCAAAGGATTAGGAAGATTGTCAGTAGGATTAGGAAGAAGAGTGAGTCTAGGAGTTGGACCAAAAGTTCTTTAGCAATAGGGTTTTAGTTAGAGAGTGAATGTAAATGTCAGCACATGTGAAGAGTCAGTCACAATGATGAACTGGGGAAAATATGTAGGAAAGAGAGTAAATATGTATCAATAGACACATTAGGAAATCAGGCAACGTCTAAAGTGAGTGATAGGATTAGACATTTTCAACAGGGTTGAGGTTGAATATATAATCTTAGGAAGAAACAATTATTTAGTCACCAATAAGATTGACATTTGAGCGCATTAGGGAACCTAGACATGGAGGTTTTTAGTAATCCATGCTCACTTTAAATTTAGGCTTTAGTACAATCATAAGTGTGACCTTTGCATTTTGTGTCAAGAATATTACTGTGGTAAAATATATATTTAGATCAGATTACATGAGTATTTCTTCCACCAATATGAGGAGCAATATTTTGAAAACTTATAAATTAGTATTGCGGATAAAATAGGCGTACCCTGTGTTGATGAATAAGAGATGATGCATGAATAGACCATATTGTGAATTAATTATATAACTGGTTCCAACTTTAAATAATGCATTGAAATTATATTTGAAAATATATAGGAAATCTTATATTGATATATATACATTCATTCCAACCAGTTATATATCTAATGGTAATATTAGGGTTACGGTTTATCATGAAGAGTGTGTGAGTTTTGCTTCAAAAATGAGTATAGAATCGAAAATAATGTTTTTAGAAAGAAGTCTATTGAAAAGACCACTAAAGAATCATAGAGGAATACATGTTTTCTGAAAGAGGAAGTGATTGAAAGTGAACCACATGCCTATAAATTTGTGAATTTGTGGATGAAAGGTTATATCCTATGATGTCCATAAACTTAAGAAATACTAATGTATCAGTGTGGAATAAAAATGAACTTCAAAATACATTTCATGTCCCATAGGAATCTAACTGCATTGATGTTAAACTTGGTCAGTTACTATAGAAATATTAGGATATATAAGGACCATTCACTGAAGTTAGTTTTCAGTACTAGGAAACAAATATGTATTTTAGGTGGTTAAATATTTCTGAGAATAATCTGTTGAGAGCCACAGCCAAAGGAGCCCCAGTAAACTTGCAGCTGCCAGCAAACTTCCATCTGCCGGCTGATGATTGGCTCACAGCGGCCCCAGCATCATCTAGCTGATTTGCTTCTCTGTGGTGATGTTCATTGGAGATGCTCAATGAGCGGTTTCCCTGACCTTTCAGACTGCCAGCGGATGATTGGCTCACAGCGGCCCCAGCAACATCTAGCTGATTGGCTCCTCTGTGGTGATGCACATTGGGCTGGTTCCCAGCCCTTTCAGACCACGGAACTGCTCATTGGGGGACTTTTTTGGCTCCGCCCATGCGACCCAGCCAATCGGCCTCAAGAGGAGGAGACTTGTGTTTGAGGGAGAGGCTTGTGGGAAGCCTGTGGTGGCAGTTGGGCTCTGATGGCTATTCCTGAGGAGCTGTTTTGTTTGGTGTCATCTTGTTGGGTTGTATTATAGTAGAAATGCGGAATCAGAAATTATTAAAAAAAAAAACTGAAAGAGTGTTCAGTAAATTGTTAGATGCAATTAAGGCATGGAAGACTTTACAAAGACATGGAGGTTTACAAGGTTAATTATCTAAGGTAATACAAGGAGCTAATGAACCTTATGCTGAATTTGTAGATAGGCTTATTCAAACAGCTACCAGAGTTTTTGGAAATACACAACAAGCAATGCCATTACTAAAACAAGTGGCTTATGAGCAAGCGAATCTTTGGTGTAATGATATCATTAGACCATGGAAACATGAAGATTTAAACACATATATTAAATTATGTAGAGACATTAAAGAACAAGAGCAAGTCGTGGAAACTGCAGTAAAACAGGCTTTAGATGCCAGAGACATTAATGAACAAGGGCAAATTGTGGCAGCTGCAGTAAAACAGGCTTTAGATGCCAGGCCAAGAACATGCTACAATTGTGAAGAAACAGGACATTTTAAAAGGAATTGTCCCATAGGAGGAGGGTTTAACAAAACTAGGAATCAAAGGAGTAGAATACCAGGTATTTGTCCACGATGCCGTAGAGGGAGACTTTGGGCTAATGAATGCTGTTCTCAAACCACCATAGAGGGTACACCATTATCAAAAAACGAACAAGGACCAGGTGTTTATCCACAATATTGTGGACAAAGACATGGAGCTCCATTGCCAAAAATGGACAAGGGGGCTCAATGCTCCGGGGCCCAAAACCACAAATATACGCAGCACTGGAGAAACCCAGCATCCCCATCAGGGTAGTGCCCAGGACACATTGTCCATCAGATCCCTCATCAGACAAACCAGAGGGAGCTCAGGGTTGGACATCTGTGCCTCCGCCAGAGCAGTACTAACTGCAGAGATGGGAGTTCAATTCATTTCCACATGGGTAAAAGGACCTCTTCCCAAAGGAACAGTAGGCTTATTATTGGGACGCAGCTCTTCTACTCTAAAAGGACTTATGATAAGTCCTGGGGTAATTGATCTCGACAATGAAGGTGAAATAAAAATTATAGCCAGTTCTCCAAAGGGTATATCAGTAATTTCACCAGGAGATAGAATAGCGCAGTTACTAATAATACCCAGCCTACATGAAAAATTTTCCAGTTGTACTGTAGAAAGAGGTTCCAAGTGATTAGGCTCCACAGGTGTAGATTGGGCTATGCTTTCTTTAAATTTAGATTCTGGCCCCATGCTAAAACTAAATATTCAAGGGCATAAATTTAATGGGCTACTGGATACAGATGCAGACCTTAGCATCATCTCTCGTCAAGAATGGCCAAAACATTGGCCGTTACAACAAGCCACTCAAACGCTTCGAGGCCTAGGAGTGGCGTCTAATCCCCATAGAAGTGCAATGGTATTAGATTGGAAGGATCCTGAGGATGTGAAGGAACTCTACAGCCATATGTATTGGATCATCTTCCCGTAAATTTATGGGGACGAGATAGTCTTCTGGACTCAGTGATATTTTTTTTTCGGATTCAGTATTGCCAGTCAATCGGGTTTTGCCGGCTCCTCAGTCCTGGTCTCAGTGTTGGACGTCCATTGCCTGTCTTCATTGCCTTGTCTTGTCTGTGTCATGTTTCATTGCTTTAACTGTTTGTGTATCTTTCATTATGGGACAGAGCACTTCAATGCCTCTTTCCCTGATCCTTGATCACTGGACCAAAGTCCGCTTAAGGGCTCAGAATCTTTCTTTTTCAGTAAAGCCCCGGATGTGGCAGACTCTCTGTGCTTCAGAATGGCCCACCTTTGGATTTGGATTACCCCTAGAAGGATCTTTCTACTTCCCACTAATTTAAAAAAGTCAGAGATATTGTCTTTCAGCCGGGGCCACATAGCCATCTGGATCAACAGCCATATATCTTAACTCGGCGGGAACTCTGCATATCTCCTTTTCCATGGGTGAAGCCTTTCTTGCCCCTGCCCCCACTCTGACTCCTTCCCCCAGGAACTCTCAAATCCTCTGCTCCTCCTCCTCCTACACCCTCTGTTCTCCTTGAGTCACCAGATTTCACTCTACTGGACTCTCCTTCCCCTCCTTATCCCCTGCCCTTGTCCCCCAACCTCCACACCCTCTAAGTGATTCCCCTGCTGCTGACTCAGCCTCTCCTCCATTGGAGGAAGCTATGCCGGCCCAGCGCCCTCCAGATAATTCCCTTGCGGCACACACAGCACCTCTTCCCTTGGAGGAAGCTGACCCGTATAAAGGAACTCGCTGGCGGTGAATGATTGAAAACCCTGGAACTCTCGGGATGCTCCCCCTCCATCCCTATGGGCCAATGATTGACGATGGCCACGGGGAAAAAATGCAAGCCTACCAGTATTAGCCTTTCTCCTCGTCAGACCTAAATAACTTAAAAAAATTATAATCCCCCTTTTTCTGAGGACCCTACTTGGCTCTCAGGTCTGGTTGAGTCATTGATGTTTTCACACCAGCCTACTTCAGAAGACTGCCAAAAACTCCTAGGGATTCTCTTCATGACAGAGGAACAACAGTGAATCCTCCAGGAAGCTAGAAAAAAATATCCTCAAACAAGATGTGCGTCCGACACAACTTCCCAACATAATCAAAGGCAGCTTTCCCTTGAACCCACCCAACTGAGACCCCAAAATCTTTGAAGGTAGGGAGCATCTGTCCACTTATCACCGGGCTCTAATAGTGTGTCTCCAAGCAGCCGCTAGCGACAAACTAATTTGGACAAGGTAAGAGAGATTATTCAAGGGCCTGATGAATCTCCCACTATGTTTCTAGAGAGAATTATAGAGGCATATAGGAGATATACTCCTTTTGATCCTCAGGCAGAGAATCAAAAGGCATCTGTCACGATGGACTTTATTGGGCAAACTGGCCTGGATATTAAAACAAAGTTACAAAGCTAGATTGATTACAAGATATGACTTTGAGAGATTTAGTCAGAGAAGTCAAGAACGTATACTATAAGAGAGAAACTGAGGAAGAGAAGGGAGCAAAGGGAGGATAAAAGAAACAAAAGGCAGACTAAGGCGTTGACTAAGGTCCTGGTCACAACAACAAATAGGCCAGAAATTAAGAAACAGGTAGACAAGAAGGGATAACATTGGCCCATGCCAGAGGGCACCCTGCCCTCAGATCAATGTGCCTACCATAAAGAAAAAAGGACACTGGGCCAAAATTGCCATAAAAAGCGACAGCCACACCAGCCAGCCATACTGACTCTGGAGGATGACTAAGAAAGTCGGGGCTCAGTTTCCCTCCCCAAGCTCAAGGTAACTTTTGAAGTGTTTCAAAAGTGATTATGGAAATCGAAAATAATGTGTTTGGAAAGAAGTCTCATGAAAAGGTCAGTCAAGAAACATGGATGAATACATGTGTTCTGAAGCACGAAGTGATTGAAAGTGAGACAAATGCCTATAAATTTGCTAACTTGTGGATGAAATATATATTCCATGATGTGCATAAAGTGAATAAATAGTAATGTAGAAGTGTTGAATAAAATTCAACATCAAAATACACATCATGTCCCATAGTAATTACTTGAATTGATTTTATACAGGGTCAGTTAGTGTAGAAATGTTAGGATATGTTTGCACCATTCAAAGAAGTTAGTTTTCAGTACTAGGAAACAAATATGTATTTCAGGTGGATGAATATTACTGAGAATAATCTTGTGAAAAGTTGATTAAAAATCCAAATACATCAATATGAATGAATTTAGGGAGTGTATAATAAGACACATGTTTTATATATATATATATATATATATATATATATATATATATATATATATATATATATATATATATCACAGACATTAAAAATAGCAATATATATGCCAATTGAAATTCATCATGAAATATATATCATCATCATATCCAAAAATATTCATTTTAATGAATATGGATTTTTATATAAGTTTGTACAAATAGGAAGCTCACCCATGGGTTGAATTTTCAGTTCCAACAGTGTTTAGGACGAGTGATCACTTCTCGCAATTTGTATGTGCCATGTCAGCCACCTCACGAGAATGTACGTGTGACACCAGGTAGGATTCTATATGTGCATATTAAAACACATGTGCTGAATAGGCTAGTGTGAAAGGAAGACAGTAATTCATATATTTGTTAACTTTAAAAACACATGTAGAACTATTTCAATTAAAAATTGACTAGATTTATAACTCCTACCCTATATATTTCAAAAGGCATGTCCAACTATACACCATGCCTCCTCTGAAATGCTTGTATTTCTATTCTGTTTGGGTTATGTTTCTCCATCATATTAGGATTAGTAGTCAGAGTCTAGTAGGGAATGGGTTAGTGTCAGGGATTCACAAAAATCTTTCCACTCTCATTCAGAACAATGCCTAGACATTACCCTCGTCCCAAGTAAGACACAATTAGAGGATAAGAGTTAAAAATTCTGTGAATACATATCTGGAAATGAATATTCTCATGAGTTCACAACCTTGGATGTCGTAAAGGAGTTTCCAAAAGTATGGGACAGGGTAAGCACTCCACAAACATGGAGCTCTGCTGCCCTAAAGACTTCTTGAGAAACTGCCTCTGAGGTTGGGCACTTGATATATATGTTTTCGTAAGGAGCTTTCTTTGTACTGAGACCATCAAAGCTGGGTGTGCATCTATGCGACCTGGAGGACATGGTTCATATTTTCCAATGAACATGAGGCAGCAGGGCTGAATTCTCTCTATGTAGGTAAACTGTGTCCACTGGGGCCTAAGTGTCTCCGCGTGTGGACTGTGAAGCCATTTGGTCATCCTTCACTTTTCCTGGTGTTTCTTGCTGCTGCACTGGGAGTTTGGTATTTGCTTATGAAGTAAAAAAAAGATCACCTGGGACACAGTGCTTGAGGGAGTTCTGTCACGTGTGGTGGGTCAGGGTCTGCAAGAGAATATACCAACAATGCTTCTATTCTACATAGCTTTTCCCCTTGACCACAGCAACATAATTGTCAACATTGCCCTGAAACCTCTCTATATAACAAGATACCATTACATATAAGGGTCTGCTGGCTGCACCATGTCAGTCACAAGGCATTTGGAAGCCAATGGAAGATCAACATGGCCCCACCACAGATGTTTTATCACACACCTCCCCTCCTCTGGTCTAGGCCCACTACTCAGCAGGCTCCAATTTACTGGCATCTCTGTTATACACCATTTTCATGAAACCTAGTCAATCAAGGCACTGTCTGGTATACTCATGATCAGCAACCGGTTTTCCAAATTTTCTCCAGTGCCACCTGGTCATGAAAATTTCAATAATTTTATTGTATTTATCTAGCCATTTTTCACGGATGAAGATGGAGGCACTGTGGATTTCAATTTGTACAGGAACCATTAAATGATGAGAAACCTCATTTCAATGAAAGCTCTGTAGAACTGTTAAAGACAAGGCTTCCAGGGAGTGGCCAAAAAGTCACATGAAATCAGACCCATTGAGGTCTACAATGTGAGGTCCATGTGTGTTTTGACTGTCACCTATGCCTACCAAGTCTTTCAGAAAAAAAAAAATCATGTGGTATCCTGGCTGAGATTCCCAGTGCTCTGTGGAAAGCCACCCTGGGCCTAGATCTCAGTTTCCAAGGGAGACTCTCATGCGTGCCCTCCTAGAATCCCAACACAATTCATGGCACAAGTTCTCTGAGATCAGATCCAGAATGCACTCTCTAAGTGTAATCACACCAGAGTTCAAGCCCATGTGGACCCAGGCATCTCCTTTAACAGCCACACAATGACCACAATTAAACCAAACACTCCCACATGGCCCTCATCTTTTTCCATATAGATACTCATCATAACCTCTGGCTGGAGGTTTCCATGAGGGGCACAGTCCAAGACAGTGTCCAAAATAAGCTCCCTTGCCCCTCATTTGCCTAAAGTCAGGGTGGCCTGGACATACTTCCTGTGAACCAGGAGTGATCAAATAGGCATGCCGTTAATACTGCACCGCTTCTTCAATTTGAGGCCTACTGAGTTAGAGGTATAGATTCTGTATGTAAATTAGAGTCATGAGAAAACCCAAGCACCTTTGCAGGGCTTTGAAGAACTCAATTGACACAAAGGATCCCTATTCTCACTTGATAGACGTCAGGAACCTCACAGAGGAAAGCGAGACTTTATCCACAATGACTGGTGTATTTGCCATTTTGGTTTTGGATGCACACATGGGATCTTTCTATATATCCATCTGGTGCTGAGAATCTAAGCCACAACCTCACACAGGGCCAAGATGCTAATTCAGACACATCCCTTTCCAAAGCAATTAAGCAAAGAGCCACAGGTGATGCCCAATCATTTCCATTTGAAAACTGTTTACTTCAGGCTTCACAAAGGGGTGGCCAGAGCAAGAACTTCCTGACATTCAGTTCAACAGAACAATATATAAGCAAAATGCCCAAAGCAGGGTTTTTCCACTGAGATTTTCCTGGTCACACTGATATCTGAGTTTTTTGAGATGCTCGCCATTCCCTTCAGCTATCCAGTACATGGCCATGTCACAGAGCTTGGAGGTGGTATATATGTTGGACACAAAACCATGATCCTATTCTGGAGAGTGAACAGAGTTCATAAATAAACCTGGAAATTAGGAATGTATTAGGTTATGCCCATCTTTAAGTAAAGCCGCAAACCATTCATAAATTGGGCAGGATGAAATGGGAAGCTTTCTACTAGACAGGACACATCCATTGATGCACTCTCTTTTCTAATGTCTACAACCACGGACACCTTGGGATACACAGACATAGAAACACTCTCCTTTTCAAACGACTTATGAGAAACAGTTCACTCCAAACCAAACAAACCACCTTTTTTTCCTATTCTCACAACATGAGACAAAATCACAAACTCACAACCACACCCACAAAGGCACCTCCTTACCCTAAGTAGGTCTGTGACTCTATGGAGTGTCCTCTGACTGGTGGGCCACACAATGTTCCCCCGAAATGTCCTGTCCTGTCTCAGATATGGTCTCCTTGGCCATCTCTATGAAGTTGTCAGGAGCCAGCGGTGGGCCACTACCTGCTTTTTCAGGAAAGGCCCCTCTTCAGAGCTCTCTTGGCTTTTGGCCATTCTAACATCAGTAGGTACAAAGAAAGACTGACTCTGTCCTTGGTAATTCCAAACAAGTGAACCCACTGCGACTGGTACTGGGACTGGCTCTGTGTGCCTGGCTTCCAGGATCCTAAGTTCAGAGAGTTCCATCACCAAGGGAGTAAGGTGAGGTCACTTCCTTCAGGAACTGAATGAGGTCACTGCCTTGGCAACCACTTTATCCTAACAGTTGCTTCCAAGTGTCTCATTAGATGGAGGCTTCCCCTACTTCCTGTGAAACATTCACAAGTTAGAATGGTATATCAACCATATGAACCCGGTAATAGCTCTCCACACAGGCCTGGTTTGGTCCATCTCCTCTACATTGAGAAGAGAGGTTCTGATTCAGACACATCCCGTCATCCTGACCAGGTATTTTTCCATGGAAGATTACTTTTGCTTTCTCAGGTCGTCCATAGCTGACTACATATTATCCAGGGATCATTTCTGCATTGAACTTGTGGTTCTCAACAGGTGAAAGATCCCCTACATTCCTGTATTGTAAGACCAACTCTGTCCCTGCTCTTCTTTAAATTTACATTGAGGGAACAGTGTATTGTTAGGGTTAATAAAATGTTTGATTTGGGTTAGAAATCATTCTGCTGGATGAATAATGGTATTGGGAACCTGCGATATTTTTAAAAATATAGAGGTGAAATATATAAATGAAAAAAAAATGTCTAGGTAATTTTGAAGCCCAGAGGGGCAATGGGCCCTTCATTGGGATACTTAGCTTTGATTTACGTTGTGCACAGATATCTCAGATAAATCGATATACAATGGCATAGGACCTTGTACCTTTTATGATTAAAATTCGAAGAGAACATCCAGTCAAAAAGGGATAGTAAGTAGGATTAGATAGATATTCGGTAGGTTAACAAAGAAGAGTGAGTATAGGATTTGGAACAAAAGTTCTTTAGCAATAGGGTTTGGGTTAAAGTGTGAAAGTAAATATCAGCACACTTGAAGGGTCAGTCACAATGATGAACAGTGGAAAATATGTAGGAAAGCAGATATCAATAGAGATATTACAAAATCAACAAATGGGCCAAGGACCTGAACAGACACTTCTCAGAAGAAGACATACAATCAATTAATAAGTACATGAAAAAATTCTCACCTTCTCTAGCAGTCAGAGAAATGCAAATCAAAACCACCCTAAGATACCATCTCACTCCAGTAAGATCGGCAGCCATTAGGATGTCAAACAATAATAAGTGCTAGCGAGGATGTGGGGAAAAGGGTACACTTGTACATTGCTGGTGGGACTGCAAAATGGTGCGGCCATTATGGAAAGCAGTATGGAGATTCCTGGGAAAGCTGGGAATGTAACCACCATTTGACCCAGCTATCGCCCTCCTCGGACTATTCCCTGAGGACCATAAAAGAGCATGCTATAGGGATACTGCCACATCAATGATCATAGCAGCACAATTCACAATAGGCAGACTGTGGAACCAACCTAGATGCCCTTCAATAGATGAATGGATAAAAAATAATGTGGCATCTATACACAATGGAGTATTATGCAGCACTAAAAAATGACAAATTCATGGAATTTGCAGGGAAATGGATGGCATTAGAGCAGATTATGCTAAGTGAAGCTATCCAATCCTTAAAAAACAAATGCCAAATGTCTTCTTTGATTTAAGGAGAGCAATTAAGAACTGAACAGAGGGAAAGAGCATGAGGAAAATATTAACATTAAACTGAGACAAGTGATGGGAGGGAAAGGGAGAGAGAAGGGAAATTGCATGGAAACGGAAAGAACCCTCATCGTTATACGAAATCACATATACGAGGTTGTGAGGGGAAAGGGGGGAAAGGGAGAGAACGGAACAACAACAGATGAGGTAGAGAGGGAAGATGAATAGGGAGGGGAGGGGGGATAGTAGGGGATAAGAAAGTCAGCAGAATACAACAGTCACTAATATGGCATTATGTAAACATTGTGAATGTGTAACTGATGTGATTCTGCAATCTGTATTTGGGGTAAAAATGGAAATGCATAACTCACTTGAATCAAATGTATGAAAGATGAAAAAAATAAAAATTAAAAAAGTACTAAATTGGCTCATCGTAACAATAAAAAAAGAGATATTACAAAATCAGGCAAAGTATAAAGTGAGTGATATGATTAGATATTTGCAACAGGGTTGATTTTGAATATATAATCTTAGGAAGAAACAAATATGTAGTCACCAATAGGATTGATATTTGAGAGCATTAGGCAACCTGAACATGGAAGTAATTCATGTTCACTTTCCATTTAGGCTTTAGTACAATAATAAGTGTGAACTTTGCATTTTGTGTCCAGAATATTACTGTGATAAAATGTATATGTAGATTAGTTGACATGAGTATTTCTTTCACCATTTCTGCGAGTAATATTTTGAAGACATATACATAAGTATGGGTTGTACAAAAAGCTGTACCCTGTGTCTATGAATATACAGATAATGCATGAATAGACCATACTGTGAATAAATAGTATAGCTGGTTCCACTTTAAATAATGGATTGAATTGATATTCACAAAGGAGTGGTCTGAGGCAAAAACCTTCCTGAAATTCAGGGCAACAGAACAATAGGTAAACAAAACGCACAAAGCAGGGTTTCTCCACTGAGACTTTCCTGGTCACACTGATATCTGAGTTTTCCTAGATGCTCGCCTTTCCCTTCAGCTATCCAGTACATAGCCATATCACATAGCTTGGAGGTAGTACATATCTTGGACACAAAACAATGAGGCAATTCTGGAGAGTGTCCAGAATTCAGGATGTAAACAGAAACTTTTAAAGATAGCAGGTGTTTCCCTTCAATAAGGAAAGCTGCAGTCCATTAATAAATCGGGCAGGATGAATGTTGCGAAGCTTTCTCCTAGACAGGACACATCCATTGATGCATTTTCTTTTCTAATGTCTACAACCACGGACAGAGTGGGATACACAGACATAGAAGCACTCGCCTTGTCAAAGGACTTACTAGAAACAGTCCACGCCAATTCAAACAAACAGCCTTTCTTACATCTTCTCAGAACTTGAGAAAAAACCATACACACACCTACACCCACAAAGGCACCTCGTTTGTGGAGTGTCCTCTGAATGGTGGGCCATACTATATTCCCCCAAAATGGCCTGTTGTATCTCAAATCTGGTCTCCTTGGCCAACTCTGTGCAGTTGTCAGGAGCCAGCGGTGAACCAATACCTGCTTTCTCAGAAAGGTCTTTCTTCAGAGCTTTCCTGGCATTTGGCCATCCTCACATCTGTTGGTACTAAGAAAGACTGACTCTGTGGTTGGTAAATGGAAACAAGTGAGACCACAGGGACTGGGACTGCGACTGGCTCTGGGTGCGTCTCTTCCTGGATCCCAAGTTCAGAGAGTTCCATCACCAAGGAAGTGAAGTGAGGTCACTTCCTTCAGGAACAGAATGAGGTCACTGCCTTGGCAACCTCTTTGTCCTAACAGTAACTTCTAAGGGTCCCATGAGATGGAGTCTGTCCCTTCTTTCTGTCACACTTTCACAAGTTAGAATGGTATATCAACCATAGGCACCTGGGAAGAGCTCTCCACACAGGCCTGATTTGGTCCATCTTCTCTACATTTAGAAGATAGAGGTTGATTCAGACACATCCATTCATCTTGACCAGGTTGTTTACCATAAAAGATGACTTTTCCTCTCTCAGGTCCTTCATAGCTGCCTATATCTTCTCCAGGGATCATTTCTGCATGGACCTTTGATGTTCTCAGAAGGTGGAAGATCCCCTACATTCCTGTATTGTAAGAACAACTCTGTCCCTCCTCTTTTGTAAAGTTAGATTGAGGGAACAGTGTATGTTTAGGGTTAATAACATGTTTGATTTGGGTTAGGAATCTCTCTGCCCCATGAATAATGGTATTGGGAACCTGTGATATTTACAAGAATATATAGGTGAAATGTAAGTATGAAAACAGAAATCTAGGTAAGATTCGAAGTCAGAAGGGCATTGGGTCCTTGAGTGGGATTCTTAGGTTTGAATTATGTTCTGCATATATGTCTCCGACAAATTGAAATACAATGGTTTAGGACCTTATACCTTGGATGATTAATTGTCGAAGAGAACATCGAGTCAAAAAGCAATAGTCAGTAGGATTAGGAAGATACTCAGTAGGTTTAGAAATAAGAGTGAGTATAGGATTTAGACCAAAATTTCTTTAGCAATAGGGTCTCGGGTAGACATTGAATGTAAATGTCAGCATATGTGAAGTGTCAGACACAATGATGAACTGGGGAATATATGTAGGAAAGCAGATATCAATAGAGATATAAGGAAATCAGGCAAAGTATAAACTGAGTGATAGGATTAGACATTTTCAAAAGGCTTGAAGTTGAATATATAATCTTAGAAAGAAACAAATATGTAGTCACCGATAGGATTTACATTTGAGAGCATTAGGCAACCTGGATATGGTTGTTTTTAGTAATCCATGCTCACTTTCCATTTAGGCTTTGATACAATCATGAGTATGACCTTTGTTTTTTGTGTCCAGAATATTACTGTGATAAAAAAAGAAATATATATATATATATATATATATATTGATAGATAGATAGATAAGGTGACATGAATATTTCTTCTACCATTTTTGGGAGCAATGTTTTGAAGAGGTATAAATTAGTATTGGGGGAACAAAGAGGTGTACACTGTGTCTATGAATATAGAGATAATGCATTAATAGACCATACTGTGAATAAATAGCATACCTGGTTCCAACTTTAATAATGGATTGAATTGAAATGTGAAAATGTACAGGAAATCTTATATTGATATTCACACATTCATTCCAACCACTTATACATCTAATGGTAATATTAATGTTATGGTTTATCTTGAAGAGTGTGTGGGTTTAGCTTCAAAATTGATTATGGAAATCGAAAATAATGTGTTTGGAAAGAAGTCTCATGAAAAGACCAGTCAAGTAACATGGAGGAATACATGTGTTCTGAAGCAGGAAGTGATTAAAAGTGAAACAAATTCCTATAAATTTGTGAACTTGTGAATGAAATATATATCCTATGATGTGCAAACCTGAAGAAATAGTAATGTACCAGGGTTGAATTAAAATGAATGTCAAAATAGACATCATGTCCCATAGGAATGTACTTGCATTGATGTTAAACTGGGTCAGTTACTGTAGAAATATTAGGATTTGTAAGCACCATTGATTGAAGTTAGTTTTCATCACTGGGAAACAAATATGTATTTCAGGTAGATGATTATTTCTGAGAATAATCTTGTGAAAAGTTGATTATAAATCCACATACATGAACATGAATGAATTTACGGAGTGTATATAAGACAAATATATTTCATATTTTATAAAATCTGTAGAGTGTATGTGTATATATATATATATATAGACAAAAAAAACACAAAAATTCATTAAAAAGTATCAATATATATATGCCAATCGTAATTCATCATGTAATATATATCACCCTCAGATGCAAAAATATTTATTTTACTAAACATGGGTTTATGTATAATATTGTTCTAATAGGAAGCTCACCCATAGTTTGGATTTTCAGTTCCAACAGCGTTTAGGAGGACTGATCTCTTCTTACAATTTGTTTCTGCCAAGTCAGCCAACTCATAAAAATATACGTGTGATACCAAGTAGGAATCTATATGTGCATATAAAAAGTACATGTGCTGAGTAGGCTACAGAGAAAGGGATACAGGAATTCACATATTTGTTAACTTTAAAAACGCATGGAGAGAGCTGGGGATGTGGCTCAAGTGGTAGCGCGCTCGCCTTGCATGAGTGCGGCATGGGTTTCATTCTCAGCACCACGTGCAAACAAAGATGTTGAGTCCGCCGATAACTAAAAAAATAAATATTATAGAATTCTCTCTCTCCTCTCTAACTCTCTCTTTAAAAAAAAACACATGGAGGACTATTTCAATTAAAAATTGAGTAGATTTATAAAACCGACCCTTTATCATGCAAGAGGGAAGTCCAACTATACACCATGCCTCCTCTGAACTGCTTGTATTTTCATTTTTTTGTTTATTTTTCTCCATCATATTAGGATTAGTAGTCAGAGTCTAGTAGGGTATGAGTTAGTGTCAGGGATTCAGTATTTCGAATGGAAAATTGGAAAATGGATCAATGTGTATGCAAATGTGTACTACAAAAAAATTTTCCCACTCTCATTCTGAACAATGCCTTGACATTACCTTCACCCCAAGTAAGACACAATTAGAGGAGAAGAGTTAGAAAATCTTTGAATACATATCTGAAATTGAAAATGCTTAGGGTTCACAACCTTGGAGATTGTAGAGGAGTTTCCAAAAGTAAGGGACAGTGTTAAAACTCTACAAACTTGGAGATTTGCCTGCCTAAAGACGTCTGGAGAAACTGTCTCTAGGTTGGGCACTTGAAATATATGTTTTTGTGAGGATCTTTAGCTTCCTTTCTAGTGAGACCATCAAAGCTGCGTCTTCATCTCTGTGATCTGGAGGACATGGTTTATAATTTTCCAATAAACATGAAGCAGCAGTGCTGAATTCTCTCTTGTATGTAAACTGTGGCCACTGGGGGCTAAGTGTCTCCCCATATGGACTGCGAAGCCATTTCATCATCCTCCACTTTTCCTAATGTTTCTTCCTGCTGCACTCGGAGTTTGGTATTTGCTTCACGAAATACAAGGAGTTCAACTGGGACACAGTGTTGCCGCGAGTTCTGTCACGTGTGGTGGATCAGGGTCTGCAGGAGAATGCACCAACAGGGCTTGTATACCACATAGGATGCCCCCTTGACCATAGCACCCTGATTCTGAACATTGCACTGAAACCTCTCCATATAACAAGTTGCCTTTACATATAAGGGTCTGCTGGCTGCACCATGTCAGTCACAAGCCATTTGGAAGCCAATGGCAGATCCACATGGCCCCACCTCAGATGTTTTATCACACATTTGCTCACCACTGCTCTATGCCCACTACTCAGCAGGATCCAAATTATTGAGATCTCTGTTCTACACCATTTTCATCAAAACCAGTCAATCAAGGCACTGTCTGGTACACTCGTGATCAGCAACAGGACATCCAAATGTTCTTCATTGCCACCTGGTCATTGGAATTTCAAAAATTTCATGGTATTTATCTAGCCAATTTTCAATAATGAAGTTGGAAGCACTATGGCTTTCAAATCATTCAGGAATCATTCAATGGTGAGGAAGCTCATTTCAATGAAAAATTTGAAGAACTCTCACAGGCAAGCCTTCCCAAAGAGTGGCCTAAAAGTCACATGAATCCAGGCCCATCGAGGTCTACAATTGAGGTCCATGTGTGTTTTGACTAGCATATATGGCTTCCAAGTCTTTCAGAAAAAATAATGTGATATCCTGGCTGAGATTCCCAGTGCTCTGTGGAAAGCCACCCTAGGACTAGATCTCAGTTTCCAACGGAGACTCTCATGCATGGCCTCCTAAATTCTTAACACAATTCATGGCAATACTTCTTTGATGATTGATCCAGAAATGAGTGTTTAAGGGGAATGACACCAGAGTTCAAGCCCAGGTGGATCCAGTCATCTCTTCCAACTGCCACACGAACGACTACAATTAAAACCAAAACACTTCCACATGGTCCTCACCTTCTTCCAGAGAGACACTCATCATTACCTCTGGCTGGAGTTTTTCATCTGGGACGCATCCCAAGAGAGTGTCCGAAATAATCTTCCTTGCCCCTCATTTGCCTAAAGTCAGGGTGGCATGGTCACCCTTCCTGTGAACCTGGAGTGATCCAATAGGCCTGCTTCTCCAATTTGAGGCCTACTGACTCTCAGGGATAGATTCTTTAAGTGATTTGGAGTCACAAGAAAACACAAGCACCTCTGCAGTTCTTCAAAGAACTCATTTGACCTAAAGGATCCCTATTCTCACTTGATAGAGGTCAGAATCCTAACAGATGAAGGCAAGAGATTCATCAACAATGACAGATTTTTGGCCATTTTGGTTTTGATTGCACATATGGAATCTATCTTTAGATCCATCATGTGCTGAGAATCTAAGCCACAACCTCATACAGGGCCAAGAGGCTGATTTAGACACATCCTTTTACAAGCAATTAAGCAAAGAGCCACAGGTGATGCCCATTCATTTCCATTTGAAAACTGTTTTCTTCAGGCTTCCCAAAGGGGTGGCCTGAGGCAAAGACCTTCCTGACATTCAGGACAACAGAACCATAGGTAAGCAAATGAACCAAAGCAGGGATTCTCCACTGAGAATTTCCGGGTCACACTGATATCTGAGTTTTCTAAGATGTTCCCATTCTCTACAGCTATCAAGTATATGGACATGTCTCAGAGCTTGGAGGTGGTACATATCTTGGAAACAAAACCATGAGACTATTCTGGAGAGTGGCCAGAATTCAGGAAGAAAACAGGAACTTAGGAATTTAGTAGGTGTTGCCCATCCATAAGGCAAACCAAAGTCCATTCTTCAATTAGGCAGGATGAATGCTGGGAAGTTTTCTACTAGACAGGACACATCCTTTAATGCCTTCTCTTTTCTAATGTCTACAACCACGGACACAATGGGATACTCAGACTTAGAAACACTAGCCTTGTCAAACGACTTACTAGAAACAGTCCACTCCAACCCAAAAAAACTGCCTTTCCTACCTATTCTCAGAACATGAGAGAAAAGCACAAACTCACTGAACACCCACAAAGGCACCTCCTTAACCCAAGTAGGTCTGTGACTATCCGGAGTGTCCTCTAAGTGGTGGGCCATACTATGTTCCCCTGAAATGGCCTGTCCTTTCTCAGATCTGGTCTCCTTGGCCAACACTGTGAAGTTGTCAGGAGCCAGCGGTGAACCAATACCTGCTCTCTCAGGAAAGGCCCCTCTTCAGAGCTCTTCTGCCATTTGACAATCCTCATATCAGTCGGTACCAAGGAAGACTGACTCTGTCCTTTATAAATCCAAACAAGTGAGACCACTGGGACTGGGACTGGGACTGGCTCTGGGTGCCTGGCTTCCTGCATCACAATTTCAGATTTTTTGATCACCAAGGAAGAGAGGTGAGGTCACTTTCTTTAGGAACTGAATGAGGTCACTACCTTGGCCACCACTTTGTCCTAACAGTTGCTTCGAAAGGTCCCATGAAATGGAGGCTGCCCCTACTTCCTTTGACACTTTCACAAGTTAGAATGGTATATCAACCATAGGCACCTGTAAACAGCTCTCCACACAGGCATGGTTTCATCAGTTCTCTACATTAAGAAAGGAGAGGCTGATTCAGACACATCCCTTCATACTGACCCTGTTGTTTGCCATGAAATATGACTTTTCCCCTCTTAGGTCCTTCATAGCTGCCTGCAACTTCTTCAGGGTATAATTTCTGCATGGTCCTTTGATGTTCTCAGCAGGTGGAAGATACCCTACATTACTGTATTGTAAGATAAACTCTGTCTCGGCTCTTCTGTAAAGTTAGTTTGAGGGAACAATGTATGGTTAGGCTTAATAACATGTTTCATTTGAGTTAGGAATCATTCTGCTTAATGAATAATGGTATTGGGAACTTGCGATATTTACAAGAATATATTGGTGAAATATAAGTTTGAAAACAGAAATCTAGATAAGATTTGAATCCAGGAAGGGCATTGGGCTGTTGATTGGGATACTTAGCTTTGAATTATGTTCTGCACAGATGTCTCAGATAAATCAATATACAATGGCATAGGACCTTGTACCTTGGATGATTGCTTGTCGAAGAGATCATCCAGTCAAAAAGGGATAGTCTTTAGGATTAGGAAGATAGTCGGTATGTTAGAAAAAAGAGTGAGTATAGGATTTGGACCAAAAGTTCTTTAGCAATAGGGTTTCGGATAAAGAGTGAATGTAAATGTCAGCACATGTGAAGAGTCAGTCACAATGATGAACTGGGGAAAATATGTAGGAAAGCAGATATCAATAGAGACATTAGGAAATCAGGCAAAATATAAAGTGAGTGATAGGATTAGTCATTTTCAACAGGGTTGAGGTTGAATATATTATCTTAAGAAGAAACAAATATGTAGTCACCAATAGGATTGATTTGAGAGCTTTAGGCAACCTGGATATGGATGTGTTTAGTAATCCATGCTCACTTTCCATTTAGGCTTTGGTGAAAGGTTTATAAAATAGGTACTTGTTACTTACTGTTTTTCTGTATGCTTAACAAAACACTGTTGAAGTCTTGAGGACTGTTTGCTAATCTTGTTTCCAGAATGTGCTGTCCCCAACTGCCAAACTGCAAATGTATACCCTCACCCGTTTGCACGCAAACCACCCACTTGCCCTGACCCATCAATAAACTTCCCTCCCTGCCCTCTCCAAGGAAAGCATATAAGCTCTGCTTAAGCTGTTCTCATTGCTCTCTGCTCTATTCAAGTGAGCTCTGAGCCCCAGAATGCTGGACCCATAATAAACCATTTACTGTTGCATGAGACATTCCTCTGGTGGTCTCTTCCTCTGATGCTTGCCCGACCTTTACATCTGGAACCACGAGCAAGATCCGGCAGCGGCGGATGAAAGATCCCCAAGGGGCTCCTTTCAGGGTAAGTAAGGGAACTCTTTTTGGTTTTAGGTTTCAGGTTAGGGCTTGGCAAAATGGCTATTGGTGATGAGCGTGAGCTCTCTCTGACAGAGGCTGACATACGTGTCACAGAGCCACAGGCCACGTCCCTGGGGGATGCCCCAGAGGACTCAGGAAATCGAGGAACAATAGTCTCCTTGCTTCGGATTCAGTATTGCCAGCCCATCAGGTTTTGCCGGCTACTCAGTCCTGGCCTCAGTATTGGACGTCCATTGCCTGTCTTTATTGTCTTGTCTTGTCAGTGTAGTGTGTGATTGCTTTCACTGTTTGTGTATCTCTCATTTTGGGACAGAGAACTTCAACACCTCTCTTCCTGACCCTTGATCACTGGACCAAAGTCTGCGCAAGGCCCAGAATCTTTCTTTTTCAGTAAATTGCTGGACCTGGCAGACCCTCTGTGCCTCAGAATGACCCACCTTTGGAGTTGGATAGCCCCTAGAAACATCTACTTCCCACTAATTTGAAACGTCAGAGATTTTGTCTTTCAACCGGGGCCACATAGACATCCAGATCAACAGCCATATATCTTAACTTTGCAGGACCTCTGCAAATCTCCTCCTACATGGGTGAAGCCTTTCTTTGTCTCTGCGCCCACTCCTACTCCTTCCACCATGATTCTATCTCACAAACCCTCTGCTCTTCCTCCTCCAACCTCTGTTCTCCCTGAGTCTCAAGACTCTACTGGACTCTAATACCCTTCTTATCCGCTGCCGTAGTCCACCAACCCCCAACAACCTCTAAGTGATTCCTTTGCTGCTGACTCAGCCTCTCCGCCATTGGAGAAAGCTAGGCCGGCCCAGCGCCCACCAGATGACTCCCCCTTGTCACACACACAGCCCCTCCTTCCCTGGAGGAAGCTGGCCCGGCTAAAAGAACTCAAAGAACTCCCTGGCGTTTTCACACCTGCCTACTTGGGATGACTGCCAACAAATCCTAGGGATTCTCTTCATGACATTGGAACGAGAGAGAAACTTTCTGGAAGCTAGAAAAAAATATCCTCGGACCAGATGGGTGACCAACACAACTTCCCAACATTATCAAAGCCGGCTTACCCTTGAACTGACCCAACTGGGACCCCGACACCTTTGAAGGTAGGGAGCATCTGTCCACTTATTGCCGGGCCCTAATAGTGGGTTTCCAACCGGCCGCTAGCCAACCAAATAATTTGGCCAAGGTAAGAGAGATTATTCAAGGGCCTGATGAATATCCCTCTATGTTTCTAGAGAGAATTATGGAGGCATATAGGAGATATACTCCTTTCGATCTTCAGGCAGAGGATCAAAAGACATATGTCATGATGGCCTTCATTGGGCAAGCTGATCTGGATATCAAAAGAAAGTTACAATACTTAGATGGATTACAAGATATGACTTTGAGAGATTTAGTCAGGGTAGCCGAGAAAGTATCCTATAAGAGAGAAACAGAGAGAATGAAAGGGAGCAAAGGGAGGATGACAGATGAAAAAGACAGATGAAGGTATTAACTAAGGTCGTGGTCACAACAATAAATAGGCCAGAAATTAAGAAACAGGGAGACAAGAAGCGATACCTGGGTCCCCACCAGAGGCCACCCTTGGCCTCAGATCAATGTGCCTACTGTAAAGAAAAAGGACACTGAGCCAAAAAGTGCCCTAGAAAGAGACAGCCACGCCAGACAGCCTTTCTGACTCTGGAGGTTGACTGAGAATGTCGGGGCTCAGATCCCTTCCCCGAGCTCAGGGTAACATTTGAAGTGAAGGGGACCCCATAAACTTTGAAGTGGATACAGCAGCAGTATACTCAGCCCTTAAGGCCCCACTGGGCCCTCTATCAAATAAAAGGTCTCTAGTTCAAAGGGCTAACAGCAGTAAATATCAGACTTAGACAACTAAGAGGACCATGGACATGGGGAAAGGAAAAATCCAACATTCCATCCTAGTAATCCCAGAATGCCTGGCCCCATTGATGGGCAGAGATCTGCTCAGTAAGCTCCGGGCCAAAACAACTTTTAACCCCGAAGGCCCCAAAATGAAATTTCTAAATCCTTCATTAAAAACTCCTATAGTCATGGCTTTTTAAATGTCAGTCGAAGATGAACATCCACTTTTCACACACCCCAAGAATGATCAAACAGGCAAGCTACCCCAGAAATGGATAACAGATTACCCAGATGCCTGGGCAAAAATTGTTGGGTTAGGCCTAGCCATGAAACAACCTCCAAGAACAGTGGAGTTAAAAACCTCAGCCTCCCCAATCAATGTCAAACAACATCCTCTGAGCAAAAATGCTAAAGATGGGTTAAGGCCCCATATTCAGAAATATCTGGCTTCATGGTCCTAAGGCCCTGTCAATCGGCCTGGAACACTCCCCTGCTACCAGTAAAAAATCCAGGAACTGGTCACTATCCCCGTTCAAGACCTAAGAGAGATCAACAACAGAGTGCAGGACATTCACCCCACGGTAAATAATTTGTACAATCTGCTTATCACTCTGAACCCTGAATAAAAATGGTATGGACATAAAGATGCTATCTTTTGCATGCCTCTGCATAAAGACAGTCAGTTTCTGTTTGCTTTTGAGTGGGTAGACCCAGAAACCGGAACGTATGGTAAACTAACATGGACTAGACTCCCACAGGGGTTCAAAAACTCCCCCACTCTCTTTGATGAAGCCCTCCAGAGATGTCAACAACTTCAGAACTATGCACCCTGAAGTCACGCAGCTTCAATACGTGGATGACCTGCTACTGCAGCCAACACCAAGGAAAACTGTGAGTCTGGGAACCAAGCACTATTATGTAAGCTTGCTCAACTCGGGTATAGAGCTTCTTCCAAAAAACCCCAAATTTGCCAGAAAGAAGTAGTCTTCCTGGGCTATTCCCTTAGAGGTGGTAAACGTTGGCTCACTGAGCCCAGAAAACAAACGGTTGTGCAGATACCCCCCCCCCAGCAGCAGACAACACAAAGAGTTTCTTGGGACTACTGGGTTTTGCAGGTTATGGATTCCTGTGTTTGCGTCCTTAACTTCTCCTTTATACCCGCTGTTAAAGGGAGATGCCCAATTCCAATGGACCCCTGAGCACCAGCAAGCTTTTGATAACATCTTACGACACTGGCACTGAACTCCTCAACTTCACTGAGCCAAGCCTGCAATTTCAGAAAGCCCTACACTACGTTAAAAATGTACATCAATTCACACACCTTGGTCCAAAGAAACTGCAGGCATTCCTGAAGGATCAAGAACAGAGTTTTCCACTAACTGACTCACAGCGAAAGGACATAACTGAACGGGTAACAAAACCCTGTCCATTCTGTCAATAGAACAATTACCCTTCCAAGCTTCCTGCAGGAAAGCACCTATGAGCAACCAGACCAGGAAATTCTGGGAAGTGGACTTTACTGAAATTTAGCCAGCAAGGTATGGACTTCAATATCTCCTAGTGTTTGTAGATATATTTTCAGGATGGATTGAAGCCTTCCCCACAAAAAAAAAGGCACAAATGGTGGTAGAAAATCCTGAAAGATATTTTTCTATGATACGGCCTACCTAAGGTAATAGGGTCTGATAATGGACCGGCGTTCATGGCCCAGGTAAGTAAGGGGTTAGCCAGGATCCTGGGGATAAATTGGAAGTTACATTGTGCTTATAGACCCCAGAGCTCAGGACAGGTTAAAAAAATTAATAGAACCATTAAAGAGACCTTAACGAAATTAAGCTTAGAGAGGGCATCAAAGATTGGACTATGCTCCTGCCTTATGCACTGTTTCATGCAAGAAATACTCCCTCTGTTACTTTGTGTAACCTCAGCTCCTATGAAATTCTCTATGGGGCCCCTCCTCCAGTAAGGACCTAACCACAACTCTAAGACCTACCGATCCCTTCCACACCCCCTTGCTTGACAAACTTAAAGCTATTGAAAGAACTCAGGGATACCTGTCAAAACAGCTGGCCACTGCCTACCAACCTGGTGAAGAGGAGACTCCACATCGATATCAAAAAAGAGACTTCATCTACATAAGATGACATCAGGTGTCATCCCTGGAACCCCGCTGGACAGGACCATACCAGGTGCTACTTATAAAACCTGCAGTGGTAAAGGTAGACGGAATCACTTCCTGGATCCTAATTCTCATCTCAAGCCTGTGCCCTGTCCAGACTCTGGCTTGAAAGTGGAAAAGACTGGTAACCCTTTCAAATTGCATATTTGCCATGTGGATAAGGCTATAGACTCTCCCCTTGGCCACCACTAGTCCTAACCATCATCAGCCCATTCAGCAGCGATGGATGATCACAAATCCTATTAGACAAGAAGTATGGTCTGTCTCACATACAGCCCCCTTAGGGACCTGGTGGCCAACTCTCCACCCAGATATTTGTCAGCTGGGTATACGTCTTTCCAATTGGGATATCTCTGATGAAGAGGATCCCACTAAAATTCCATTAAATTTCTCCCGTACCATCGATAATGGAAACAAACATTATGGATGTAGGGACACGCAAGCCTGATGCAGGTTGGCTAGCCTAGATTACTATGTTTGCCCGGTGGACTATCAAAGCCACAAACAACCACGGCTGTGTGGGGGAAAAGCCGTCTTCTTCCGTAAGTCAAGGGGATGTGAGCATACAGGGGCTGCCTGGTGGAACCCAAACTCCTCATCAAATTCAGTTCACAGCATTGGCCATATTACCAATTAGACAACCAAAACCGATGGCCCCCAGAGGGGTCTCTAGATCCTCAAATTCTGTGTGACTATTTCAACTTCGGCAAGTGCTCAAAAGGATTGAAGAAAATTTCCCTATGTGTAGGCCTTTTCCCTCCTTTGCTCACATCACGAAATATGTTTCTCCAATAGATCCTTCTGCTCCAGATTCTCTGCTGTCACTCTCACATGAACAACCTGATTTCTCCCCTCCAATTACTAGATCAAAACCCCAAACCTCCGCTGTTTCTCAGACCATTGCCCCCATGCTGAGGCAGCAGGTACTGAGGTACCCTTCCACCCACTCACTCCTCTCTTCTCCTGTCAGTGCCCACACCGGGTCCCACCAGGTCCTCTTACCAGCTAACCCAAAGCTCAAACCAGCTGAGGAGTGCCCACAGACGACTATCCAAGATGTAATGAAAATGGCCTTTAAAGTTGCTTTGTCATCACTAAAAACAGGTTACTAAGTATTTAAAGTCCCTCACAGGCTTTTTAGATACTCATTCCCGTCTTCCCATCTGCTCTACCTGTTCTACTGCTCAAGTTTTGTTGCCAGGAAAATCCCAAACCCTTTTCCCATTATTCTTTTATATCTCTTTTTCCTCATTCTCAGAACCACAGAACTCCTCTCACCCCCCGCCTTCCCCGTCTTCCCCTCTGTACCAGGCCCACAGAAAAATCTTAAATGGCCTTCTCCAGAAGTCTTCATCGTGGCTGACTTTAGGACTTTCAGCAACAAAGTCCCTATAAAAGAGTTCAGTGTAGATAAACTTCCTCTTTTCGTGTTGCTCTGTTATACTTGGCCACTGGCTGGAAAAATCAGCCCTTCTAAGCTAGACACCCCCTTACTAGTTTTTCACAAAATATGTGAACAAGGCCTTTGGCATTGAGCTGAGGCTTCCAGAGATGGCTACATTTCCAAGATAAAGAAGTTACCAACTGGGCTCCATGGTAACAGCTGGCAGGGAGAAAATAAAAGAGAAGAAAAAAGCTCTCCCCCTCCCAGGTGTCCTTAATAAGTTATCTTTCCCAGAGAAGAGGAAAATAAAAACATAACCAAAAACTGCTTTTTGTGAACTTCTGCAAACTGTAAATTTCGGAGTCTTTTCCCTTACATGTTGGGTACAAAATTCTGAAACTACCTAAACTTGGGATTCCGGGGATTAATTGATTACAACAGAAGCAATGCCCTCTATATCTGGTTGCAACCAAATAGGACTGTTTCCCTGTCTTTGGTGCTATCTTAGGTGCCTTGCCTTGTCCATACCTACAACAGTATAATTCTATATACTTAAACATTGTTTATTCATAAAATTATCAGCAGATGTGATTTATTATGTAATGGTGCAGATGTTTCCCCGAGTGCTCTATCATGAGGCAGGATCATTTAAATTTCAAATAGGGGGGCATACAACCCGGTTCTGCTGGCAACCTGTATCCTTCACTTTAGCCATCCTATGAGGAATAGTAGTTGCTGCAGAAAAGGGCACAGGAACCACTGCCCTAATCCATGGGACACAACAAATGACTCAATTAGAAGCAGCAATAGACCAAAACTTAAAGATATTAAAAAACCACCATCACAGCCTTACAAGAATCTTTAACCTCTCTCTCTGAAGTTGTTTTACAGAACAGGCGAGGGTTCGACCTCTTCTTCATGAGAGAAGGGGCCTTTGTCCTGCATTGAGGGAAGAATGTTGTTATTATGCCTACCATACTGGAGTTGTAAAAGAATCTATGATTAAATTAAGAAGACGCATTGAAGAGCATCAACAAGAGAGAGAGGCCCAAAAAGGGTGGTTTGAGTCTTGGTTCACAGAGGCCCCCTGGGTAACTATGCTTTTATCAGCCCTGGCCGGTCCATTAATAATCCTCACATTATTGCTAACTGTAGGACCCTCTTTGCTCAACCGTGTAGTTTCCTTTCTCCAAGCTCAAATTGGACAAGTTAAACTTATGGTAATCAGAAATCAATATACCACACTAGCAGACATAAAATGTGACATCCTCAATGATCACTATTATGATTTAATGTAACCAAAAGAAAGTGGGGAATGAAAGGTAAATAAAATAGGTAATTGTCACTTCCAGTTTTACGGTATGCTTAAAAAAACACTGTTGATATCTTGAGAACTGTTCGCTAATCTTGTTCCCTGAATGTTCTGTACCAACTGCAAAACTGCAGAATGTACTCCCTCACTCATTTGCACGCAAATTGCCCACTGGCCCTGACCCATCAATAATCTTCCCTCCCTGCCCTCTCCAAGGAAAGTATATAAGCTCTGCTTAAGCTGTTCTCAGGGCTCTCTGCTCTATTCAAGGGAGCTCTGAGCCCCAGCATCTTGGACCCCCATAAACTTTTGGCTGTTGCATTAGACAGTCCCTGGTAGTCTCTTCCTCCGATGCTCGCCTGACATTTACATTGGTAAAATAATAAGTGTGACCATTGCTTCTGTGTCGAAATGTACAAATTATTATTGGGGGTACAAATAGGTGTACCCTGTGATATGAATATAGAGATAATGCATGAATAGACAATACTGTGAATAAATAATATAATGGATTCCAAATTTAACAATGGATTCAATTGATATCTGATAATATACAGGAAATCTTATATTGATATACATACATTCATTCCAACCAGTTAAACATCTAAACGTTATATTAGGATTATGATTTATCATGAAGAGTGTGTGAGTTTTGCTTCAAAATTGATTATGGAAGTTGAAAATAATGTGTTTGGAAAGAAGTCTCATGAAAAGACCAGACAAGAAACCTGGAGGAATCCATGTGTTCTGAAGCAGGAAGTTATTGAAAGTGAAACAAATGCCTATAAGTTTGCTAACTTGTGGATGAAATATATATCTTATGATGTGCATAAATTGAAGAAATAGTAATGTAGCAGTGTTGAATAAAAATGAATGTCAAAATACACATCAGGTCCCATAGTAATCTACTTGCATTGATGTTAAACTGGGTCAGTTACTGTACAAATTTAGTATTTGTATGCAACGTTAATTAAAGTTAGTTTTCAATACTGGTCACAAATATGTATTTCAGGTGGATGAATATTTCTGAGAATAATCTTGTGAATACTTGATTATAAATCCATACACATGAACATGAATGAATTTAGGGAGTGTATATAAGACACATATATTTCATATTTTGAAAAATCTGGAGAGTATATATATATATATATATATATATATATATATATATATATATACAAAAAACACACATGCAGAGACATTAAATTACCAATATATATGCCAATCGAAATTTATCATGAAATATATATCATCCACAGATGCAAAAATATTTCTTTTACTGAACATGGATTTATGTTTAATGTTGTTCAACTAGGAAGCTCACCCATAGGTTGAATTTTAAGATCCAACAGGGTTTAGGAGGAGTGATCTCTTCTCATAATTTGTATCTGCCAAGTCAGCCACCTCACAAGAATGTACATGTGATACCAGGTAGGATTCTATATGTGCATATAAAAATACATGTTCTGAATAGGCTACAGGGAAAGGGAGACAGGAATTTATATATTTATTAACTTTAAAAACACAAGGAGAACTATTTCAATTAAAAATTTACTAGATTTATAACACCTACCCTTCATAATGCAAATGGCAAGTCCAAATATACACCATGCCTCCTTTGAACTGCTTGTATTTCTATTCTGTTTGGGTTAGTTTTCTCCATCATATTAGGATTAGCAGTCAGAGTCTAGTAGTTTATGAGTTAGTGTCAGGGATTAAGTATTTCGAATGGAAAATTGGAAAATGAATCCAATGTGTATGCATATATGTGCTACACAAAAATCTTCCCACTCTCATCCACAACAATGCCTTGACATTAACTTCGCCCCAAGTAAGACACAATTAGAGGAGAAGAGTTAGAAAATCTGTGAATGCATATGTGGAATGGAATATACTCAGGATTTCACAAACTTGGAAGTGGTAGAGCAGTTTCCAAAGGTAAGGCACATGGTAAACACTCCACAAACATGGAGTTCTGCTGGCCTAAAGACTTCTTGATAAACTGCCTCTGAGGTTGGGCACTTGAAATATATGTTGTTGTCAGTAGCTTTAGCTTACTTTCTAGTGAGACCATCAAAGCTGGGTCTGCATCTGTGTGACCTGGAGGACATTGTTTCTAATTTTCCAATGAACATGAGGCAGCAGTGCGAATACTCTCTTTGTAGTTAAACTATGGCCACTGGGAGCTAAATGACTCACCGTGTGAACTGTGAAGCCATTTGGTCCTCCTCCACTTTTCTTGGTGGTTCTTGCTGCTGCACTGGGACTTTGGTATTTTCTTCATGAAATACAAGGAGATCAACTGGGACACAGTGCTGGAGGGAGTTCTGTCACGTGTGGAGGTCACGGTCTGCATGTGAATGCACCAACCAGGATTCTATCCCACATGGGTTGCCCCTTTGTCCATAGCAACCTGATTCTGAACATTGCCTTGAAATCTCCCTATACAAAAAGATGCCTTTACATGGAAGGTTCTGCTGGCTGTACCATGTCATTCACAAGCCATTTGGAAGCCAGTGGCAGATCCACATGGCCCCACCACACGTTTTATCACACACCTTCACACCACTGCTCTAGGCCCACTAATTTGCAGGCTCCAACTTACTGGCATCTCTGTTCTACACAATTTTCATGAAACCTAGTCAGTCAAGGCACTGTCTGATACACTCATGATCAGCAATAGGACATCCAAAGATTCTCCAGTGCCACCTGGTCATGGGAATTCCAAAAATTTCATGGTGTTTATCTAGCCATTTTTTTGAGGATGAAGTTGGAGGAACTGTGGTTTTCAAAAACCATTAAATGTTGAGGAAGCTCATTTCAATGAAACTCTGGAGAACTCTCATAGGCAAGACTTCCCAAAGAGTCGTCAAAAGGTCACATGAAGCCAGTCCAATTGAAGTCTACAATGTGAGGTACATGTGTGTTTTGACTCTCAGCTATGGCTGCCAAGACTTTAAGAAGAAAATCATGGATTATCTTGGCTGAGTTTCCCAGTGCTCTGTGGCCTTGATCTAAGTTTATAAGGGCTACTCTCATGCGTGGGCTCCTAAAATCCCAACAAAGCTCATGGCAATACTTCTCTGAGGTCAGTTCCAGAATTCAGTCTCTATAGGGATTCACACTAGAGTTCAAGCCCAGGTGGACCCAGTGATTTCTTCCAATCGCCACACAAATGACCAAAATTTAAACGAAAACACTCCCATATGGCCCTCATCTTTTCCACATAGACACTCATCATAACCTCTAGCTGGAGGTTTCTATGAGGGGCGCTGGACAAGACAGTGTCCAAAATAAGCTCACTTGCCCGTCATTTGCCTAAAGTCAGGGTGGCCTGGAAACCCTTCCTCTGAACCAGGAGTGATCAAATAGGCCTACCATTATTACTGTTCCACTTCTCCAATTTGAGGCCTACTGACTGTGGGGTTTAGATTCTTCATGTGGATTTGGGTCATGAGAAAACCCAAGCACCAATGGGCTAGACTCTTAAGGGCTTTGAAAAACTCATTTGACCCAAAGGATTCCTATTCTCACCTTATGGAGGTCAGGAAACTTACAGAGGAAGGCGAGAGACTTCATCCATAATGAGTACTCTTTTGGCCATTTTGGTTTTGGATGCACACATGGCATCTTTCTTTAGATCCATCAGGTGCTGAGAATCTAAGCCACAGCCTCACACAGGGCCAACAGGCTGATTCAGACACATCCCTTTCGAAATCAATTACTCAAAGAGGGACAGGTGATGCCCATTCATTTACATTAGAGAACTGTTTTATTCAGGCTTCACAACGGGGTGGCCTTAGGCAAAGACCTTCCTGACATTCAGTGCTATAGAACAATAGGTAAGCAAAAGTCCCAAAGCAGGGTTTCTCCACTGAGACTTTCCTGGTAACATTGATATCTGAGTTTTCTGAGATTCTCGCCATTCCCTTCAGCTATCCAGTACATGGCCAAGTCACAGAGCTTGGAGGTGGTACCTATCTTGGTCACAAAATCATGAGCCTATTCTGGAGAGTGGCCAGAATTCAGGAAGAAAACAGGAACTTAGGAAGATTTCAGGTCTTGCCCACAAATAAGGCAACCCTCTGTCCTTTTATAAATTGGGCAGCGTGAATGTTGGGAAGCTTTCTCCTAGACAGGACACATCCATTGATGCATTTTCTTTTGTAATGTCTACACCCACGGACACAATGGGATACACAGACATAGAAACACTTGCCTTGTCAAATGACTTTATAGAAACAGTCCACTCCAAACCAAACAAACCAACTTTCCTACCTATTCTCAGAACATGAGACAAAACCACAAACCCACACTCATTCCCACAAATGCACCTCCTTCCCCCAAGAAGGTCTGTTACTAACCGGAGTGTCCTCTGCCTGGTGAGCCATTCTTTGTTCACCCAAAATGGCCTGTCTGTTCTCAAATCTGGACTCCTTGGCCCACTCTGTGAAGTTGTCAGGAGCCAGCTTTGAGCCGCCACTACCTGCATTCTCAGAGAAGACACCTCTTCAGATTTTTTCTGGCATTTGACCATCTTCACATCTGTAAGTACCAAGAAAGACTGACTCTTTCCATGATAAATCCAAAAAAGTGAGATCTCTGTGACTGTTACTGGGCCTGACCCTGGGTGCCTGGTTTCTGGGATCCCAAGTTCAGAGAGTTCCATCACAAAGAAGTGAGGTAGGTCACTTCCTTCATAAACTGAATGAGCTCACAGCCTTGGAAAACACTTTGTCCTAACAGTTTCTTCCTAAGGTCCCATGAGATGGAGGCTGCCCCTACTTCCTGTGACACTTTCACAAGTTAGAATGGTATATCAACAATAGGTACTGGGGGAGAGATCTCCACACAGGGTTTGTTTGGTCCATTTTGTCTACATTAAAATGTGAGAGGCTTATTCAGACACATCTCTTCATCCTGACCAGGTTGTTTGCCATGGAAAATGACTTTTGCTCTCTCAGGTCCTTCATAGCATTCTATATCTTCTTCAGGGATAATTTCTGCATGGATCTTTGAGATTCTCAGCAGGTGGAAGATCCCCTATATTCCTGGATTGTAAGACCAACTCTATCCCTGCACTGCTGTAAAGTTAGATTGAGGGAACAGTGTATGGTTAATGTTAATATCATGTTCTATTTGCGTTAGGAATCATTCTGCTGGATGAATAACGGTATTGGGAACCTGAGATATTTACAAGAATATATAGGTGAAATATAAGTATGGAAACAGAAATCTAGGGAAGACTTGAAGCCAAGTAGGACTTTGGGCCCTTGAGTAGCATACTTTGCTTTGAATTATATTCTGCACAGATGTCTCAGATAAATTGATATACAAAGAAATAGGATCGTATACACTAGATGATTGAATAACATACAGAATATCCAATAAAAAAGGGATAGTCTGTAGGATTAGCAAGATAGTCAGTAGGTTTAGAAAGAAGAATGAGTATAGGATTTGTACCAAAAGTTCTTTACAAATAAGGTTTCGGGTAGAGAGTGAATGTAAATGTCAGCACATGTGAAGAGTCAGTCACAATGAAGAATTGGGGAAAATATGTAGGAAAGCAGATATAAATAGAGACATTAGGAAGTCAGTAAAAGTATGAAGTGTGTAATTTGTTTAGACATTTTCAACGGTTTGAGTCTGAATATATAACCTTAGGCAGAAACTAATATGTTGTCACAAATTGGATTGACTTTTGAGAGCATTAGGTAACCAGGACATGGATGTTTTATTAATCCATGCTCACTTTTTATTTAGGCTTTGGTAAAATCATAAGTGTGACCTTTGCATTTTGTGTCCAGAATATTATTGTGATAAAATGTATATGTAGATCAGGTGACTTGAGTATTTCTTGCACCATTTCTGTAGCAATATTTTGTAGATGTATAAATTACTATTGAGGGTACAAATAGGTGTACCCTGTGTCTATGAATATTCAGATAATGCATGAATAAACCATACTGTGTGTAAATAATATAACTTGCTCTACTTTAAATAATGGATTGAATTGATATCTGAAAATATAAAAGAAATCTCATATTGATATACAATCATTCACTGCAACCAGTTATACATCTAATGGTAATATTATGGTTGTGGTTTATCCTGAAAGGTGTGTGAGTTTTGTTTCAAAAGTGATTATGGAAATCAAAAATAATGTGTTTGGAAAGAAGTCTCATGAAAAGAATAGTCAAGAAACCTGTAAGAATACATGTGTTCTCAAGAAGGAAGTGATTGAACATTATATATCATACTATATATAATGTGCATAAACTGCAGAAATAGTAATGTACCAATGTTGAATAAAAATGAACATCAAAATACACATCATGTCCCATAGGAATCTACTTGCATTGATGTTAATCTGGGTCAGTTACTGTAGAAATATTAGGATTTTTATGCACCATTCACTGAAGTTACTTTTCAGTACTAGGAAAAAAGTATGTATTTAAGTTGGATGAATATTTCTGAGAATAATCTTGTGAAAATTTGATTATAAATCCACATAAATCACAAAACATTATAAACACAAAAGTCACATAGACATTAAAATGTAGCAATATATATGCTAATTTAAATCCATCTTGAAATATATATCATCCACTGATCCAAAACTATTTATTTAATGAACTTGAATTTATGTATAATGTTGTTCAGCTAGGAAGCTCCACCATAGATTGAATTTTCTGTTCCAAATCAGTGTTTAGGAGGAGTGATCTCCTAAATGTGTATGCAAATATGTGCTACACAAAAATCTTCCCACTCTCATCCAGAACAATGCCTTGATATTACCTTCACCCCAAGTAAGACACAGTTGGAGGACATGAGTTAGAAAATCTGTGAATACATATCTGGAATGTAAAATGGTCAGGAGTTCACAACCTTGCAGGTTGTAGAGGAGTTTCCAAAAGTAAAGGACAGGCTTGATAGACCCAACCTGATCTTTTATTAGAATTGGGAGGCATCTTGCCAGAAAGCCATGAAAAGATAATTTGGGCTTTACTATAAATTACTGCAAATTCTGAACCTGCTTGGAATGCCTGTCCGTGCCTTGAACTCATCCATGCCTGGCTCTCTGACCAGATAACAGTGCTCTCTGAAACATTAGTGACACCTAATAAATATTGGCCTTCCCAGCCCAGACAACGACCCTCTCTGAGTCTCTAATATTCCTCATAATTTCTGATGTTGGGGCCAGCAAAAAAAATGTAAACTACCATCAGTGTGATGCTTTCAAAGTTCTGTTATCTGTAACCCCCTTTTTGTGTAACTTTCTGGGCTATATAGCTGGGCTGTAGGAAAGGTGGTGTTGCTGTCTTGTTCCCGCCATTTTTGGAGGGAGAGGCAGCCTGGCCAGTTTTAATAATAAGCCTGCCTTAATTTGATTTTAATTGGAGTCACTGGTCTTTTCTTGCATCCTATTCCAACATTTTGGAGTTCCCCAGTGAGATGACCCTGCCCGACCAGATCACAAGACTAGACTGCTGAAAATTCTGAAGCTGGCCTTCCCTCCAGGGCTACGGGCTGGGGAGCCACTCTAGGGGGTGCACAACTTGAGATGTTCCAAGGCCTTGGAGTGAGCCGTCGGTCTGGGGAGCACTGCAGTGAACCACCGCACTGAAACTATTAGCAAGTACCTGGTGGAGGAGGCCTCCATAGGTAAGTGGCACCTTGATAACATCTTATATCTGGTTAAGGGAGATCTCTTCTAATGACAGAGAGGTGGCCTGGGGAGGCTCACATTCACTCCTGTCCAGGATAGTAATGAGAATCGTTCTGTCCTCTGTTCCGTTCTGTAGGGAATTCCTCTGGAAGGTTAGAGAGGTGCCGAGGGACACGCATGCGCTCCTACCCCAGAGCTTTAGCAAGACGTTGAATTGCTCATCTGTTTTTCTGTTTTGGCACCGGGATTCTGTTTTTTTTTTTTTTTTTTGTGTGTGTGTGTGTGTGTGTTTTGTTCTGTGTTCTATATGTTTTTTGTTTGTTTGTTTTTGTGCGTTTTGTTTTGTGATTTCTGTGATAAAATCTTAAGGATATTGAACGTGAAAATGGGTAACAAAGCAAGTAAGCCTGACACCCCTTTGGACTGTGTTTTAAGGAACTGTGATGAACTTTACCACCATTTGTTAAGCAGAATGAGAGAAGCCCCTAGCTGGCTGCCTGGAGCACACCCAGTGCAGATGGTAATGCCTGCTGGGGAATGAAGAACTGAGTATCTCCCAGCATCTGCCGAAGCCCTGTTGCTTCAGGGAATTCCCTCCTTCATTCCCTGCACTGCAAGGATAATGCCACCTCTGTCTTCTTAAAAAAAGAGAAAAACAAAAAGGGGACACTAAATGCAGTAAAGTCGCCATGGAGACACTTTACTTTATATTTCAGGTTGCTCCTCTGTGAAAACATTTGGTCCCCTTGTGGGGACATCTGTGGTGCCACTGGAGAAGGAGATTTTTCTCTTATTTGCTCTGTTTTAAAGGGTTCTGTCTGTCAGCCATTGTCTGGAGTTCATTTCTGTCTGTCTTGTGCCTTTTTTCTAGCCCTTTAAGACATGTGCAATAATGTGTTAATATTATAAATTGTTTCTTGGAAATGATCTTAGCTGAATGTGTGTCTAAATGATGATGTTTCATTGTACCAATCTGGTATCTGAATGGGTTTTTGAAGCATTCCACAATCTTGCAGTTAAAAGTCGGGTTTAGGTATTTGTTTAGTTCATGGTTTCAGATAATTCATGCCAGAGAACTTAAATACTTAGGATGGAAAACTAAAGAACTCTACTTCCAAGTTGGCAAGTAACTTCCCAATCATTCAGTCTTTTTTTCACCAATTTTAAATTAGGTAGCCTCGGAAAATGTCACGGTGTGTACCAGTGCATTAATTTGGACAAGGATACTAAATCACAGTATGATATCTGTTGACAAAACAACTTGTAAAGATATAAAATTTTGTGAATTGTATCTTAAACTTGTATCATAATTTTCAACATCCTAACATGAAAATTATGGTTAAAATACCTTAGGCCTAAGGTTTCTGCTCAGAATAGCCTTTTTTTCCTTCTTCTTCCAGATCTCAGCCAGGACTTATTTTGAAATGCAAATGAAAGAAGCCTGTAAGCTTAGTAGGAGACTTATTTGAGCCCTAAGGGAAAAAAAAAGGTAAATTGTATGGTATTTACTAATTACTGGCCAGTCATTTTTCTAGGACTCATAATTTTTTCCTTAGGTTCTTTATTTATTTTTTGAGCTCATGATTTTGCTCCTACAGACCTAGGTTAATGTTTTTCTGATCAGTAATATCTTTGACCAACTGTGGAATTTTTAAATCATTGCAATGGATATTTCACCTGTGAAAAGCTACAAGGCCTTCACTTTCATTATGTGTGCACAATTTGTTATGTGTTGTATGTCTATATATATATATATATATATATATATATATATATATATATATATATATATACATATGTCCATATATCATATATATGATACAAATTAACATATATAAGGAGCACTCATATTAAAAAGAACTCATAAAAACAATTTTAAAAAGTGGATCCAAAGATCTTTAATTCACGTGATTTAAATGTTTCAATTTAAATTGGGTAAACAGATAAATATAAATGTCTTTAAATTTAAGCTTACAAGTTTTTCTAGGTGTTCAAAAATCTAATAAACTATTAATGTCTACAAAAGGTCTAATATGCCTTTGTTCCAGGACTTTTCTTTCAATCAAAAAAATGGTTTACAGTGTACAAAAAATTTGTCTAATATTTTGATAAATAAGTAAAGTAAATTTGATATGGGATTACTCATTCATGAGTACTTTTGTTTGATATCTGATTGATATACTAAGGTCTGTATAAGTTTGTACTAAAGTCTGTATAAGATTGTAAAAATCAGTCATGTGTAAAAGAGACAAAAATTTCTTAAACATAAGTTTACCCATAACATTAAGTTTATTAAGATTTAAATTTTCTAGAGCAAGCAACCATAAAAATTAAACAAATGTTTAAATAAGAACTGTTATTTTAGAGCACTGTACTGCCATTTCTTTAAAAGCTAAACTTGGTTAATGTAGAAACTTCCATGCAATTGTGATGCTATTAATGTGCTCATATTTTCCAGTTATACAACTCTATAAGGTAGAAACTTTAAAAGAGCATTATATCAAGCAGGTGTTCTGAAGTTGTATGGTAAATAAAATATATATTGGGGATTTATTTACCTGTTATCAATAATATATGTAAAGTTTTATGTTACTTTTTACATTGTGGAACAATTTAAATGTATTTTTAAGTTAATGAGACCCTAATCTATGTAAAGGTTAAAATCTTTCAGCCGTACTTTAATTCATGTTTTAAATGTGATATCATATGGTGTGAGCTAATGTTCATGTGACCTCAAACAATTCATGTAAACTTTGTAAAATGATATTTAAAAAAAGATCGGCTTGAGAACTAAAGCATTTAAGACGACTCTCCACTTACACCAATGGAGCCCAAAATAAATAGACTATCAATATAAGTAATTAATTAAGTCAGGTAATATCAGGGAGACTGGTTTTCGGTGAGTTCTAAAAATTTGGAGACTGTTAACTGAGGGATTAAAATTTCCTCAGTGCTTTTCCACTAACCTATCAAGGATTACAAAGGGACACATAAGAAAAGGGGGGAATGATAGACCCAACCTTATCTTTTATTAAAATTGGGAGCCATCTTGCAACAAAGCCATGAAAAAATCATTTTGGCTTTACTGTAAATTACTGCAAATTCTGAACCTGCTTGGAATGACTGCCCGTGCCTTAAACTCACCTGTGCATGGCTCTCTGACCAGATAGCAGCCCTCTCTGAAACTTTGTCACACCTCATAAATATTGGCCTTCTGTGGCCAGACAATGACCCTATCTGAGGCTCTAATGGTCCTCATAAATTTTGATGTTGGGGCTAGCAAAAAAAAAAAAATGTAAACTCCCATTAGTGTGATGCTTGTCAGAGTTCTGTTATCTGTTACCCCATTTTTGTGTAACTTTCTGGGCTGCAAACCTGGGCTGTAGTAAAGGTGGGGTTGCTCTCTTGCTCTCGCAAACTTTGGAGGGAGAGGCAGCCCAGCCAGTGGAAATAATAAGCTTACTTTAATTTGATTTTAACTGGAGTCAGTGTTCTTTTCTTACATCCTGGTCTAAGAGGTAAACACTCCACAAACATAGAGCTCTGCCGGCCTAAAGACTTCTTGAGAAAATGCCTCTGAGGTTGGGTACTTTAAATATATTTTGTTGTCAGAAGGTTTAGCTTCTTTTTTATTGAGACCATCAAAGCTGGGTCTGCATCTATATGAATGGAGAGAATGGTTTCTTATTTTCCAATGAACATGAGGCAGCAGTGCTGAATTCTCTCTTGGTAGGTAAACTGTGGCCACTGGGGGCTAAGTGTCTCCCCGTGTGGACTGTGAAGCCATTTGATCATCCTCCATTTTTGTGGTGTTTCTTGGTGCTGCACTGGGAGTTTGGTATTTGCTTCACGAAATACAAGGAGTTCAACTGGGACACAGTGCTGGAGGGAGTTCTTTCACGTGTGGTGGGTCAGGAACTGCAGGAGAATGCACCAACCAGGCTTCTATTTCACACAGCTTTTTCCTTGACCATACCAACCTGATTCTGAACATTGCCTTGAAACCTCTCCATATAATAAGATGCCTTTACATGTAAGGTTCTGCTGGATGCACCATGGCAGCCAAAAGGCATTTGGAAGTCAATTGGAAATCCACACGGCCCCACCTCAGATATTTTATCACACACCTGCACACCACTGCTCTGGGCCCACTACTCAGCATTCTCAACTTACTGGCGTCTCTGTTCTTCACCATTATCATGAAACCCAGTCAATCAAGGCACTGTCTGGTACACTCATGATCAGCAACAGGAGATCCAAAGGTTCTCCAGTGCCACCTGGTCATGGGAGTTTCAAAAATTTCAGGGTATTTATCTAGCCACTTTTCAAGGATGAAGTTGGAGAAACTGTGGGTTTCAATTCATTCAGGAACCATTTAATGTTGAGGAACCTCATTTCAATGAATGCTCTGGAGAACTCTCAAAGGCAAGGCTTCCCAAAGAGTAGCCAAATAGTCACATGAAGCCCAGCCCATTGAGATCTACAATGTGAGGTCCATGTGTGTTTTGACTCTCAACTATGCCTGTCAAGTCTTTCAGAATAAAATCATGTGATATCCTGGCTGAGATTCCAAGTGATCAGTCGAAAGCCACCCTTGGCCTAGATTTCAGTTTCCAATGGCGACTCTCATGCGTGGCCTTCTAAAATCGCAACACAATTCATGACAATACTTCTCTGAGGTCAGTTCCAGAACTCAGTCTCTAAGGTGAATCATACCAAAGTTCTAGCCCTGGTGGATCCAGTCATTTCTTCCAACCACTACACAAATGAACACAATTAAAACCAAAACACTCCCACATGGTCCTCACCTTCTTCCATATAGACACTCATTATAACCTCTGTTTGGAGGTTTCCATGAGGGGCGCAGCACAAGACAGTATCCAAAACAAGCTCCCTTATCCCTTATTTGCTTAAAGTCAGCTGGGCCTGGACACCATTCCTGTGAACCAGGAGTGATAAAATAAGCCTGGCCTTAATACTGCTCTGCTTCTCCAATTTGAGGCCTACTGACTGTCAGGTATAGATTCTTAATGTGATTTAAAGTAATGAAAAAACCCAAGTTCATATGGGCTACCCTCTGCAGGGCTTTGAAGAACTCATTTGACCCAAAGGATCCCTAGTCTCATTTGATGGAGATCAGAAACCTATCAGAGTAAGGCAAGATACTTCATACACAATTACTGATATTTTTGCCATTTTGGTTTTGGAAGCACACATAGGATCTTTCTTTAGTTCCATCAGGTGCTGAGAATCTAAGCCACTGCCTCACACAGGGCCAAGTGGCTGATTCAGACACATCCCTTTCCAAAGCAATTAAGCAAAGATACACAGGTGATGCCCATTCATTTCCATTTGAAAACAGTTTTCTTCAGGCTTCACAAATTGGTGGCCTGAGGCAGAGACCTTCCTGACTCTCAGAGCAACAGAAAAATAGGTAAGCAAAAGACCCAAAGCAGGGTTTCTCTACTGAGACTTTCTTTGTCACACTGATATCTGAGTTTTCTGAGATGCTTGCTATTCCCTTCAGCTATCCAGTATATGGCAATGTCACAGAGCTTGGAGGTGGTACATATCTTGGACACAAAACCATGAGCCTACTCTGGAGAGTGGCCAGAATTCAGGAAGAAAACAGGAACTTCGGAAGATAGTAGGTGTTGCCCGTCCCTAAAGCAACATGCAGTCCACTCATAAATTGGGCAGGATGAATGTTGGCAAGCTTTCTACTAGACAGGACACATCCATTGATGCATTATCTTTTATAATGTCTATAACCACGGACACAGTGGGATACACAGGCATACAAACAATCACCTTGTCAAATGACTTACTATAAACAGTCCACTCTAAAGCAAACAAACCTCCTTTCTTACCTATTCTCAGAACATGAGACATAACCACAAAATCACAATCACACCCACAACGACACCTCCTTTATTCAAGTAGGTCTGTGACTAATTGGAATGTACTCTGACTGATGGGCCATACTATGTTTCCTTGAAATGGCCTGTCCTTCTCAGATCTGGTCACCTTGGCCAACACTGTGAAGTTTTCAGGAGCCAGTGGTGAGCCACTACCTGCTTTCTCAGGAAATTCCCCTTTTTAGAGCTCTCTTGGCATTTGGCAATCCTCACATCAGTAGGTACCAAGGAAGACTTACTCTGTCCTTGGTTATTCCAAACAACTGAGCCCACTGGGTAAGAAACTGGGACTGACTCTGGGTGCCTGGCTTCCTGGATCCCAAGTTCAGAGAGATCCGTCATCAATTATGAGAGGTAGGTCACCTCATTCAGGAACTGAATGAGGTTACTGCCCTGGCAACCACTTTGTCCTAACAATTGCTTTCAAGGGTCCCATGAGATGGTGGCTGCCCCTACCTCCTGTGACACTTTCACAAGTTAGAATGGTATATCAACCATTGGCACCTGGGAACAGCTCTCCACACAGGCCTGGTTTGGTCCATCTTCTCTACATTAAGAAGAGAGAAGCTGTTTCAGACACAACCCTTCATCCTGACCAGGTTGTTTGCCATGGAGGATGACTTTTGCTCTCTTAGGTCCTCCATAGCTGCTTACAACTTCTCCAGGAATCATTTCTGCATGGACCTTTGAGTTTCTCAGCATGTGGAAGATCCCCTATATTCCTGTATTGTAAGAACAACTCTATCCCTGCTCTTCTGTAAAGTTAAATTGACTGAACAGTGTATGGTTAGGTTAACTAACAGGTTCGATTTGGATTAGGAAACTTTTTGCGGGATGAATAATGGTATTGGGAAACTGCGATATTTACAAGAATATATAGGTGAATTATAAGTATGAAAACAGAAATCTAGCTAAGATTTGAAGCCCAAAAGGGCATTGGGCCCTTGATTGGGATACGTAGGTTTGAATTATGTTCTGCACTGATGTGTCAGGTAAATCGATATACAATGGCTTAGGTCCTTGTACCATGAATGATTAAATGTAGAAGAGAACTTCCAGTCAAAAGGGATAGTCGGTAGGATTCGGAAGATTCTCGGTATTTTTAGAAAGAAGAGTGAGTATAGGATTTGGACCAAATGTTGTTTAGCAATAGGGTTTCTGGTAGACAGTGAATGTTAATGTCAGCACAAGTGAAGAGACAGTCACAATGATGAACTGGGGAAAATAGTTAGGAAAGCTGATATCAATAGAGACATTACGAAATCAGGCAAAGTATAAAGTGAGTGATAGGATTAGATATTTTCATCAGGGTTGAGTTTGAATATATAATCTTAGAAAGAAACAAATGTGTAGTGACCAATAGGATTGACATTTGACAGCATTAGGCAACCTGGACATGGATGTTTAGTAATCCATGCTCACTTTTCATTTAGTCTTTGCTACAATCTTAAGTGTGACCTTTGCTTTTTTTGTCCAGAATATTACTGTGATAAAACGTATATGTAGATCAGGTGACATGACTATTTTTCCACCATTTCTGGCAGCAACATATTCAAGACGTATAAATTAGTAATGGGGGTAAAAAGAGGTGTACCCTTTGTCTGTGCATATAGAGATAATGCATGAATAGACCATACTGTGAATAAATAATATATATGGTTCCGACTTTAAATAATGGATTGAAATTATTTGTGAAAAAATACAAGAAATCTTATATTGACATACAAACATTCATTCCAACCAGTTATATATCTAATGGCCACATTAAGGTTATGGTTTATCATGAAGGGTGTGTGAGTTTTGCTTCAAAAGTGATTATGGAAATCTAAAATAATGTGTTTGGAAAGAAGTCTCATGAAAAGACCAGTCAAGAAACCTGGAGGAATACATGTTTTATGAAGCAGGAAGTGATTGTGAAACAAATGCGTATAAATTTGTGAACTTGTGGATGAAATATATATATCCTATGATTTGTAAAAATTGAAGAAATAGTAATGTACCAGTGTTGAATGAAAATAAACGTCAGAATACACATCATGTCCCATAGGAATCTACTTGATTGATGTTAATCTGGGTTAGTTACTGTACAAATATTAGGATTTGTAAGCACCATTTACTGAAGTTAGTTTTCAGAACTATGAAACAAATGTGTATTTCAGGAGGATGAATATTTCTGAGAATAATTTTGTGAAAAGTTTATTATAAATCCACATTTTTGAACATGAATGAATTTAGGGAGTCTATTTAAGATACATACATTTCATTTTTTAAAAATCAGGACAGTATATATATATATATATATATATATATATATATATATATATTCATAATTATATATATGTATATATACATATATATGTGTATATATATATATATATATATATATATATACACACACACACACACACACACACAAAACACACACACAGACATTAAAATGTAGGAATATATACGCCAATCGAAGTTCATCATAAAATATATAGCATCCACAGATGCAAAAATATTTATTTTACTGAACAAGGATTTATGTATAATGTTGTTCTACTAGGAATCTCACCCATAGTTTGAATTTTCAGTTCCAACAGCGTTTAGAGGAGTGATCTCTCCTCACAACTTGTATCTGCCAAGTCAGTCACCTCACAAAAATGAACGTGTGATACCAGGTAGGATTCTATAAAGCATATAAAAATACATGTGCTGAATAGGCTACAGAGAAAGGCAGACAGGCATTTACATATTTGTTAACTTTAACAACACATGGAGAACTATTTCAATTAAAAATTGACTAGATTTATAACACCTACCATTTATCATGAAAAAGGCAAGTCCAACTATACCCCACGCCTCCTCTGAACTGCTTGTATTTCTATTCTGTTTGGGTTGTTTTTCTCCATCATTTGGATTAGTAGACAGAGTATAGTAGGGTATGGGTTATTGTCAGGGATTCAGTATTTTCAATGGTATATAGGAAAATGAATCCAATGTGTATAAAAATATATGCTACACAATTATCTTCCCACTCTCATCCAGAACAATGCCTTTACATTACCTTCACCTCAAGTAAGACACAATTAGGGTAGAAGAGTTTGAAAATCCGTGAATGCATATCTGGGGTGGAAACAGTACTAAGAAACAAATACGTATTTCAGGTGGATGAATATTTCTGAGAATAATCTTGTGAAAAGTTGATTATAAATCCACAACATAAATATGAATGAATTTAGGAAGTGTGTAATAAGACACATATTTCATATTTTGAATACTCCTGAGAGTGTATCTATATATATATTTATATACACACACAGAGACAGACATTAAAAATTGCAATATATATGCCAAACGAAATTCACCATGAAATGTATATCATCCACAGATCCAAATATATTCATTTTACTGAACATGGATTTATGTATAATGTTGTTCAACTAAGAAGCTCACTCACATTTGAATTACCAGTTCAAGCAGCATTTAGGAGGAGTGATCTCTTCTTCAAATTTGTATCTGCCAAGTCAGCCACCTCACAAGAATGTACGTGTGGTACCAGGTAGGATTCTATATGTGCATATAAAAATACGTGTGCTGAATAGGCTACAGAGAAAGGGGGACAGGAATTCACTTATTTGTTAACTTTAAAAACGCATGGAGAACTATTTCAACAAATAATTGACTAGATTTATAACTGCTACACTATACCATGCAAAAGGCAACTCCAACTATAAAACATACCTCATCTAAACTGCTTGTATTTCTATTATGTTTGTGTTATTTTTCTCCATCATATTAGGATTAGTAGTCAGAGTCTAATAGGGTATATGTTAGTTTCAGGGATTCAGCATTTCTAATGGAAAATAGGAAATTGAATCCAATGTGTATGCAAATATGTGCTACACAAAAATCTTCCCACTTTCATCCAGAACAATGCCTTGACATTACATTCTCCTCAAGTAAGACACAATTAGAGGATAAGAGTTAGAAAATCTGTGAATATATATCTGGAATGGAAAATACTCTGGAGTTTACAACTTTGGAGGTGGTAGAGAAGATTCTAAAAGTAAGGGACAGGGTAAACCTTCCACAAACATGTAGCTCTGCTGGCCTAAATACTTTTTGAGAAACTGCCTCTAAGAGTGGGCACTTGAAGTATTTGATGTTCTTAGGAGACTTAGTTCCTTTGTAGAGAAACCATGAAAGCTGGGTCTGCATCTATGTTACTTGGAGGACATGGTTTCTTATTATCCAATGAACATGAGGCAGCAGTGCTGAATTCTCTCTTTGTAGGTAAACTATGGACACTGGGGTCTAAGTGTCTTTCAGTGTGGACTGTGAAGCCAATTGGGCATCCTCCACTTTTCGTGGTGTTTCTCGCTGCTGCACTGGGAGTTTGGTATTTGCTTCAAAAAATACAAGGAGTTAAAATGGGACAGAGTGGTGGAGGGAGTTCTTTAAGGTGTGGTGAGTCAGGGTCTTCAGGAGAATGCACCAACCAAGGTTCTATCCCATGTAGATTGCCCCCTTGAGAATAGCAACATGATTCTGAACATTGCAGTGAATCCTCTCCATATAACAAGATGCCTTTACATATATGGGTCTGCTGGCTGCACCATGTCAGTCACAAGCCATTTGGAAGCCAATGGCTGATCCACATGGCCGCAACACAGATGTTTTATCACACAATTAGATACCACTGCTCTTGGCCCACTACTCACCAGGCTCCAACTTACTGGCATATCTGTTCTACACCATTTTCATGAAACAAAGTCAATCAAGGCAGTGTCTGGTATACTCAGGATCAGAAACAGGACATCCAAAGTATTTCCAGTGCCAGCTGATCATGAAAATATCAAAAATTTCATGGTAATTTTCTAGCCATTTTTCACGGATGAAGTTTGAGGCTCTGAGGGATTCAATTAATTCAGGAACCATTAAATGGTGAAGAAGCTAATTTCAATGAAAGCTCTGGAGCACTCTCACAGGCAAGGTTTCCCTAAGGGTGGCCAAAATGTCACATGAAGCCAGGCCCATTGAGATCTACAATATGAGGTCCATGTGTGTTTTAAACTCAAATATGGCTGCCAAGTCTTTAAGAAAAATTGTATGTTATATCCGGGCTGAAATTCCCAATGTTCTGTGGAAATCCAACCTGGGCCTAGATCTCAGGTTCCAAGGGCGACTCTCATGTGTGGCCTCCTAAAATCCCAACACAATTCATGGCAATACTTCTCTGAGGTCAGTTAAAGAACTCAGTCTCTAAGGGGAATCACACCAGAGTTCAAGCCCAGTGGAACAGTCATCTCTTCCAACCGCCACACAAATGACCACAATTAAAACCAAAACACTTTCACATGGTCCTCATCTTTTTCCATATAGACACTCCTTATAACGTCTGGCTGGAGTTTTCAATGAGGTCCACAGCCCAAGTCAGTGTCCAAATTAAGGTCCTGTTCCCCTCATTTGTCTAACATCAAGGTGGCCTGGACACACTTCCTGTAAACCAGGAATGATCAAATAGGCCTGCCATTAATACTGCTTGGCTTTTTCAATTTGAGGCCTTCTGACTCTGTGGTTTAGATTTTTTATGTGAATTTGAGTCATGAGAAAATCCAAGCCCCTCTGCAGAGATTTGAAGAACTCATTTGGCCCAAAGGATTCCTATTCTCACTTGATGGAAGTCAGGATCCTAACAGAGGAAGGTAAAAGAATTCATTCACAATGAGTGAATATTTGCCATTTTGGTTTTGGATGCACACATGTGATCTTTCTTTTGATCCATCAGGTGCTGAGAATCTAAGCCACAGCCTCACACAGGGCCAAGAGGATGATTCAGACACATCTTTTTCCAAAGCAATTAAGCAAAGAGACACAGGTGATACCCTTCATTTCCATTTGAAAAATGTTTTCCTCAGGCTTCCCAAAGGGGTGGCCAGAGGCAAAGACATCCTGAGATTCAAGGCAACAGAACAATAGGTTAGCAAAAGTCCCAAAGCAGGGTTTCTCCACTGAGACTTTCCTGGTCACACTGATATCTGAGTTTTCTGAGATGCTGGCCATTCCCTTCAGATATCCAGTACATGGCCATGTGACAGAGATTGGAGGTGGTACATATCTTGGACACAAACCCAAGAGCCTATTCTGAAGAGTTGTCAGAATTCAGAAAGAAAACAGGGACTTAATAAGGTAGTAGGTGTTGCCTATCGATATGGAAACCACACTCCATTCATTAATTGGGCAGGATGAATGCTGGGAAGCTTTCTACTAGAGGGGACACATGCATTGATGCATTCTCTTTTCTAATGTATACAACCACGGACACAGTGGGATACACAGACATAGAAACACTCACCTTGTAAAACGACTTACTAGAAACAGTTCACTGCAAACCAAAGAAACCTCCTTTCCTACCTATTCTCAGAACAGAGACAAAACCACACACCCACACTCAAAAAGACACCTCCTTCCCCCAAGTAGGGCTGTGATTATCCGGAGTGTCCTCTGACAGGTTTGCCATGCTATGTTCCCCGGTAATGATCTGTCCTGTCTCAGATCTGGTCTCCTTGTACAACTCTGTAAAGCAGTCAGGAGCCAGCAGTGAGCCACTACCTGCTTAGTCAGGAAAGGCCCCTGTTCATATCTTTCCTGGCATTTGGCCATCCTCACATCAGTCAGTACCAAGAAGACTGACTCTGTCCTTGGTGATTCCAAACAAATGAGACCACTTGGACTGGGACTGGGACTGGCTCTGGTGCTTGGTTTCCTTGGTCCCAAGTTCAGAAAGTTCCATCAACAAGGAAGTGAGGTAGGTCACTTCCTTTAAGAACTGAATGAGGTCACTGCCTTGGCAACCACTTTGTCCTAACAGTTGCTTCCAAGGGTCCCATGAGATGGAGGCTGCCCCTACTTCCTTTGGCACTTTCACAACTTAGAATGGTATATCAACCTTAGGCACCCGAGAACAGCTCTCCACACAAGCCTGGTTTGGTCCATCTTCTCTACAGTAAGAAGATAGAGGCTGATTCAGACAAAACCCTTCATCCTGACCAGGTTGTTTGCCATGGAAAATGACTTTTTGTCTCTCAGGTCCTTCATTGCTGCCTACATCTTCTCCAGGGATCATTTCTGCATGGACCTTTGAGGTTCTTAACAGGTAGAGCATCCCCTACATTCCTGTATTGTAAGAACAATCTGTCCCTGCTCTTCTGTAAAGTTAGATTGAGTGAACAGTGTATGGTTAGGGTTAATTTCATGTTCGATTTGGGTTAGGAATCATTCTGCTGGATTAATAATGGTATTGGGAACCTGTGATATTTATAAGAATATCGAGGTTAAATATACGTATGAAAACAGAAATTAAAGTAAGATTTGAATCCCAGAAGGACATTGGGCCATTGATTGGGATATTTAGCTTTGAATTACTATCTGCACACATGTCTCAAATAAATCGATATACAATGGCAGAGGAACTTGAACCTTGGATGATTGAATGCTGAAGAGAACATCCAGTCAAAAGGGATTGTCGGTAGGATTAAGAAGATAGTCGCAGTCATTAATATGGTATTATGTAAAAATGTGGATGTGTAACCGATGTGATTCTTCAACTTGTATTTGGGGTAAAAATGGGAGCTGATAACCCATTTGAATCAAATGTATGGAAGATGATATGCCATGAGCTTTGTAATGTTTTGAACAACCAATAAAAAAATTTAAAAAAAAAAAAAACATAGTCGTTATGTTTAGCAAGTAGAGTTAGTATAGGATATGTAACAAAAGTTCTTTAGCAATTTTTTTCGGGCAGTGAGTGAATATAAATGTCAGCACATATGAAGAAAGCAGACACAATGATGAACTGGGGAAAATTTGTAGAAAAGCAGATATCAATAGAGACATTAGGAAATCAGGCAAAGTATAAAGTGAGTGATACAGTAAGACTTTTTCAACAGGGTTGAGATTGAATATCTAATCTTAGGAAGAAACAAATATGTAGGTCACCAATAGGATTGACATTTGAGAGCATTAGGCAACATGGACATGGATATTGTTAGTAATCCATGTTCACTTTACATTTAGGCTTTGGTACAATCCTAAGTGGGACCTTTGCATTTTGTTTCCAGAATATTACTGTGATAAAATGTATATGTAGATCAGATGACATGATTTTTTCTTCCACCATTTCTAGGAGCAGTATTTTGAAAACGTATAAATTAGCATTGGGGGTAAAAAGAGGTGTACCCTGTTTTTATGAATATACAGATAATGCATGAATAGACCTTAATTTCAATAAATAATACAACTTGTTCCACTTTAAATAATGGATTGAATTGATATCTGAAAATATATAAGAAATCTTATATTGATATGCAATCATTCATGACAACCAGTTATACACCTAATGTTAATATTAGGGTACGATTTATCATGAAGTTTGTGTGAGTTTTGCTTCAAATGTGGTTATGGAAATCGAAAATAGTGTGTTTGGAAAGAAGTCTCATGAAAATGCCAGTCAAAGAACACCGAGGAATTCATGAGTTCTGAAGCAGGAAGTGATTGAAATTGAAAAAAAATGACGATAAATTTGCTTACTTGTGGATGAAATATTATAATATGATGTGAATAAACTGAAGAAATAGTAATGTACCAGTGCTGAATAAAAATGAACATCAAAATACACATCATGTCCCACAGGAATCTTCTCGCATTGATGTTAAACTGTGTCAGTTACTGTAGAAATATTAGGATTTCTTTGCACCATTCACCAAAGTTAGTTTTCTTTTTTTAAATTTTTATTTATGCTTGTTCAAAACATTACATAGTTCTTGATATATCATATTCCACACTGTGATTCAAGTGGGTTATGAACTCCCATTTTTACCCCATAAACAGATTGCAGAATCACATCAGTTACACATCCATTGATTTACATATTGCCATACTAGTGTCTGTCGTATTCTGCTGCCTTTCCTAACCTCTACTATCCCCCTCCCCTTACCTCCCCTCTCCTCTTCTCTCTCTACCTCTTTACTGTAATTCATTTCTCCCCCTTGTATAATTTTTTCCTGTCCCTCACCTCCTCTTGTATGTAATTTTGTATAACCCTGAGGGTCTCATTTTATTTCCATGCAATTTCCCTTCTCTCTCCCTTTCCCTTCCTCCTCTCATCCCTGTTTAATGTTAATTTTCTTCTCATTCTATTCGTCCCTACTCTGTTCTTAGTTACTCTCTTTATATCAAAAAGACATTTGGCATTTGGTTTTAGGGATTGGCTAGCTTCACTTAGCATAATCTGCTCTAATGCCATCCATTTCTCTGTAAAAATTTTGTCATTTTTTAATGCAGAGTAATACTCCATTGTGTATAAATGCCTCATTTTTTATCCATTCATCTATGGAAGTGCATCTAGGTTGGTTCCACAGTCTTGCTATTGTAAATTGTGCTGCTATGAACATCAATGTAGCAGTGTCCCTGTAGCATTTTTTTTAGGTCTTTAGGGAATAGACTGAGAAGGGGAATACCTGGGTCAAATGGTGGTTCCATTCCCACCTCTACAAGAAATCTCCATACTGCTTTCCAATTTGGCTGCACCAATTTGCAGTCCCACCAGCAATGTACAAGTTTACCCTTTTCTCCACATCCTCACCAGCACTTGTTGTTGTTTGAGTTCATAATAAATATCTGGAATGGAAAATGCTCAGGAGTTCACAACCTTGAAGGTGGTAGAGGAGTTTCCAAAAGTAAGGGACAGGGTAAATACCACAAACATGGAGCTGTGTCGGCCTTAAGACTTCTTGAGAAAATGCCTCTGAGGTTGGGCACTTGAAATATATGTTGTTGTCAGGAGCTTTAGCGTCCTTTGTAGTGAGACCATCAAAGCTGAGTCTGCATCTATGTGACCTGAAGAACATGTTTTTTTATTTTCCTATAAACACGAGGCAGCAGTGGTGAATTCTCTCTTTGTAGGCAAACTGAGGCTACTGGGGGCTAAGTGTCTCCCCGTGTGGACTGTGAAGCCATTTGATCATCCTTCACATTTCGTCATGTTATTTGATGCTGCACTGAAAGTTTGGTATTTACTTTACGAAATAAAGGAGTTTAACTGCGATACAGTGCTGCAGGGAGTTCTGTCACGTGTTGTGGTCAGGATCGGCAGGAGAATGTACCAAGCAGGCTTCTATCACACATAGTTGCCCCCTTGACCATAGCAATATGATTCTGAACATTGCCCTGAAACCTCTCCATTCAACAAGATGCCTTTACATCCAAAGGTCTGCTAGCTGCACATGTCAGTCACAAACCATTTCTAAGCCAATGGCAGATCCACGTGGCCGCACCACAGATGTTTTTTCACACACCTACACTCTACTGATCTTGGCCCACTACTCAGCAGGCTCCAACTTACTGGCATCTCTTTTCTACACCATTATCATGAAACTCAGTCAAACCAGACACTGTCTTGTATACTCATGATAAGCACCAGGACATCAAATGGTTTTCCAGTGCCAGCTGGTCATGGAAATTTCAAAAATTTCAGGGTATTTTCTAGCCATTTTTCAAGGATGAAGTTGGAGGTACTGTGGGTTTCAATTCATTCAGGAACCATTAAATGTTGAGGAAGCTCATTTCAATGGAAGCTCTAGAGAACTCTCACAGGCAAGTCTTCCGAAAGAGTGGCCCAATGTAACATAAAGCCAGCCACATTGAGGTCTACAATGTGAGGTCCATGTGTGTTTTGACTCTCAACTATTGCTTCCAAGTCTTTCAGAATATAATCAAGTGATATCCTCCCTGAGATTCCCAGTGCTCTGTGGAAAGCCACCCTGGGCCTAGATCTCAGTTTCCAAGGGTGACTCTCATGTGTGGCCTCTGAAAATCCCAACACAATTCATGGCAATACTTCTCTAAGGTCAGTTCCAGAACTCAGTCTCCAAGGGGAATCCCACAAGAGTTGAAACCCAGGTGGACACAGTCATCTTTTCCAACTGCCACACAAATGACCACAATTGAAACCAAAACACTCCCACATGGCCCTCATGTTTTTCCATATAGACACTCATCATAACCTCTCGCTGGAGGTTTCCATGAGGGGTGCAGACCAAGACACTGTCCAAAATAAGCTCCCTTGCCCCTAATTTGCCGAAAGTCAGGGTGGCCTATACACCCTTACTGTGAACCAGAACTGATCAAATAGGGATGTAGTTAATACTGTTCTGCTTTTCCAATTTGAGGCCTACTGACTGTCAGGTATAGATTCTTCATGTGATTTGGAGTCATCAGAAAACCCAAGCACTTCTGCAGGGGTTCAAAGAACTCATTTGAACTAAAGGATCCTGATTCTTACTTGATGAAGGTCAGGAATCTAATTGAGGAAGGCAATAGACTCATTTGCCATTTCTGTTTTGAATGCACACATGGAATCTATCTTTAGATGCATCAGGTGCTGAGAATCTAAGCCACAACCTCACACAGAACCAAGAGGCTGATTCAGACACATCCTTTTACAAAGCAATTAAGCAAAGAGCAACAGGTGATGCCCATTCATTTTCATTTGAAAACTGTTTTCTTCAGGCTTCACAAAGGGGTGGCCAGAGGCAAAGACCTTCCTGACATTTAGGGCAACAGAAAAACAGGTAAGCAAAAGACCCAAAGCAGGGTTTCTCCACTGAGACTTTCCTGGTCACACTGATATCTGAGTTTTCTGAGATGCTCCCCATTCACTTCAGCTATCAAGTACATGGTCATGTCACAGAGCTTGGAGGTTGTATATATCTTGGACACAAAACCATGAGCCTATTCTGGAGAGTGGCCAGAATTCAGGAAGAAAACAGTATCTTAGGAAGATAGTAGGTTTTGCCCATCCAGAAGGCAAGCCGCGGTCCATTCATCAATTGGGCAGGATGAATGCCAGGAAGCTTTCTACTAGACAGGACACATCCATTAATTCATTCTCTTTTCTAATGTCTACAACCACAGACACAGTGGGATACACAGACATAGAAACACTCACATGTCAAACGACTTACTAGAAACAGTGCAATCCAAACCAAACAAACCGCATTTTCTACCTATTCTCAGAACATGTGACAAAACCACAAAACCACAACCACTCCCACAAAGGCACCTCCTTCCCCCAAGTAGGTCTGTGACTATCCAGAGTGTCCTCTGACTGGTGGGCCATACAATGTTCTCCCGAAATGTCCTGTCCTGACTCAGATCTGGTCTCCTTGGCCAACTCTGTGAAGTTTTCAGGAGCCAGCGGTGAGCCACTACCTGCTTTCTCAGAAAAGGTCCCTCTTCAGAGCTCTCCTGGCCTTTGGCCATCTTCACATAGGTAGGTACCAAGAAAGACTGACCCTGTCCTTGGTAAAACCGAACAAGTGAGCCCACTGGGACTGGGACTGGGACTGGCTCTGGGTGCCTGTCTTCATGGATCCCAAGTTCAGAGAATTCCTTCACCAAGGAAGTGACGTAGGTCACTTCCTTCAGGAACTGAATCAGGTTACTGCCTTGGCAACCAATTTGTACTAACAGTTGCTTCCACGAGTCCAATGAATTGGAGGCTGCCCCTACTTCCAGTGAAACTTTCACAATTTTGCATGGTATATCAACCATTAGCACCCAAAAAAAGCTCTCCAGATAGGCCTGGTTTGGTCCATCTTCTATACATTAAGAAAAGAAATGTTGATTCAGACACATCCCTTCATGCTAACCAGGTTGTTTGTCATGGAAGATGACTTTTGCTCTCTGACGTCATTCATAGCTGCCTACATTTAATCCTGGGATCATTTCTTTAATGACCTTGGAGGTTCTCAGCAAGTGGAAGATCCCCTAATTTCTGTATTGAAAGACCAACTCTGTCCCTGCTCTTCAGTAAAGTTAGATTGAGAGAACAGTGTATGGTCAGGGTTAATAACATGTTCCATTTGGGTTAGGAATCATTCTGCGGGATGAATTATGGTATTGGGAACGTGCGATATTTATAAGAATATAAGTGAAATATAAGTATGAAAACAGACATCTAGGTAATATTTGAAGCCCAGAATTGCATTGGACCCTTGGCTGGGATTCTTAGCTTTGAATTATATTCTGCACAGATGTCTCAGATAAATCGATATACAATGGCATAATTCCTTGTACCTTGGTTGATTGAATGTTGAAGAGAACATTCAGTCAAAAAGAAATAATTTGTAGGATTAGTAAGATTGTTGGTAGGTTTTGAAAGAAGAGTGAGTATAAGATTTGGATGAAAAGATCTTTAGCAATAGGGTTTCAGATAGAGAGTGAATGTAATTGTCAGCACATGTGGAGAGCCTGTCAAAAGGATGAACTCGGGAAAAAAGTAGGAATGCAGATATCAATTGACATTAGGATATCAGCAAAGTATAAAGTGAGTGATAGAATTATACATTTTCAACAGGCTTGAGTTTGAATATATAATCTTAGGAAGAAACAAACATGTAGTCACCAATAGGATGAACTTTTGAGAGCATTAGGCAATATGGACATGGATGTTTTCCGTAATCCATGCTCACTTTTCATTTAGGCTTTGGTACAAACATAAGTTTGACCTCTTCTTTCTGTGTGCAGAATATTACTGTGGTAAAATATATATGTAGATCAGGTGACATGAGTATTTCTTCCACCATTTCTGGGAGCAATATTTTGAAGACGTATCAATTATTTTTGGAGGTAAAAATGGTGTACACTGTGTCTATAATTATAGAGATAATGCATGAATAGACCATACTGTAAAGAAATATTATAACTGGTTCTAACTTTAAATAATGGATTGAATTGATATCTGAAAATATACAGAAAATCTTACATTGATATACAATCCTTCATTCCAACCAGTAATATATATAATGGTTATATCAGCATTATGGTTTTTCATGAAGAATGTGTGAGTTTTGCTTCAAAAATGATTATGGAAATCGGAAATAATGTGTTTGGAAAGAAGTCTCATGAAAAGACCAGTCAAGAAACCTGGAGGAATACATGTGTTTTGAAGCAGAAAGTGATTGAAAGTGAAACAAATGCCTATAAATTTGTGAACTTGTGGATCAAATATATATACTATGATGTGCGTAAACTGAAGAAATAGTAATGTACCACTGTTACATAAAAATGAACGTCAAAATACACATCATGTCCTCTCCCACAGGAATCTACTTGCATTGATGTTAAACTGGGTCAGTTATTGTAGAAATATTAGAATAATGCCGCAGTCTTGCTGGGCACAATCAGCAGCCACTTGTCAAAAGAAACTAACTTTATTTTTAGAACCACACATGCCAAACAAAACAGCCTCTCAGGAAAAACCTTCAGAGCCCCAACTGCCACCACTGGGTTCCCAAAAACTCTCCCTCCCACAGGAGCCTCTCTCCGCCTCCCACAATACTCCTGCTCTTGAGGGCGATTGGCTGGGTCATGTGGGCGGAGTCAAAAAAAGTCCCCCAATGAGCAGTTTTGTGGTCTGAAAGGGCAGGGAAACAGCCCATTGAGCATCACCGAAGAGGAGCCAATCAGCTAGGTGTTGCTGGGGCCGCTGTGAGCCAATCATCAGCCAGCAGCTGGAAGTTTGCTGGCAGCAGGAATTTTGCTGGGGCCCCTTCGGCTGTGGCTCTCAACATCTTCGCCTCTCTGTTTAAACAACACGCATGTGGCTTAGGGACCGTGCCTGCCTTAGGTTGTCCAATAGTACATATGGTCTTTACCCGTTAAGTTGGTACCATTGCAATTGGATCTTACCCGTCACTGACTACCCGTCCAGTATAGAGCCACACCTGTGGAGAGGTCTTTGTACCAGCGGGGGTGGTTGAGGTTTTTTGCCTCACCTCTGTTGGCCCCCCAAATTTTAGCTGGACGATCATGACACGCAGAAGGGAGGAAGATACACCAAGCCAATTGATGGCTCCTTTTGGAAAAATTGTACCACCGATGACATCATCAGCAAATATACCCCAACACTACCACAAGTCGCTGCACCAACAGATAGTTCACAATGCATTTAGGTGAGTTCACAATGTGTCCAGGCAAGTTCTGCAAGCAGTACAGGGATGGCTATTGCAGAAGGTGTAGATTGGTATTATCTTTGATTTCACCTGCACTGGGATGAAGATAGGAACTCTGGCAATAATGTCTAAAGAAAAAAATTATGTAATATTCCAGAAGGCACTAAAACCAAAAAAAAAAATATGTAACATTCCAGAAGGCACATCAAAAACCAAAATGGCCCAAAAAGCAGTCATTGAGGATGAAGTCTCTCACTTTCCTCTGTAAGGTTCCTGACCTCCATAAAATGAGAATAGGGATTTATTGGGTTAAATGAGTTCTTCAAAACCCTGCAGAGTGTAGCCAATGGGTTATTGGGTTTTTTCATTACTCCAATTCACATCAAGAATCTATACTCCACAGACAGTAGGCCTCAAATTGGAGAAGCAGAGCAGTATTAAAGTCAGGGTTATTTGATCACTCATGGTTCACAGAATGGGTGTCCAGGCCACCCTGACTTTAGGCAAATGAGAGGAAAGGGAGATTATTTTGGACACTGTCTTGGGCTGTGCCGCTCAAGGAAACGTCAAGCCAGAGGTTATGATGAGTGTCTATATGGAAGAAGATGAGGGCCATTTGGGAGTGTTTTGGTTTTCATTGTGGTCATTTATGTGGCAGTCGGAAAAGATGACTGGGTCCACCAGGGCTTGAACTCTGGAACTCTGGTGTGATTCCTCTTAGAGACTGAGTTCTGGAACTGACCTCAGAGAAGTATTGCCATGATTTGTGTTGGGATTTTAGGCGGCCACCCATGAAAGTCGCCCTTTGAAACTGAGATCTAGGCCCGGGGTGGCTTTCCACAGAGCACTGGGAATCTCAGACAGAATATCATATGATGTTATTTTGAAATTCTTGCCAGACATAGTTGAGAGTCAAAACACACATGGACCTCACATTGTAGACCTCAATTGGCCTGGCTTCATGTGACTATTTGGCCACTCTTTGGAAAGCCTTGCCTGTGAGAGTTCTCCAGAACTTTCATTGAAATGAGCTTCCTCAACATTGAATGATTCCTGAAAGAATTGAAACCCACAATGCCTCCAACTTCATCCTTGTAAAATGGCTAGATAAATACCATGAAATTTTTGAAATTCGCATGATGAGGTGGCACTGGAGAACCTTTGATGTCCTGTTGCTGATCATTAGTGTACCAGACAGTGCCTTGATTGATTGGGTATAATGAAAGTGGTGTAGAACAGAGATGCCGGTTAGATGGAGACTGCGGAGTAGTTGGCCCAGAGTTGTGGTGTGCAGGTGTGTGATAAAATATTTATGGTGGTGCCATATGGATCTGCCATTGACTTCCAAATGGCTTTTAGCTAACATGGTGCACCCAGCAGACCCTTATATGCAAAGGCATCTTGTTATATGGAGAGGTTTCAGGGAAATGTTCAGAATCAGGTTGCTATGGTCAAGGGGGCAAGCTATGTGGGATAGAAACCGGGTTAGTGCGTTCTCCTGGAGACTCTGACCCAGCACATGTCACAGAACTCCCTCCAACACTGTGTCCCAGTTGAACTCCTTGTATTTCTTGAAGCAAATACCAAACTCCCAGTTCAGCACCAAGAAACACCATGAAAATTGGAGGATGACTAAATGGCTTCACAGTCCACATGGTTAGACACTTTGGCCCAGTGGCCTCTGTTTACCTACAAAGAGAGAAATCAGCACTGCTGCCTCAGGTTCATTGGAAAATAAGAAACCATGTTCTCCAGGTCACATAGATTCAGACCCAGCTTTGATGGTTTCACTACAAATGAAGACAAAGCTCCTGACAACAATATATAATTCAAGTGCCACACCTCAGAGGCAGATTCTCCAGAAGTCTTTTTTTCCAGCAGAGCTCCATGGTTGTGGAGTGTTTACCCAATCCCTTACTTCTGGAAACTCCTCTACCTGCTCCCAGGTTGAGAACTACTGAGAATTTTCCATTCCAGATATGTATTCACAGATTTTCTAACTCTTCTTCTCTAATTGTGTCTCACTTGGGGCAAAGGTAATGTCAAGGCATTGTTCTAGGTGAGAGTGGGAAGATTATTGTGTAGCACATATTTGCATACACATTGGATACATTATCCTATTTTCCATTTGCAATACTGAATTTCTGACACTAACCCATACCCTACTAGACTCTGACTACTATCCTAAAATGATGGAGAAAAAGAAACCTAACAGAATAGAAATACAGGCCTTTTGTAGGAGGCATGGTGTATACTTGGATTTTCCTTCTCCTTTATCAAGGATATGTGTTATAAATCTAGTCAACTTTTCATTGTAATATTTCTCCATGAGTTTTCAATGTTAACACATATGTAAATTCCTGTCTCCTTTGCTCTGTAGCCTCTTTAGAACATGTATATTTTTATGCATATATAGACTCCTACCTGGTAACACACGTAAATTCTTGTGATCTCACTAACTTTGGAATATACAAATTATGAGAATAGATCACTTCCCCTAAATACTGATGGAACTGAAAATTCAAACTATGGGTGAGCTTCCTAGTGAACAACATCATACATAAATCCATGTTCAGTAAAATGAATATTTTTAGATATGTGGATGATATATATTTCATGATAAATTTCGATTGGCATATATATTGCTACATTTTATTGTTCTGTGTGTGTGTGTATATATATATATATATATATATATATATATATATATATATATATATATACCAGATTTTCCAGATTTTCCAAAATATGAAATATATGTGTCTTATTATACACTCCCTAAATTCATTCAAGTTCATGTGTGTGATTTAAAATCAACATTTTACATGATTATCATCAGTCTGGCTGGGCACAATTCAGGAGCCAATTGTCAAAAGAAACAAACTTTATTTTTAGAACCACACAAGCCAAACAAAACAGCTTCTCAGGAAAAACCCTCAGAGCCCAACTGCCACCACAGTCTTCCCACAAGCCTCTCCCTCAACCACAAGCCTCCTCCTTTTGAGGCCGATTGGCTGGGTCACATGGGCGGAGCCAAAAAAGTCCACCAATGAGCAGCTCCGTTGTCTGAAAGGGCAGGGAAACATCCCATTGAGCATCACCACAGAGGAGCCAATCAGCTAGATGTTGCTGGGGCCTCTGTCAGCCAATCATCCACTGGCAGTCTGAAAGGGCGGGTAAACAGCTCAACGAGCATCTGCAATGAGCATCACCGCAGAGGAGCCAATCAGCTAGATGTTGCTGGGGCCGCTGTGGAGCCAATCATCAGCCGGCAGCTGGAAGTTTGCTGGCAGCTGGAGGTTTCCTGGGGCCCCTTTGGCTGTGGCTCTCAACATCTCCCCCTCTCTGTTTAAACAACGAGCATGTGGCTTACGGACCATTCCTGCCTTAGGTTGTGCAGTAGTACATATGGTATTTACTGGAGACCCTTGGCTGTGGCTATCAACAGGATTTGTATGTACCATTCACTGAAGTTAGTTTTCAGTACTAGGAAACAAATATGTATTTCAGGTGGATAAATATTTCTGAGAAAAATCTTGTGAAAAGTTGATTATAAATCCACATACTTGAACATAAATGAATTTAGGGAGTGTAAATAAGATACATATATTTCATATTTTGAAAAATCTGGAGAGAGAGAGAGAGAGAGTGTGTGTGTGTGTGTGTGTGTGTGTGTGTGTGTATACACACACAGACACATACAGATATTAAAATGTAGCAACATATATGCAAATCTAAATTCACCATGAAATATACATCAATCACAGATCCAAAAATATTCAATTTTCTTAACAGGAATTTATGTATAATGTTTTTCTACTAGGAAGCTCACCCATTATTTGAATTATCAGTTCCAACAGCGTTTAGGAGGAGTGATGTCTTCTCACAAATTGTATCTCCCAAGTCAGTCACCTCACAAGAATGTAGGTGTGACACCAGGTAGGATTTGATATGTGCATATAAAAATACATGTGCTGAATAGGCTACAGACAAAGGGAGACAGGAATTCACATATTTGTTAACTTTAAAAACACATGGAGATCTATTTCAATTAAAAATAGACTGGATTTATAACACCTGACATTTATCATGCAAAAGGCAAGATCAATTATACACCATGCCTCCTCTGAACTGCTTGTATTTCAATTCTGTTTGTGTTACTTTTCTGCATCATATTAGAATTAGTAGTCAGAGTCTAGTAGGGTATGGGTTCGTGTCAGGGATTCAGTATTTCGAATGGAAAATTGGAAAATGAATCCAATGTGTATGCAAATACGTGCTACACACAAAAAAATTCCCACTCTCATTCAGAACAATGGCTTGAAATAACCACGCCCCATGTAAGAAACAATTAGAGGAGAAGAGTTAGAAAATCTGTGAATACATACGTAGAATGGAAAATGCTCAGTAGTTCACAACCTTTGAGGTGGAAGAGACGTTTCCAAACCTTAGGGACAGGGTAAAACTCCACAAACATGGATCTCTGCTGGCCTAAACACTTCTGGAGATACTGACAATGAGGTTGGGTACTTGAAATATATGTTGTTTTCAGAAGCTTTAGCTTCCTTTGTAGTGAGACCATCAAACTTGGGTCTGCATTTTTGTGACCTGGAGGACATGAATTCTTATTGTCCAATGAACATGAGGCAGCAGTGTTGAATTCACTCTTTGTAACTAAACTGTGGCCAATGGGGGATAAGTGTCTCCCCGTCTGGACTTTGAAATCATTTGGTCATCCTCCACTTTTCGTGGTGTTTCTTGCTGCTGCAGTGGGTGTTTTGTATTTGGTTCATGACATACAAGGAGTTAAACTGGGACACAATGCTGGAGGGAGTCCTGTAACGTATGGTGTGTCAGGGTCTGCAGGAGAATGCACCAACCAGGCTTCTATCCCCCATTGCTTTCCCCCTTTACCATAGGAACTTGATTCTGAACATTGCCCTGAAAACTCTCCATGTAACATGATGCCTTTACATACAAAGTTCTGCTAGCTGCACCATGTCAGTCACAAGCCATTTGGAAGCCAATGTAAGATTCACATGACCCACCACAGATGTATTGTCACACACCTGCACACAACTGCTCTAGGCCTGCCATAAATACTGCTCTGCTTCTCCAATTTGAGGACTACTTACTGTCAGGTATAGATTCTTTATGTGATTTGGCATCATGAGACAACCCAAGCAGTTCTGCAGGACTTTGAAGAACTCATTTGATCCAAAGGATCCCTATTCTCTCTTGATGGAGGTCAGGAACCAAACAGAAGAAGGCAAGAGACTTCATCCACAATGACAGATTTTTGCCATTTTGGTTTTGGATGCACACATGGGATCTTCTTTAGATCTATCAGGAGCTGAGAATCTTAGCCACAGCCTCAAACAGGGCCTAGTGTCTGACTAAGACACATCCCTTTCCAGAGCAATTAAGCAAAGAGCCACAGGTGATGCCCATTCATTTCCATTTGAAAACTGTTTCTTCACGCTTCACAAAGGGGTGGCCTGAGGCAAAGACCTTCCTGACATTCAAGGCAACAGAAACATAGATAAGCAAATGGAGCCAAGCAGGGTTTCTCCACTGAGACTTTACTGGTCACACTGATATCTGAGTTTTCTGAGATGTTCCCATTCCCTTCAGCTATCAAGGACATGGCCATGTCACAGAGTTTGGAGGTGGTACCTATCTTGGACAATAAACCATGATACTATTCTGGAGAGTGGCCAGAATTCAGGAAGAAAACAGCAACTTAGGAAGTTAGTAGGTGTTTCCCATCCATAAGGCAAGCAACAGTCCATTAATCAATTGTGCAGGATGAATGCTGTGAAGCTTTCTACTAGACAGGACACCTCCATTGATGCATTCTCGTTTCAAATGTCTAAAACCACGGACACAGTGGCTACACAGACATAGAAACACTCGCCTTGTCTATAGACTTACTAGAAACAGTCGACTCCAAACCAAACCAACCACCTTTCCTACCTATTCTCAGAACATGAAACAAAACCGCAAACTCACACCCACAACCAAAAAGGCACCTCCTTCCCAAAAATAGGTCTTTAACTATCTGGAGTGTCCTCTGACTGGTGGGCCATACTATGTTCCACTCGAAATGGCCTGTCTGGTCTCAGATCTTGTCTCCTTGGCCAACTCTGTTATTCTGCGAGGAGCCTGCTGTTAGCCACAACCTGCTGTCTCATGAAAGGCCCCTCTTCAGAGCTCTACTGGCATTTGGCCATCCTCACATCAGTAGGTACCAAGAAGGTCTGACTCTGTACTTGGTAAATCCAAACAAGTGAGCCCACTGGGACTGGGACTGGGACTGGCTCTTGGTGCCTGGCTTCTTGCATCCCAATTTCAGAGAGTTCCATCACCAAAGAAATGAGGTATGTCACTTTCTTTGCAACTGAATGAGGTCACTGCCTTGGCAACAACTTTGTCCTAACACTTGCTTCCAATGGTTCCATGAGTTGGAGGGTGCCCCTACTTCCTGTGACAATTTGACTAGTTAGAATGGTATATCAAAATAGACACCATGGAACAGCTCTACACGCAGGCCTGGTTAGGTTCATCTTCTCTACATTAAGAAGAGAGAGTCTGATGCATACACATCCCTTCATCCTGTCCAGGTTGTTTGCCATGGAAGATGGCTTTTGCTCATGCAGGTCCTTCATAGCTGCCTACATCTTCTCCAGGGATCATTTCTGCATCGAACTTTGAGGTTCTCAGCAGTTGGAAGATTACCTACATCCCTAATTGAAAGAATAGCCCTGTCCCTGCTCTTTTGTAATGTTAGATTGAGGCAACAGTGTATGGTTAGGGTTAATAACACGTTCGATTTGGGTTAGAAATCATTCTGCGGGATGAATAAGGTTATTGGGAACCTGCAATATATAGAAATATAGTGGTTAAATATAAGTATGAAAACAGAAATCTAGGTAAGATTTGAAGCTCAGAAGTGCATTTGGCAATAGATTGGGACACGTAGCTTTGAATTATGTTCTGCATACATGTTTCAGAAAAATCGATATACAATGGCATAGGACCTTGTACCTCAGATGATTGAATGTAGTAGAGTACATCCACTCAAAAAGGGATAGTCGATAGGATCAGGAAGATAGTCAGTATGTTTCGGAAGAAGATAGAGTATAGGATTTGGACCAAAGTTCATTAGCAATAGGGTTTCGGTTAGAGAGTGAATGTCAATGTCAGCACATGTGAAGGGTCAGTCACAATGTTGAACTGGAAAAAATATGTAGGAAAGTAGATATCAATAGAGACATTAGGAAATCAGGCAAAGTATAAAGTGAGTGAAAAAACTAGACATTTCCAACAGTTTTGAGGTTGAATGTATAATCTTAGGAAGAAACAAAAATGTGATCACCAATAGGATTGACATTTGAGAGCATTAGGCAACCTGGATATGGATGTTTTTAGTAATCCATGTTCAGTTTCCATTTAGGCTTTGGTACAATCATACGTGTGACTTTTGCATTTTGTGTCCAGAATATTACTATGATAACATGCATATGTAGATCAGGTGACATGAGTATTTCTTCCACCATTTCTGGGAGCAATATTTAGAAGACTATTAAATTAGTATTGGGGGTACTAAGAGGTGTACCCTGTGTCTATGAATATAGAGATAATGCATGAATAGACAATATAGTGAATAAATAATATAACTGGTTCCACTTTAAATAATGGAATAAACTGATATAAGAGAATATATAAAAAATACTATATTGTTATAAAATCATTCATTCCAACCAGTTATACATCTAATGGTGATATTATAGTTATGGTTTATCATGAAGTGAGTGTCAGTTTTGCTTCAAAAGTGATAAAAGAAATCAAAAATAATATATTTCGAAAGAAGTCTCACTATAAGACCAGTAAAGAAACCTGGAAGAATCCATGTGTTCTGAAGCAGGAAGTCATTGAAAGTGAACCAAATGCCTATAATTTTGTGAAGTTGTGGATGAAAAAATATATCCTATTATGTCCATAAACAGATAAAATAGTAATATACCAGTGTTGAATAAAAATGAACTTCAAAATACACATCATGTCCCATAGCAATCTACTTGCATTGATGTTAAACTGGGTCAGGTACTGTAGAAATATTAGGATTTTTATGCACCACCTACTGAACTTAGTTTTCAGTAGTAGGAAACAAATATGTATTACAGGAATATAAATATTGCTGAAAATAATCTTGTAAAGATTGGATTTTGAACCCATATACATGAATATAAATGAATTTAGGGAGTGTATAATAAGACACATATTTTTCATATTTTTTTAAAATCTGGAGGAAAAAAAAATATATATATATATACACATATATATTTTTTCCAGATTTAAAAAAAATACACAAACACACACACACACACACACACACACACATGCACACATACACACACACACACACATTAATATTTAGCAATATATATGCCAATCGAAATTCATCATGAAATATAATTCATCCACATATCCAAAAATATTCATTTTACTGAACATGGATTTATGTATAGTGTTTTTCACTAGGAAGCTCACCCATAGGTTGAATTTTCAGTTCCATCATTATTTAGGGAGAGTCATCTGTTCTCACAATTTTATATTCCAAAGTCAGGGAGCTCAAAGGAATGTCCGTGTGATACCAGGTAGGATATTATATATATGCATAAAAAAATACATGTGCTGAATAGGATACAGAGAAAGGGAGACAGGAATTTATATATGTGATAATTTTAAAAAATCATGGAGAAATATTACAATGAAAAGTTGACTAGATTTAAAACACATACTCTTGATAATGCAGAAGGCAAATAGAAGTATACACCATGCTTCCTATGAAAGGCCTGTATTTCTATTCGGTTAGGTTTCTTTCTCTCCATGATATTAGTATTAGTAGTCAGAGTCTAGTAGGGTATGGGTTAGTGTCAGGGATTCAGTATTTCAAATGGAAAAAAGGTAAATTAATCTAATGTGTATGCAAAAATGTGATACACATAAATCTTCCCTCTCTCATCCAGAACAATGCCTTGACATAACCATCGCTAAAAGTAAGACACAATTAGAGGAGAGGAGTTAGAAAATCTGTGAATTTATGTGGAATGGAAAATGCTCAGGAGTTCACAACACTGGAGGTGGTAGAACAGTTTCCAAAAGTAAGGGAGAGGGTAAACAATCCAGAAACATGGAGCTGTGCTGGCCTAAAGACTTCTTGAGAAACTTCCTCTGAGGTTGGGAACAAGAAATATATGTAATTGTCAGGAGATTTAGCTTCGTTTGTAGTGACACCATGAAATCTGGGTCTGCATCTATGTTACCTGGAGAACATGGTTTCTTATTTTCCAATGATCATGAGGCAGCGGTGCTGAATTCTCTCTTTGTAGGTAAACTGAGGCCACTGGGCTGAAGTGTCTCCCATGTGGTCTGTGAAGCCATTTGGTGATCCTCCACTTTCCAGGGTGTTTCTTACTGCTGCACTGGGAGTTTGGTACTTGCTTCACGAAATACAAGGAGTTCAATTGGGATAAAAATGCTGGAGGAGTTCTGTCATGTGTGGTTGGTCAGGGTCGCGAAGAGAATGTACGAACCAGGCTTCTATCCTACATAGCTTTCCCCTTGACTATAGCAACCTGATTCTGAACATTGCCCTGAAACCTCTCCATATGACAAGATGCCTTTACATATAAAGGTCTGCTGCCTGCACCATGTCAGTCGCAAGTCTTTCAAAGCCAATGGAAGATCCAGGTGGTCCTACCAAAAATATTTATTTACACACCTACAGTCCACTTCTCTACGCCCACTACTCATTAGGCTCCAAATTACTGGCATCTCTGTTCTACACCATTTTCACGAAACCCAGTCAATCAAGGCACTCTTTGGTACACTCATGATCAGCAACAGGAAATCCAAAGTTTATCCAGTGCCACCTGGTCATGGGAATTTCAGAAATTTCATGGTATTAATCTAGTCATATTTCAAAAATGAAGTTAGAGGCACTGTGGGTTTCAATTAATTCAGGAACCATTAAATGGTGAGGAAGCTCATTTCAATGAAAGCTCTGGAGAACACTCACAGAAAAGCCTTCCAAAAGACTGGCAAAAAGGTCACATGAATCCAGACACATTGTGGTCTACAATGTGAGGTCCATATGTGTTTGGACTCTCAACTAGGGCTGCCAAGTCTTCAAGAAGTAAATCATGTGATATCCTGGCTCAGAATCCCCGAGCTCCGTGGAAAGCCATCCTGGGCCTAGATCTCAGTTTCCAAAGGCGAATCTCATGCGTGGCCTAGTAAAATCCCTAGAGAATTCACGGCAATACTTCTCTGAGGTCAGATCCAGAACTCATTCTTTAAGGGGAATCACACCAGAGTTCAAGCCCAGGTGATCCCAGTCATCTCTTCTAACTACCACACAAATTACCACAATTAAAACAAGAACACTCCCATATGGCCCTCATCTTCTTCCATATTGACACTCATCATAATTTGGCTGGATGTTTAAATGAGGGGCGCAGACCAAGACAGTGTCCAAAATAAGCTCCTTTGACCCTCATTTGCCTAAAGTCAAGGTGGCCTGGACACCCATCCTGTGAACCAGGAGTGATCAAATAGGCCTGCCATTAATACCGCTCCAATTCTCCAATTTGAGGCCTACTGACTGTGGGGTTTAGATTCTTTATGTGAATTTTAGTCATGATAAAACCAAACACCTATGGGCTAGCCTCTGCAGGTTTTGAAGAACTCATTTGACCCAAAGGATCCCTATTTTCACTTGATGGAGTTCAGGAACCTTACAGAGGAAGTCAAGAGACTTCATCCCAATGACTGCTCTTTTGGCCATTTTTCATTTGGATGCAAACATGGGAACTTTCTTTAGATCCATCAGGTGCTGAGAATCTAAGTCACAGGCACACACAGGGCCAGGGGGCTGATTCAGACACATCCCTTTTCAAAGCACTTAAGAAAAGAGCCACAGGTATGCCCAATCATTTCCATTTGAAAACTGTTTTCTTCAGGCTTCAAAAAGGGGTGGCCAGAGGCAAAGACCTTCCTGACATTCAGGGCAACAGAACAATTGGTAAGCAAAAGGCCCAAAGCAGGGTTTCTCCACTGAGACTTTCCTGGTCACACTGATATCTGAGTTTTCTGAGATGCTCCCCATTCCCTACAGCTATCCAGTACATTGTTATGTCACAGAGCTTTGAGGTGGTAAATAATTTGGACACAAAACCATAGGCCTATTCTTGAGATTGGCTGGAATTCAGGAAGAAAACAGGAACTTAGGAAGATAACAGGTGTTGCACATCAATAAGGCAAGCTACAGTCCATTCATAAATGGGGCAATATGAATGCTGAGAAGCTTTCTACTAGACAAGACACATCCATTCATGAATCTCTTTTCTAATGTCTACAACCACGGACACAGTGAGATACACAGACAGAGAAACACTCGCCATGTTAAACGACTTGCTAGAAACAGTCCACTTCCAACGAAACAAACTGACTTTCCTACCTATTCTCAGAAAATGAGACAAAACCACAAACCCACAACCACACCCACAAAGGCACCTTCTTCCCCCAAGTAGGTCTTTGACTATCCGGAGTGTCCTCTGACTTGTAGGCCATAATATGTTCCCCCAAAATAGCCTGTCCTGTCTCAGATCTGGTCTCCTTTGCAAACTCTGTGAACTTCTCAGGAGCCAACGGTGAGCCACTAACTGCTTTCTCAAGAAAAGCAACGCTTCCGAGCTTTCCTTGCATTTGTTCTTCTCACGTCTGAAGGTACCAAGAAAGACTGACTGTCCTTGGTAAATTCAAATAAGTGAGACCACAGGGATGGGGACTGGGACTGGCTCTGTGTGCCTGGCTTCCTGGATCCAAAGTTCAGAAAGTTCCATCACCAAGGAAGTGAGGTGAGGTCATTTCCTTCCTGAACTGAATGAGGTCCCTGTCTTGGCAACCACTTTGTCTTAACTGTTGCTTCCAAGGGTCCCATGAGATTGAAGCTGCCCCTACTTCCTGTGACACTTTCACAAGTTAGAATGGTATATCAACCATAGGCACCCAGGAATAGATCTCCACACAGGCCTGTTTTGGTCCATGTTCTCCACATTAAGAAGTGAATCTGATTCAGACACAACCTTTTATCCTGACCGGGTTGTTTGCCATGGAAGATGACTTTTGCTCTCTCAGGTCCTTCATAGCTGCCTACATCTTCTCCAGGGATCATTTCTGCATGGGCCTTTGAGGTTCTCAGCAGGTGGAAGTTTCCCTACATTTCTTTATTGTAAAATCAACTCTTTCCCTGCTCTTCTATAAAGTTAGATTGAGGGAACAGTGTATGATTATGGTTAAAAACATGTTTGATTTGGGTTAGAAATCATTGTGCTGGATGAATAATGGTATTGGGAACTTGCTATGTGTATAAGAATATATAGGTGTAATATATGTATGAAAAAAGAAATCTAAGTATGATTTGAAGGCCAGAAGGGCATTGGGCCCTTGATTGGGATACGCAGCATTGAATTATGTTCTGCAGAGATGTCTCAGATAAATCGATATACAATGGCATAGGTCCTTGTACCTTGCATGAATTAATGTAGAAGGAACATCCAGTCAAAAAGGGATAGTCGGTAGTGAAAGGTTAATAAAATAGGTACTTGTAATTTCCTGTTTTTCTGTATGCTTAACAAAACACTGTTGAAATCTTGAGAAATGTTTGCTAATCTTGTTCTAGAATGTACTGTTCCCAACTGCCAAACTGCAGAATGTACTGCCTCACTCGGTGTCACGCGAACCGCCCACTCACCCTTACACATCAGTAAACTTCCCTCCCTTCCCTCTCCAAGAAATGTATGTAAGCTCTGCATAAGCTGTTCTCAGAGCTCTCTGATCTATTTAAGTTAGCTGTGAGCCCCAGCAAGCTGGACCCCAAAAAAACCCTTTGCTGTTGCATGAGACAGTCTCTTGGTAGTCTCTTCCTCCGACACTCGCCTGACCTTTACATATTGAGGTTCCACCGAGTTCTGGCAGTGGCGGATGAGAGACCCCCAATGGGCTCCTCTCGGAGCAAGTAAGGCGCCTCTTTCTGGTTTCAGGTGTCATGTTAGGGCTTGGCAAAATTGCTGGCGATGAAGAGCCTGGGGTCTCTCCGACGGTGGCTGAGAGACGTGTCACAGAGACATAGGGCACCTCCCTGGGGGACCCCGCAGAGGACTCGGAGAATCAAGGAACAATTGCTTCATCGACTCAGTGATATTTTGTTTTAGATTAGGTATTGCCATCCTATCGGGTTTTGCCGGCTACGCATTCCTGGTCTCAGTGTTGGACGTCCATTGCCTGTCTTCATGGTCTTGTCTTATCTGTGTCATGTGACTTTGCTTTTACTGTTTGTGTACCTTTCATTATGGGACAGAGCACTTCAATGCTTCTGTCCCTGACCCTTGATCACTGAACCAAAGTCCGCTTAAGGGCTCAGTATCTTTCTTTTTTTAGTAAAACGCTAGACCTGGCAGACTCTCTGTGCCTCAGAATGGCCCATTTTGGAGTCTTATGGCCCCTAGAAATATCTTTCTACTTCCCACTAATTTAAAAAGTCAGAGGTATTGTCTTTCAGCCAGGGCCACATAGCCATCCTGATCAACAGCCATATATCTTAACTTTGCCGACCTCTGCAAATCTCCTCCTCCATGGGTGAAGCCTTTCCTTGCCCATGCCTCTGCTCATACTCCTTCCCCCATGATCTCTCAAACCCTCACCTCTTCCACCTCCTCCACCCTCTGTTCTCCCTGAGTCACAAGATTTGACTCTACTGGACTCTTCTTCCCCTCCTTATCCACTGCCCTCGTCCCCTAACACACAACACATTCTAAGTGATTCCCCTGCTTCTGACTAAGCCTCTCTACCATTGGAGGAAGCTAAGCTGGTAATAGGATCTGAAAATGGACCGATGTTCATGGCCCAGGTAAGTCAGGGGTTAGCCAGGAACCTGGGGATTAATTGGAAGTTATATTGTGCTTATAGACCCCAGAGTTCAGGACAAGTAGAAAGAATGAATAGAACAATTAAAGAGACCTTAACGAAATTAAGATTAGAGACCAGCATAAAAGATTGGACTATGCTCCTGACTTATGCAATGTTTCATGCAAGAAAAAATCCTTCTGTTTCTTTGAGTAGCCTTACCCCCTGAGAAATTCTCTATGGTGGCCCTCGTCCAGTAAGGGTCCTAAGCCCAACTGTAAGACCTAAGGATCCATTTGACACCCTCTTGGTTGACAGACTTAAAGCTCTTGAAAGAACTCAGTGATACCTGTGAAAATAGCTGGCCACTGCCTACCAAACTGTGTACCAGGGGATTCCACATCCATATCAAATAAGAGACTTCATGTATGTAAGATGACATCAGGTGTCATCCCTGGAACCCTGCTGAAAAGGACCATACCAGGTGCTACTTATAACACCTACAGTGATAAAGGTATACAGAATCACTTCCTGGATCCATGCCTCTCATCTCAAGCCTGCTCCTTGTCCAGAATCTTTCTGGAAACTGGAAAAGACTGGTAACAGTTTCAAATTGTGTATTCGCCATGTGGATAAGGTTATATACTTTCCCCTTGGCCACAAGTAGTCCTAACCCTCATCAGCCTGTTAAGCAGCGATGGCTGATCACAAATCCTACTGGAAAAGAGTATAATCTATCTTGCATACAGCCCCCTTAGGGACCTGGTGGCCATCTCTCCACCCAGACATTTGTCAGCTGGCCATAGGTCTTTTTTATTGGGATATCCCTGATGAAGAAAATCCCACTAAAATACCATTAAATCCCTTCCGTACCATAGATAATGGAAACAAACATTATGGATGTAGGGACACGCGAGCCAGATGCGGTTGGCTAGCCTAGATTACTATGTTTGCCCGGCAAACTATCAAAGCCACAAACAGTAACGGCTGTGTGGGGGAAAAGCCGACTTCTTCTGTATTTCATGGAGATGTGATCATACAGGGGCTGCCTGATGGAACCCCAATACTTCATCAAATTCAGTACACAGCATTGGCCATATTACCAAGTAGAAAACAGAAAAAGGATGGCCCCCAGAGGGGTCTCTAGATCCTCAAATTTTGCGTGACCTTTTTAACTTCTGCAAGTGCTCAAAAGGGTGAAAGGAGATTCCCCTATGTGGAAGCCTTTTCCCTCCTTCACTCACATCCTGAACTATGCTTCTCCAATAGATTTTTATCCTCAGCCTTCTGCTCCAGACTCTCTGCTGTCACTCCCACCTCAGCAACCTGATTTCTCCCCTCCAATTACTAGATCAGAAACCCAAACCTCCACCAGTTCTCAGACAATTGCCCACTAGTGAGGTAGCAGGTACTGAGGTACCCCTCCACCGACTCATTCCTCTCTTCTTCTGTCAGTGCCCTCATCGGGTCCCACCAGGTCCTCTTTCCAGCTAACCCAAAGCTCAAACGAGCTGAGGAGAGCTCTCAGACCCTTATCCAAGATGTAATATAAATGGCCATTAAAGTTGCTTTGTGATCACTGAAAACAGGTTACTAAAATTTAAAGTCCCTCACAGAATTTTGGGATACTCACTCCCGTTTTCTGCTCTGCTCTACCTGTTCTACTGCTGAAGTTTTGTTGCTAGGAAATTCCCAAACCCCTTTCCAATTATTATTTTACATCTCTCTTTTTCCTCATTCTCAGATCCTCAGAGCTTCTCTCAGCCCCACCTTTTCCGTATACCCCCTCTGTACCAGGCCCACAGAAAAGTCTTAAATGTCCTTCTCCAGAAGTCTTCACCATGGCTGAATTTAGAACTTTCAGCATAGAGTTTCTATAAAGAGTTCAATGTAGATAAACTTTCTCTTTTTGTATTGCCCTGTTCTACGTGGCCACTGGCTAAAAAACTCAGTACTTCTAAGCTAGACAACCCCTAACTTGTTTTTCACAAAATATGTGAACAAGGCCTCTGGCCTTCAGCTGGGGCTTCACAGAAATGGCTACATTTCTAAGATAAAGAAATTACCAAATGGGCTCCGTTGTAACAGCTGGCAGGGGGAAAATAAGAAAGGGAATAAAAAGCTCTCCCCCTCCCATGTGTCCTTGAAAATTTAACTTGCCCAGAACAGAGGAAAAATCAGAAACAAATACTGCTTTTTTGAACTTCTGCAGACTGTAAACTTCTGAGCCCCATCCTTATATGCTGGGTACAAAATTCTGAAACTACCTAAACTTGAGTTTCAGGTGATTAATTGATTACAACAGAAGCAATGCCCTCTGAATCCGGTTGCAACAAAATAGGACTGTTTCCCTGTCTTCAGTGCTATCTTAGTTGCCTTGCCTTGTCTGTCCCTACAACAGCATAATTCTATATACTTAAACATTGTTTATGTTTTCATGAAATGGTCAACAGATGGGATTAATTTTGAAATGGTGCAGATGTTTCCCAGAGTGCTCTATCATGATGCAGGTTCGTTTGAAGATCAAATGGGGGGTGCATACAACTGGTTCCACTGGGAACATGTATCGCTCACTTTAGCCATCCTATTATGAATAGGAGTTGCTGCACGGGTGGGCACAAGAGCCACTGCCATTGTCCATGGGACACAACAAATGACCCAATTAGAAGCAGCAATAGAGCAAAACTAAGATATTAGAAACCCCCATCAGAGCTTTTCATGAATCTTTAACCTCTCTCTCTGAAGTTGTTTTACAGAACAGTTGAGGGTTGGACCTCCTCTTTATTAGAGAAGGGGGCCTTTGTGATGCATTGAGGGAAGAATGTTGTTTTTATGCTGACCATACTGGAGTTGTAATAAAATCTATGAGTAAATTTAAAAGACACCTTGAAGAGCATCAACAAGAGAGAGAGGCCCAAAAAGGGTGGCTTGAGTCTTGGTTCACACACTCCTCCTGGTTAACTACGTTTTTATCAACCTGGCAGGTCCAATAATAATCCTCATATTATTGCTAACTATTAAACCCTGTTTGCTCAACCGTGTAATTTCTTTTCTCCAGGCTCAAATTGGACGAGTTAAACTTAATGGTAATACCCCACTAGCAGACATAGAATGTGACACCCTCCAATGATCATTTTTATTATTAAAAGTAGCCAGAAGAAGAAGTGGGGAATTAAAGGTTAATAAAATAGGTACTTGTCACTTCTTGTTTTTCTGTATGCTTAACAAAACACTGTTGAAATTTGAGAAATGCTTCCAAATCTTGTTCCCAGAATGTTCTGTCCCCAACTGCGCAACTGCAGAATGTACTCCCTCACCCAGTTGCACGCAAACCACCCACTCGCCCTGACCCATCAATAAAATTCCCTCTCTGCCCTCTCCAGGGAAAGTATATAAGCTCTACTTAAGCTATTCTCAGGGCTATCTGCTCGATTCAAGTGATCTCTGAGCCCCAGCATGCTGGACACCCAAAAAACCCTTTGATGTTGCATGAGATAGTCTGTTGGTTGTCTCCTCCTCTGAAGCTCGCCCCACATTTACTTGGATGATTGAATGTAGAAGAGAACATCCAGTCAAAAAGGGATAGTCTATAGCATTAGGAAGATAGTCAGTAATTTTAGGAAGAAGGGTGAGTATAGGAATTGGAAAAAAAGTTCTTTAGCAATAGGGTTTCGATTAGAGAGTGAATGTAAATGTCAGCACAGGTGAAGAGTCAGTCACAATGATGAACTGGGGAAAATATGTAGGAAAGCAGATATCAATAGAGACATTACGAAAACAGGCAAAGTATAAAGTGAGTGATAGGATTAGATATTTGGAACAGGGTTGAGTTTACATATATAATCTTAGGAAGAAACAAATATGTAGTCACAAATAGGATTGACATTTGAGATCATTAGGCAAATTTCAGGTGGATGAATATTTCTCAGAATAATCTTGTGAATAGTTGATTATAAATCCACATACATAAACATGAATGAATTTAGGGAGTGTATATAAGACACATATATTTCATATTTTGAAAAATCTGGAGAGTATATATATATATATATATATATATATATATATATATATATATATATATATATATACAAAACACACACACAGACAAAATAGTAGCAATATATATGTCAATCAAAATTCATTATAAAATATACATCATCCAGAGATCTAAAAATATTAATTTTACTGAACATGGATTTATGTATAATGCTGTTCAACTAGCAAGCTCCCCCATAGGTTAAATATCCAATTCCAACAAGTTTAGTAGGAGTGATCTCTTCTAACAATTTGTATCTGCCAAGTCAGTCACCTCACAAGAATGTACGTGTGGTACCAGGTAGGAATCTATATGTGCATATAAGAATACAGAGAAAGGGAGACAGGAATTCACATATTTGTTAACCTTAAAAATACATGGACAACTATTTCAACAACAAATCGACTAGATTCATAACTCCAACTCTGTATCATGCAAAAGGCAACTCCAACAATACACCAGGCCTACTCTGAACTGCTTGTATTTCTATTCTGTTTGGGTTAGTTTTCTCCATCATATTAGAATTAGTAGTCAGAGTCTGGTCGGGTATGGGTTAGAGTCAGGGATTCAGTATTTTGAATGGAAAATAGAAAACTGAATCCAATGTGTATGCAAATATATGCTACAGAAAATTCTTCCCACTCTCCTCCAGAACAATGCCTTGACATTACCTTCGCCCCAAGTAAGACACAATTAGAGAGAAGAGTTAGAAAATCTGTGAATACCTATCAGGAATGGAAAATGCTCCAGATTTCACATCTTTGGAGGTGGTAGAGGAGTTTCCAAAAGTAAGGGACAGGGTAAACACTCCACAAACATGGAGCTCTGCTGGCCTAAAGACTTTTTGAGAACCTGCCTTTGAGGTTGGGCACTTAAAATATATGTTGTTTTCATTAGCTTTAGCTTTATTTGTAGTGAGACAATCAAAGCTCGATCTGCTTCTATGTGACCTGGAGGACATGGTTATTTATTTTCCAATAAAAATGAGGCAGTAGTGCTGAATTCTCTCTTTGTAGGTAAACTGTGGCCACTGAGGGCTAAGTGTCTCCCCGTGTGGACTGTGACACAACTTGGTCATCCTCCAATTATCGTCGTGTTTTTTGCTGCTGCACTGGGAGTTTGGTATTTGCTTCATGAAATACAATGAGTTCAAATGGGAGACAGTGCTGAAGGGAGTTCTGTCAGCTGTGGTGGGCATGGTCTCCAGGAGAATGCACCAACCAGGGTTCTATCCCACGTAGCTTGCCCCCTTGACAATAGCAACATGATTCTGAACATTGCCCTAAAACCTCTCCATATAAAAATATGCCTTTACGTATATGGGTCTGATGGCTGCAACATGTCAGTCTCAAGCCATTTGGAAGCCAATGGAAGATCCACATGGCCCCACCACAGATGTTTTATCACTCACTGCATAACACTTCTCTAGGCCCACTACTCACCAGGCTCCTACTTACTAGCATCTCTGTTCTACACCATTTTCATGAAACCCAGTCAATCAAGGCCCTGTCTGGTATATTCATGATCATCAACAGGACATCAAAGGTTCTCCAGTGACATCTGGTCATGGGAATTTTAAAAATTTCATGGTAATTATCTAGCAATTTTTCATGGATGAATTTGGAGGCACTGTGGGTTTCAATTCATTCAGGAAACCTTAAAGGGTTAGGAAACTAATTTCAGGCAAAGCTCTGGAGTACTCTCACATGCAAGGCTACCCAATGAGTGGCCAAAAAGTCACATGAAGCGAGGCCAATTGAGGTCTATAAAGCGAGGTCCATGTGTGTTTTGAATCTCTGTAATGCATGCCAAGTCTTTCAGAACAAAATCATGTAATATCCTGGCTGAGATTCGCAGTTTTCTGTGGAAAGCCAACCTGTGCCTAGATCTCAGGTTCCAATGGCAACTTCATGCCTGGTCTCCTAAAATCCCAACACAATTCATGGCAATACTTCTCTCAGGTCAGTTCCAGAACTCAGTCTATAAGGAGAATCACACCAGAGTTCAAGTCCAGGTGGACCCAGACAACTCTTCCAACCGCTACTCAAATGAAAACAATTAAAACCAGAATATTCCCTCATGGCCCTATTCTTCTTCCATATAGACACTAATCATAACCTCTTCCTGGAGTTTTCCATGAGTTGTGCAGCCCAAGAAAATGTCCAAAATAAGCTTCTTGCACCTCTTTTGCCTAACTTCAGCGTGGCCTGGGCACCCTTCCTGTGAACCTGGAGTGATCAAATAGGCCTGCCCTTAATACTGCTCCGCTTATCCAATTTGAGGCTCTCTGTCTGTGGGGTCTAGATTCTTTATGTGAATTGGAGTCATAAGAAAAGCCAAGACAGTGTCCAAAATCAGCTCGCTTTTTCCTCATTTGCCTAAAGTCAGGGTGGCCTGGACACCGCTTCTGTGAACCAGGAGTGATCAAATAAGCCTGCCATTAATACTTCTGTGTTTCTCCAATTTGAGGCCTACTGATTTCAGGTATCAATTTCTTATGTGATTTGGAGTTACTCGAAAACCCAAGCACCTCTGCAGGGAATTGAAGAACTCATTTAACCCAAAGAATCCCTATTCTCACTTGATGGAGTTCAGGAACCTAACAGAGGAAGGCAAGAGACTTCATCCATAATGAATGATTTTTTTGCCATTATGGTTTTGGATGCACACATGGGATCATTCTTTAGATGCATCAGGTGCTGAGAATCTAACTCAAAGCCACACACATGGCCAAGAGACTAATTCAGACACATCCCTTCCCAAAGCAAATAAGCAAAGAGCCACAGGTGATGCCATTCATTTCCATTTGAAAACTGTTTACTTCAGGCTTCACAAAGGGGTGGATTGAGGCAAAGAATTTCCTGACATTCAGTGAAAAACAACAATAAGTAAGCAAAAGGCCCAAAGCAGGGTTTCTCCACTGAGACTTTCCTGGTCACACTGATATCTGAGTTTTCTGAGATGCTCGCAATTCTCTTCAGCTATCCAGTACATGGCCATGTCACAGAGTTGGAGGTGGTACATATTTTTAACACAAATCCATGAGCCTATTCTAGAGAGTGGCCAGAATTCAGGAAGAAAACAGCAACTTAGAAAGATAGCAGGTGTTGCACATCGACAAGACAAGCTGCACTCCATTCATATATTGGGCAGGTTGAAATATGGGAAGATTTACACTTGACAGGACACATCCATTAAAGCATTCTCTTTTCCAATGTCTACAACAATGGACACAGTGGGATACACAGACATAGAAACACTCACCTTGTGAAACAACTTACTAGAAACTGTCCACTCCAAACCAAACCGCCTTTCCCATCTATTCTCAGAACATGAGACAAAACAATAAACCCACACACACTCCCACAAAGGCACCTTCTTCACCCAAGTAGGTCTGTGACTATCCAGAGTGTCCTCTGACTGGTGGGCCATACTATGTTCCCCTGAAATGGTCTGTCTTCTCTCAGATCTGGTTTCCTTGGCCAACTCTGTGCAGTTGTCAGGAGCCAGTGGTGAACCACTATCTGCTTTCTCAGGAACGGTCCATCTTCAGAGCTTTCCTGGCATTTGGCCATCCTCACATCATTAGGTACCAAGAAAACTGACTCTGTCCTTGGTAAATCCAAACAAGTGAGCCCACTGGGACTGGGACTGGGACTGCCTCTTGGTGCCTGGCTTTTTGGATACCAAGTTCAGAGAGTTCCATCACCAAGGAAATGAGGTATGTCACTTTCTTTGGAACTGAATGAGGTCACTGCCTTGGCAACGACTTTGTCCTAACACTTGCTTCCAAAGGTCCCATGAGATGGAGCCTTCCCCTACTTCCTGTGACACTTTCACAAGGTAGTATGGTATATCAACCATTGGCACCCAGGAACAGCTCTCCACACAGGCCTGGTTTGGTCCATCTTCTCTACAATAAGAAGAGAGAGGCTGATTCATACATATCCCTTCATCCTGACCAGGTTGTTTGCCATGGAAGATGACTTTTGCTCTCTCAGGTCCTTCATACCTGCCTACAACTTCTCCAGGTATCATTTCTGCATGGACCTTTGAAGTTCTCAGCAGGTGGAAGGTCCCCAAGTTTCCTGTATTGTAAAAACCACTCTGTCCCTGCTCTTCTGTAAAATGAGATTGAGGGAACAGAGTATGTTTAGGGTTAATAACAGGTTTGATTTGGGTTACGAATCATTCTGTGCGATGAATAATGCTATTGGGAACCTGCGATATTTACAAGAATATAGAGGTGAAATATAAGTATGAAAACAGAAATCTAGGTATGATTTGAAGCCCAGAAGGACATTGGGCCCTTGATTGGGATACTTAGCTTTGAATTATGCTCTGCAAAATTGTCTCAGATAATTCGATATACAACGGCATAGGACATTTTATTGAATGTAGAAGAGAACATCCAGTCAAAAAGGGATAGTCGGTAGGATTAGGAAGATAGTCGGTAGGTTTAGAAAGAAGAGTGAGTATAGGATTTGGATCAAAAGTTCTTTAGCAATAGGGTTTCGATTATAGAGTGAATGTAAATGTCAGCACATATGAAGTGTCAGTCACTAGGATCAACTTGGGAAAATTTGTTGAAAAGCAGATATCAAAAGAAACATTATGAAATCAGGCAAAGTATAAAGTGAGTGATAGGATTAGACATTTCCAACAGGGTTGAGTTTGAATATATAAATTAGGAAGAAACAAATATGTAGTCACCAATAGGATTGACAATTGACAGCATTAGGCAACCTGGACATGGATGTTTTTAGTAATTCATGTACACTTTACATTTAGGCTTTGGTACAATCATAAATGTGACCTTTACATTTTTTTTGTCCAGAATATTACTTTGATAAAATGTATATGTACATCAGGTGACATGAGTATGTCTTCCACCATTTCTGTAAGCAATATATTGAAGATGTAAAATTAGAATCGGGGGTACAAAGAGGTGTACCCTGTGTCTATGAATATAGAGATAAAGAATGAATAGACCGTAATGTGAATGAATAATATAACTTTTTTCAACTTTAAAAAAATGAATTGATCTAATATCTGAAAAATCACAGGAAATCGTATATTGATATACAATCATTCATTCCAAGCAGTTATACATCTAATGGTAATATTCGTGTTTTGGTTTATCATGAAGAGTGTGTGAGTTTTGCTTCAAAAGTGACTATGGAAATAATGTGTTTGGAAAGAAGACTCATGAAAATACCAATAAAGAAACCCTGACAATATATGTGTTCTGAAGCAAAAAGTGATTAAATTTGAAACAAATGCCTACAAATTTGTGAACTTGTGGATGAAATGTATATCCTATGATGTGCAAAAACTGAAGAAATAATAATGTAAAAGTGTCGAATACAAATGAATAAAGAATTACATATCATGTCCCATTGGAATCTACTTGCATTGATGTTAGACTGGGTCAGTTACTGTAGAATAATTAGGAATTGTATGCATCATTCCCTGAAGTTAGTTTTCAGTACTAGGAAACAAATATGTATTTCAGGTGGATGAATATTTCTGAGAATAATCTTGTGAAAAGTTGATTAAAAATCCACATACATGAACATAAATGAATTTAGAGAGTGTATATTAGACACATATATTTCATATTTTGAAAAATCTGGAGAGTGTACACACACACACACACACACACACACACACACACAAAACACTCACAGACATTAAAAAGTAGCAATATAAATGCCAATCGAAATTCATCAGTAAATATATATCATCCACAGATGCAAAAATATTTATTTTACTGAACATGAGTTTACGTATAATGTTGTTCTACTAGGACGCTCCCTATAGGTTGAATTTTCAGTTCCAACAGCATTTAGGAGGAGTGATCTCTTCTCACAATTTGTATCTGCCAAGTCAGCCACCTCATAAAGATGTACGTGTGATACCTGGTAGGATTCTATATATGCATATAAATATACAAGTGTGAATAGGCTAAAGAGAAAGGGAAACATGAATTCTCATATTTGTTAACTTTAAAAACACATGGAGATCTTTTTCTATTAAACATTGACTAGATTTATAACTCCTACCTTGTATAATGCAAAATGCAAGTCCAACTATACAACATGCCTCCAATGAACTGCTTGTATTTCTATAGGTTTGTGTTATTTTTCTCTATCATACTAGGATGAGTTGTCTGAGTCTAGTATGAATGGGTTAGTGTCAGGGATTCAGTATTTCAAAAGGAAAATTGGAAATTGAATCCAATTTGTATGCAAATATATGCTGCACAAATATCCTCCCACTCTCATCCAGAACAATGCCTTGAAATTACCTTCACCCCAAGTAAGACACAGTTAGAGGTGAATAGATAGAAAATCAGTGAATACATATCTGGAATGGAAAATGCTCAGGAGTTCACAACCTTGGAGGTTGTAGAGGAGTTTCCAAAAGTAAGGGACAGGGTAAACACTCCACAAACATGGAGCTCTGCTGGCCTAAAAACTTTTAGAGCAACTGCCTCTGAGTTTGGGAACGTGAAAAATATGTTGTTGTCAGGAGAATTGGCTTCCTTTGTAGTGAGACCATCAAAGCTGGGTCTGCCTCAATGTGACGTGGAGGACATGGTATCTTATTTTCCAATGAACATGAGGTAGCAGTGTTGATTTTCTTCTTTTTAGGTAAACTGTGGCCTCTGGGGGCTAAGTGTCTCCCCGTTGGACTGTGAAGCCATTTGGTCCTCCTCCACTTTTTGTGGGGTTTTTGCTGCTGAACTGGGAGTTTGGTATTTGCTTCATGAAATTCAAGGAGTTCAACTGAGACACAGTGCTGGAGGGAGTTCTGTCATGTGTGGTGGTTCAGAGTCTGCAGAAGAACCCACCAACCACGCTTCTATCCCTCAAAGCTTGCCACATTGCATCCTTGTCCATAGCAACCTGATTCTGAACATTGCCCTGAATCCTCTCCATATAACAAGATGCCTTTAATTACAAGGGTCTGCTGGCTGCTTCATGTAATCCACAAGCCATTTGGAAATCAATGGAAGATCCACATTGCTCCAACACAGATGTTTTATCACACTCCTGCCCACCACAGCTCTAGGCCCACTTCTCAGCAGGCTGCAACTTTCTGGCACCTCTGTTCTACACAATTTTCATTAAACCCAGTCAAGCAAGGCACTGTCTGGTACATCCATGATCAGCAACAGGACATCCAAAGATTCTCCAGTGCCACCTGGTCATGGGAATTTCAAAAATTTCATTGTATTTCTTTAGACATTTTTCAAGGATGAAGTTGGAGGCACTGTGGGTTTCAATTTATTCAGGAACCAGTAAATGGTGAGCAAGATTATTTCAATGAAAGCTCTGGAGAACCCTCACAGGCAAGGCTTCCCAAAGAATGGCCAAAAGGTCACATTAAGCCAGGCCCATTAAGGTCTACAATATGAGGTCCATGTGTGTTTTCACTCTCAACTATGGCTGCCAAGTCTTTCGAATGAAATCATGTGTTATCTTGGCTGAAATTCCCAGTGCTCTGTGGAAAGCCACTCTGGGGCTAGATCTCAGTTTCCAAGGGTGACTCTCATACATCGCCTCTTAAATCACAACACAATACATGGCAATACTTCTCTGAGATCAGTTCCTGAACTCAGTCTATAAGGGGAATCACACCAGAGTTCAAGCCCAGGTAGACCTTGTTATGTCTTCCAAGTGTCACACAAATATCCACAATTAAATCCAAAACACTTCCACATGGCACTCATCTTCTTCCATTTACACAATCATCATAATCTCTGGCTGGAGGTTTCCATGAGGGGTGCAGCCCAAGACAGTGTCCAATATAACCTCCCTTGCCCCTCATTTGCCTAAAATAAGGGTGGCCAGGACATCCTTCCAGTGAACCAAGAGTGATCAAATAGGCCTGCCATTAATATGGCACTGCTTCTCCAATTTGAGGCCTACTGACTGTGTGTTTTAGATTCTTTATGTGAATTGGAGTCTTGAGAAAAACCAAGCACTTATGGGCTAGCCTCTGCAGGGTTTTGAGGAACACATTTGAACCAAATTATCACTATTCTCACATGATGGATGACAGGAACCTTACAGAGGAATGCGAGAGACTTCATCCACACTGACTGCTCTTTTGTCCATTTTGGTTTTGGATGCACACATGGGATCCTTCTTTAGATCCATCAGGTGCTGAGAATCTAAGCCACAGTCTCACACAGGGCCAAAAGGCTGATTCAGACACATCCCTTTCCAAAGCAATTAAGCAAAGAGCCACAGGTGATGCCCTTTCATTTCCATTTGAAAACTGTTTCTTTAGGCTCTAAAATGGTGTGGCCTGAGGCAAAGACCTTCCTGACATTCAGGGCAACAGAACAATTGGTGAGCAAAAGGCCCAAAGCAGGGTTTCTTCACTTAGAATTTCCTGGTCAAACTAATATCTGAGTTTTCTGAGATGCTCCCATTTCTTTCAGCTATCCAGTACATGGCCATGTCACAGAGCTTGGAGGTGGTACATATTTTGGACAAAAAAACCATGAGCCTATTCTGGAGAGTGGCCAGAATTCAGGAAGAAAACAGGAACTTAGGAAGATTGTTGGAGTTGTCCACCCATAAGTCAAGCCGCCGTCCATTCATAAATTGGGCAAGTTGAGTCTAGACAGGACACATCCAATGATTCATTCTCTTTTCTAGTATCTAAAACCATAGACACAGTGGGATACACAGACAAAGAAACACAGGCCTTGTCAAACGACTTACCAGAAACAGTTCACTCCAAACCAAACAAACCGCCTTTCCTACCTATTCTCAGAACATGAGACAAAATCTCAAAACCACACCCACACACACAAAGGAAGCTCCTTCCCCAAGTAGGTCTGTGACTATTGGGAGTGTCTTCTGACTGGTGGGCCAAACTATGTTCTGATGAAATCGCCTGTCCTGTGTCAGATATGGTCTCGTTGGCCAAATCTGTGAAGTTGTCACTAGCCAGCGGTGAGCCACTACCTGCTGTCTCAGGAAAGGCCCCTCTTCAGAGCTTTCCTGACATTTGTTCATCCTCACCTCAGTAGGTACCAAGATAGACTGACTCTGTCCTTGGTAAATCCAAAAAATAAGACCACTGGGACTGGGACTGAGACTGGCTCTGGGTGCCTGGCTTCCCGGATTCCAAGTTCAGAGAGTTCCATCACCAAGGAAGTGAGGTGAGATTACTTCCTTCAGGAATTCTTTGAGGTCATTGCCTTGGCAACCACTTTGTCCTATAAGATGGAGGCTGCCCTTACTTCCTGTGACACTTTTACAAGTTAGAATGGTATATCAACCATAGGCACCCAGGAACAGCTCTCCACACATGCCTGGTTTGGTCTATCTTCTGTACATTAACAAGAGAGAGGCTTATTCAGACACAACCCTTCATCCTGGAAAGGTTGTTTGCGATGGAAGATGACATTTGCTCTCTCAGGTCCTTCATAGATGCCTACATCTTCTCCAGGGATCAAATCTGCATGGACATTTGAGGTTCTCAGCAGGAGGAAGATACCCTAGATTCCTGTATTGTAAGACGAACTCTGTCCCTGCTCTTCTGCAAAGTTAGATTGAGGGAAGAGTGTATGGTTAGGGTTAATAACATGTTTGATTTGGGTTACGAATCATTGCGAAGGATGATTAATAGTATTGGGAACCTGCGATATTTATAAGATTATAGAGGTGAAATATAAGTATGGAAACAGAAATCTAGGTAAGATTTGAAGCCCAGAAGGGCATTAGGCCCTTGATTGGGATACTTAGCTTATAATTACGTTCTGCACAGATGTCTCAGATAAATCGATAATCAATGGCATAGGACCTTACACCTTGGAAGATTGATTTTAGAAGAGAACATCAACTCAAATTGAGATAGTCGGTGGGATTAGGAAGGTAGTCAGTAGGTTTAGGAAATAGAGTGAGTATAGGACATGGAGCAAAAGTTCTGTAGCAATAGTGTTTTGGTTATAGAGTGAATGTAAATTTCAGCACATGTGAAGAGTCAGTCACAATGATTAACTGGGGAAAATATGTAGAAAGGAAAATATCAATACAGACCTTACGAAATGAGGCAATTATACAGTGAGTGATAGGATTAGACATTTTCAATAGGGTTGAGATTGAATACATAATCTTAGGAAGAAACAAATATGTCGTCACCAATAGGAATGACATTTGAAAGCATTAGGCAACCAGGACATTTATCGTTTTAGTAATCCATGTTCACTTTCCATTTAGTATTTGGTACAATCATAAGTGTGATTTTTGCATTTTGTGCCCAGAAAAATATTGTGATCAAATGTATATGTAGATCATATGACATGAGTATTTCTTCCACGATTTCTGGGAGCAATATTTGAAGACATATAAATTAGTATTGGGGGTACAAAGTGGTGTACAATGTGTCTATGAATATAGAGATAATGCATGAATAGACCATACTGTGAATAAATATTATAACTGGTTCCACTTTAAATAATGGATTGAATTGATATCTGAAAATATATAGGAAATCATATATTGACATACAATCATTCACTCCAACCAGTTATATATCTAATGGTAATCTTAGGGTTATTGTTTATCATGAAGTGTGTGTGAGTTTTGTTTCAAAAGTGATTATGGAAATCGAAAATAATATGTTTGGAAAAAAGTCTCATGAAAAGACCAGTCAAGAAATATGGAGGAATCCATGTGTTCTGAAGCAGGAAGTGATTGAAAGTGAAACAAATGCCTATAAATTTTCTAAATTGTGAATGAAATATATATCCTGTTATGTGCATAAACTGATGAAATAGTAATGTATCAGTGTTGAATAAAAGTGAATGTCAAAATACACATCATGTCCAATAGGAATCTACTTGCATTGATGTTAAACTGGGTCAGTTACTGTAGAAATATTAGAATTGTGTGCATTATGCACCAAAGATAGTTTTTTTTTATTTTTATTTATGGTTGTACAAAACATTACATAGTTCTTGATATATCATATTTCACACTTTGATTCAAGTGGGTTATGAACTCCCATTTTTACCCTGTATACAGATTGCAGAATCACATCAGTTACACATCCATTGATTCACATATTGCCATACTAGTGTCTGTTGTATTCTGCTGACTTTCCTATCCTCTACTATCCCCCCTAGCCTCCCTGCCCCTCCCCACTTCTCTCTCTACTCCCTCTACTGAAATAAATTTCTCCCCCTTGTATTATTTTTCCCTTTCCCCTCAATTCCTCTTGTATGTAATTTTGTATAACCCAGAGGGTCTCCTTCCAATTCCTTGCAATTTCCCTTCTCCCTCCCTTCCACCTCTCATCCCTGTTTAATGTTAATCATCTTGTCATGCTTTTTGTCCCTATCTGTTCTTAGTTACTCTCCTTATATCAAAGATGACATTTGGCATTTGTTTTACAGGAATTGTGTAGCTTCACTTAGCATATTCCAGTCTAATGCCATCCATTTTCCTGCAAATTCTATGATTTTTTCATTTTTCAATGCAGAGTAATAATCCATTGTGTATTAATGCCACATTTTTTTTATCCATTATTCTATTGAAGGGCATCTAAGTTGGTTCCACAGTCTTGCTGTTGTGAATTGTGCTGCTATGAACATCGATGTAGCAGTGTCCCTGTAGCATGCTCTTTTTAGGTCTTTAGTGAATAGACCAAGAAGGGGAATTGCTGGGTCAAATGGTGCTTCCATTCCCAGCTTTCCAAGAAATCTCCATACTGCTTTCCCAATTGGCTGCACCAATTTGCAGTCCCACCAGCAATGTACAAGTGTACCTCTTTTCCCACATCCTTGCCAGCACTTCTTGTTGTTTGACTTTATAATGGCTGCCAATCTTACTGGAGTGAGATGGTATCTTAGGGTGGTTTTGATTTGCATTTCTCTGACTGCTGGAGATGGTGAGCATTTTTTCATGTACTTGTTGATTGATTGTATGTCCTCATCTGAGAAGTGTCTGTTGAGGTCCTTGGACCATTTGTTGATTGGGTTATTTGTTATCTTATTGTCTAATTTTTTGAGTTCTTTGTATACTCTGGATATTAGGGCTCTATCTGAAGTGTGAGGAGTAAAGATTTCTTCCCAGGATGTAGGCTCCATATTTACCTCTCTTATTGTTTCTTTTGCTGAGAAAAAACTTTTTTAGTTGAGTAAGTCCCATTTGTTGATTCTAGTTATTAACTCTTGTACTATGGGTGTCCTATTGAGGAATCTGTAGCCCGACCCCACAGTATGTACATCGTAACCAAATTTTTCTTCTATCAGACAGTGTGTCTCTGATTTGATATCAAGCTCCTTGATCCATTTTGAGTTAACTTTTGTGCATGGCGAGAGAAAGGGATTCAGTTTCATTTTGTTACTTATGGATTTTCAGTTTTCCCAACACCATTTGTTGAAGATGCTATCCTTCCTCCATTGCATGCTTTTAGCCCCTTTATCAAATATAAGATAGTTGTAGTTTTGTGGATTGGTTTCTGTGTCCTCTATTCTGTACCATTGGTCCACCTGCCTTTTTCGGTACCAGTACCATGCTATTTTTGTTACTATTGCTCTGTAGTATAGTTTGAAGTCTGGTATCGCTATACCACCTGATTCACACTTCCTGCTTAGCATTGTTTTGCAATTCTGGGTCTTTTATTTTTTCATATGAATTTCATGATTGCTTTCTATATTTATACAAGAAATGCCTTTGGGATTTTGATTGGCATTGGATTAACCCTATAGAGAACTTTTGGTAATATCGCCATTTTGATGATGTTAGTTCTGCCTATCCATGAACAGGGTATATTTTTACATCTTCTAAGATCTTCTTCTATTTCTCTCTTTAGGGTTCTGTAGTTTTCATTGTATAAGACTTTCACCTCTTTTGTTAGGTTGATTCCCATTTTTTTTTTTAGGATATTGTGAATGGAGTTGTTGTCCTCATTTCCATTTCAGAGGATTTGTCGCTGATATACAGGAATGCATTTGATTTATGCGTGTTGATTTTATATCCTGCCACTTTGCTGAATTCATTTATTAGCTCTATTAGTTTCTTTTTAGACCCTTTTGGGTCTGCTAGGTATAGAATCATGTCATTTGCAATAGTGATAATTTAAGTTATTCTTTTCCTATTTATATGCCTTTAATTTCTTTCATCTGTCTAATTGCTCTGGCCAGTCTTTTGAGAACTATATTGAACAGAAGTGGTGAGAGCGGGCATCCCTGTCTTGTTCCAGATTTTGGAGGGAATGTCTTCAATTTTTCTCCATTAAGAATGACGCTAGCCTGCGGTTTAGCATAGATTGTTTTTACAATATTGAGGAATGTTCCTGTTATTCCTAGTTTTTCGAAGGTTTTGAACATAAAGGGATGCTGTACTTTGTCGAATGCTTTTTCTGCATCTATCTAGATGATAATATGGATTTTATTTTTAAGTCTATTGATGTGGTGAATAACACTTATTGATTTTCGTATATTGAACCCTCCTTGCATCCCAGGGATGAATCCTACTTGATCATGGTCCACATTTTTTTGATATGTTTTTGTATCTGATTCGCCAGAATTTAATTTAAGATTTTTGCATTTAGGTTCATTAGAGATATCGGTCTTTAGTCTTCTTTCTTTGAAGTGTCTATCTGGTGAAGGAATCAGAGTGATATTGGCCTCGTAGAATGAATTTGGAAGATCTCCCTCTTTTTCAATTTTCTGAAATAGCTTGAAAAGTATTGGTATTAGTTCATATTTAAAGGTTTTGTAAAAGTCTGCTGTATACCCATACGGTCCTGGGATTTTCTTAGTTGGTAGTCTTTGGATGGTTTCTTTTATTTCCTCAATTGATATTGGTATGTTTAGGTTGTCTATATCCTCCTAACTCACTCTGGTCAGATCATATGTCTTAAGAAATATTTTGATGCCTTCACTATCTTCTATTATTTTGGAGTATAAGGATTCAAAGTAATTTCTGATTATCTTCTGTATTTCTGAAATATCTGTTGTGATATTGCCTTTTTCATCCCATATGATAGTAATTTCAGTTCTCTCTCCTCTTCATTAGCATGGCTAGGGGTCTGTCCATTTTATTTATTTTTTCAACGAACCAACTTTTAGTTTTGTCAATTTTTTCAATTGTTTCTTTTGTTTCGATTTCATTGATTTCTGCTCTGATTTTAATTATTTCTTTCCTTCTACTTCTTTTGCTGTTGTTTGCTCTTGTTTTTCTAAGATTTTGAGATGAAGTATGAGATCATTTATTTGTTGTTTTTTTCTTTTTCTAAGGAATGAACTCCAAGCAATGAATTTTCCTCTTAGAACTGCTTTCAATGTGTCCCATAGATTCCGATATATTGTGTCTGTGTTTTCATTTTTCTCTAAGAATTTTTTATTTTCCTCCTTGATGTCTTCTATAACCCATTGATCATTCAGTAACCTATTGTTCATTCTCCAAATGATGCATGATTTTTCCTTCCTTCTTTTATCATTGATTTTTAGTTTCATTCCATTATGATAAGATAAGATGCATGGTATTATCTCTACTCCTTTAATTTGTCTAAGAGTTGCCCTGTGACATAATATATGATCTATTTTTGAGAAGGATCCATGTGCTGCTGAGGAAAAATGTAACTGCTTGATGTTGGGTGGTATATTCTATATATGTCAATTAAGTCTAGGTTATTAATTGTGTTATTGAGTTCTATAGTTTCCTATTTCAACTTTTGTTTGGAAGACCTGTCCAGTGGTGAGAGAGCTGTATTGAAGTCTCCCATGATTATTGTATGGTGGTCTATTAGACTCTTGAACTTGAGAAAAGTTTGTTTGATGAACATAGCTGCACCATTGTTTGGGGCATACATATTTATGATTGTTATGTCTTGCTGGTGTATGGTTCTCTTGAACAGTATGTAGTGTCCCTCTTTATCCCTTTTGATTAACTTTGGCTTGAAATCTATTTTATTTGATATGAGTATGGACACTCCTGCTTTTTTCCGAAGTCCATATGAGTGATATGATTTTTTCCAAACTTTCACCTTCAGTGTATGTATGTCTTGTTCTTATCAAATGCGTCTCCGGTAGGCAGCATATTATTGGGTCTTGTTTTGTGATCCATTCTACTGGCCTGTGTCTGTTAATTGGTGAGTTTAAGCCATTAACATTTACGGTTATTATTGAGATAAGGGTTGTTCTTCCAGCCATATTTGTTTATTTATGTTATTAAACATGGATTGTTTTCCTCTTTGATTATTTCCCCCCTTTAATGTCCTACCTCCCACTGTTGGTTTTCATTATTTTCCAATTACTCTTCCTGTAATATTTTGCCAAGGATGTTTTGAAGAGATGGTTTTCTAGCTACAAATTCTTTTAACTTTTGTTTATCGTGGAAAGTTTTAATTTCATCTTCCATCCTGAAGCTTAATTTTGCTGGATACACAGTACATGGTTGGAACCCATTTTCTTTCTGTGATTGAAAAATGTCATTCCAGGAACTTCTAGCTTTCAGAGTCTTTGTTGAAAGATCAGCTGTAATCCTGATTGGTTTACCCCTAAATGTAATCTGCTTCCTTTCTCTTGTAGATTTTAAAATTCTCTCCTTATTCTGTATGTTGGGCATCTTCATTATAATGTGTCTAGGTGTGGATCTCTTATGATTTTTCACATTCGGCGTCCTGTAGGCTTTTAGAACTTGGGAGTCTGTCTCATTCTTCAAGTCTGGGAAGTTTTCTCATATTATTTCATTGAATAGATTGCTCATTCCTTTGGTTTGGACCTCTATACCTTCCTGTATCCCAATGACTCTTAAGTTTGGTCTCTTTATTTTATCCCATATTTCTTGGATGTTCTGTTCATGGTTTCTTAACAGTTTGGCTGAGCTGTCTATGTTCTTTTCAAGTTGAAATACTTTGTCTTCATTGTCTGATGTTCTATCTTCTAAGTGTTCTACTCTGATGGTAGTATTCTCAATTGAGTTTTTAAGATGGTTTATTGCTTCCTGCATTTCTAGGATTTCTGTTTGTTATTTTTTACAACCTCTATCTCCCTGTATAGTTGATCTTTTGCTTCTTGGTTTTGTTTATGTAATTCATTGTTGAAGTGATCTTTCATTGTCTGATTTTGCTGTCTAATGTCTTCCTTGAGACTTCAGATCATCTGAAGAATGTATATCCTGAGTTCTTTATCTGACATTCCATCTGCTGCAGCTATTACCTCTTCTAAAGTTGTGTTGACCTGCATTGCTTGTGGTTCTTTTTTCCTTTTCTTTTCATACTGCTCGCGTTTCTTTCTTCTTGGTGAAACTGTTGTGATTTTGAAATTTTCCCCCTATATATTTATATTGCTCTTGTATATTTGAAAAGTCTTCATTGCAGGGGCAGGGGTGGCTGTGCTGTTCCACCAATTGGGGTGATATATCTACCACGCTGATGGGCCGCTAGGCCTGTTATTCTGATCGGTCGCAGGTCTGCTTACCATGCAGGCGCAGGAGGCTGCTCTCCTCTGCCCCTCCTCCAATTGGTGTGACGTGTCTACCACGCCCGTGGACCCCTGCGGTGTTCTGCCGATCGGTCGCAGGTCTGCTTACCTTGCTTGCGTGGGCGGCGGCTCTGCTCTACCCCTACCCCAATTGGGGTGACGTGACTACCAGCCGGTGGGCCGCTGGGCCTGGTCTGCTGGTTGGTCGCAGGTCAGGATACCTTGTGAGCACGGGCTACAGATCTGTTCTGCCCCTACTCCAAATGGGGTAAAGTGTCTGCCGCGCCAGCAGGCCGCTGGGCCTCTTCTTCTGGTCAGGTGCAGGTCTGCTACCTTGCGGGCGCTGGTGGTGGCTCTGCTCTGCCCCTACTCCAATTGGTGTGTCGTGACTACCATGCCTGCAGGTTGCTGGGCCTGTTCTGGGCATGGGCGAAGGCTCTGCTCTGCCCCTACTCCTATTGGGGTAATGTGACTACCATGCCGGTGACCCACTCGGATTGTACTAGGCACGGGAGAAGGCTCTGCTCTGCAACTACTCCAATTGGGGTGACGTGACTACCACACCTGTGGGTCGATGGGCCTGTTCTGGGCCCAGGCAGCGGCTCTGTTCTGCCTCTACTCCAATTGGGTTGACGTGACTACCATGCAGGTGTGTCACTGGGTCTGTTCCAGGTGCGGGCAGCTGCTCTGCTCTGCCCCTCTGGCTTGATGACAAAGTGAGAGAGACCCGGGTGTTTGTGACTCACTTTCTTCACCAGGAGACCAACTGTTTCTGTCACTGCTGGTATCAATGAAGTTATCTCCTCTGCTGCTTTCTGATGACATCAGTAATTTGTCATGTTGGTATCCCATGTGAAAGGCAGCATTTCGTTCCCTTTTCTGGGTGACCAAAGCAATGGGTGAGTTCTGACCGGCCCTCACAAGCCGCGTCTCAATCCTGTTGCCACTGCCTATGAAGGCTCGGTTGATATTTACCTCCACAGTATTCAGCAAGACCCGGAACGAGAAGCAGTTTCCGCGGGTTCTTTAGCCCTGGGCCAGATCAGTTCCGAGAGTCAGAATTCGGCCGTTCTGGGCTTGGTGTATGTTCTAATAGGAGCAGGATCCAAGACGGAGTTTCTACAGGTTCTTTGGCACTGAGCCTGAGTAATTTGTCTGCGACACAAAGGTGAATGGCATCCTGAAATTACCTGTTCTATAGCTGAATGAGCTTCGATCAGTCGAAAACAGGGATGGTGACATCAGCTCTCCAAGATGGTGGCCGCTGGCTTCCTCTGTGGTCTGACCGGTGTGGAGAACCGAATTGGACCGCATCCTTTCCCGTCTCAAACCCAGAATTCAGCACTTAGCACAGTGATTGCATACCTGTCAGGAGCCCACAGAATCCACACCGCTGTATATTTGCATTGCTATCTCTTCGTTTCCCAGTGCACGCCGCAGACTCTAGCCGCAGACCGATTTCCTGAATAAGCAGCATGACCCTCTATGCGGACAAATCACTCGTGTTTGAGCCCGCGTAGCTGATCCTCGTGAGATGGAAATATGTCCACTAGGTTTTGGAGCACCCGAATTTTGCTGGAAATTTCTAACAAGATAGGTTTTAGCCATTATAACTCGTCATTCTCCCGCACAGTGACGCGGTACATGGGGGTGATGCACTCCCTTCACCACCATCATATGATCCCCCAAAGTTAGTTTTCAGTACTAAGAAACAAATATGTATTTCTGGTGTATGAATAATTCTGAGAATATTCTTGTGAAAACTTGATTATTAATCCAAATACATGAATATGAGTGAATTTAGGGAGTGTATAATAAGAAAAATATACTTCATATTTTGAAAAATCTGGAGAGTGAATATATATATATATATATATATATACACATACACACACAGACATTAAAAAGTAGCATTATGTATGCCAATCGAAATTCACCACGAAGTAATATATCATCCACAGATCCAAAAGTATTCATTTTAATGAACATGGATTTATGTTGTTCAAATAAGAAGCTCACTCATATGTTGAATTTTCAGTTCCAACAGCATTTAGTAGGAGTGATCTCTTCTCACAATTTGCATCTGCCAAGCCAGCCACCTCACAAAATGTACGAGTGATACCAGGTAGAATTCTATATGTGCATATAAAAATACATGTGATGAATAGGCTACAGAGAAAGGGAGACAGTTATTCACATGTTTGTTAACTTTTAAAACACATGGAGAACTATTTCAATTAAAATTCGCTAGATTTATAACACCTACCATTTATCATACGAAAGGCAAGTCCAACTATACACCATGCCTCCTGTGAACCTCTTGTATTTCTATTCTGTTTGGGTTATTTTTCTCCACCATATTAGGATTAAAAGTCAAAGTCTAGTAGGGTATGTGTTAGTGTCAGTGATTCAGTATTTCGAATGGAAAATTGGAAAATGTATCAAATGTGTATGCAAATATGTGCTACACAAAAATCTTCCCACCCTCATTCAGCACAATGCCTTGACATTACCTTCGCCCCACATAAGACACAATTAGAGGAGAAGAGTTAGAAAATCTGTGAATACATATGTGTAATGAAAAATGCTCAGGAGTTCACAAATTTGCAGGTGGTAGAGGAGTTTCCAAAAGTAAGGGACAGGGTAAAAACTCCACAAACATGAAGTTCTGCCAGCCTAACATCTGGAGAAACTGCCTCTGAGGTTGGGCAATGAAATATATGCTGTTGTCAGGAGCATTAGCTTCATTTGTTGTGAGACCATCATAGCTGAGTCTTCATCTATGTGATCTGGATGACATGGATTCTTATTTTCCAATGAACATGAGGCAGCAGTGCTGAATTTTCTTTTTGTAGGTAACCTGTGGCCACTGGGGTCTAAGTGTCTCCCCTTGTGGACTGTAATTCCATTTGGTCATCCTCCACTATTCGTGGTATTTCTTGCTGCTGCACTGGGAGATTGGTATTTGCTTCATGAAATACAAGGATTTCAAATGGGACACAGTGCTGAAGTAAGTTCTGTCAAGTGTGGTGGGTCAGGTTCGTCAGGAGAATGCACCAACCAGGCTTCTATCCCACATAGCTTGCCCCATTGACCATAGCAACCTGATTCTGAACATTGCCCTAAAACCTCTCCATATAACAATATGCTTTTACATATAAGGGTCTACTGGCTGCAAAATGTCAGTCACAATCCATTTGGAAGCCAATGGCAGATCCAAAAGCCCCCACCACAGATGTTTTATTACACACCTGCCAACCACTTCTCTAGTACAACTACTCAGCAGGATCCAACTTACTGGCATCTCTTTTAAACACCACTTTCATAAAACCCAGTCAATCAAGGCACTGTCTTGTATACTCATGATCAGCAACAGGACATCCAAATATTCTCCAGTGCTACCCGGTCATGGGAATTTCAAAAATTTCATGGTATTGATATAGCCAATTTTCAAGGATGAAGTTGGAGGCACTGTGAATTTTAATTCACTCAGAAACCATTAAATGGTGAGGAAGCTCATTTCAATGAAAACTCTGGAGAATTCTTACAGGCAAGGCTTCCAAAAGTGGCCAAAAGTCAGATTAAGCCAGGCCCGTTGAGGTCTACAATGTATGGTCCATCTGTGTTTCGACTCTCAAATATCCCTGCCAAGTCTTTAAGAATAATATCATGTGATATCCTGGCTGAGATTCCCTGTGCTCTGTGGAAAGTCAACTTGGGCCTAGATGTCACTTTCCAAGGGCAACTCTCATGCATGGCCATCTAAAATTCCAACAAATTCCTGGCAATAATTCTCTGAGATCAGTAAAAGAACTCAGTCTCTAAGGGGAATCACACCAAAGTGCAAGCCTAGGTGGACCCAGAGATCTCTTCCAACCACCAGACAAATATCCACAATTAAAATCAAACACTCTCACATGGCCCTCATCTTCTTCCATATAGACACTCATCATATTCTCTGGCTGGAGGTTTCCATAAGGGACACAGCCCATGACAGTGTCCAAAATAAGCTCCCTGCCCCTCATTTGCCTAAAGTCAGGGTGGCCTGGACTCTCTTCCTGTGAACCAGTAGTGATCAAATAGGCCTGCCTTTAATATTGCTTGGCTTCTCCAACTTGAGGCCTTCTAGCTTTGGGGTTTAGATTCTTTAAGTGAATTGGAGTCATGAAAATCAAACACCTATGGCCTAGCCTCTGCAGGGCTTTGAAGAACTCATTTGACCCAAAGGATCCCTATTCTCACTTGATGGATATCAGGAACCTACCAGAGGAAGGCAAGAGAGTTCATCAACAATATCTGATCTTTTTGCCATTTTGGTTTTGGATGCACGCATGGGATCTATCTTTAGATCCATCAGGTGCTGAGAATCTAAGCCACAGCCTCACACAGGGCCAACAGGCTGATTCAGACATATCCCAATATTAAGCAATTAAGCAAAGAGTCACAGGTGATTCCCATTCATTTCCATTTGAAAACTGTTTTCTTCAGGGTTCACAAAGTGGTGGCTTGAGGCAAAAAACTTCCTGACATTCAACAGAACAATAGGTAAGCAAAAGGAACAAAGAGGGGTTTCTCCACTGAGACTTTCCTGGTCAACAGATATTTGAGATTTCTGAGATGCTAGCCATTTCTTTCAGCTCTCCAGTACATAGCCATGTCACAGATCTTGGAGGTACAAATCTTGGACACAAAACCACGATACTATTCTGGAGAGTGGCCAGAATTGAGAAAGAAAACAGGAAATTAGGAAGCTTGTAGGTGTTGCCCATCCATAAGGCAAGCCAGAGTCCACTCATGAATTGGGCAGGATGAATGCTGGGAAGCTTTCTACTAGACAGGACACATCCATTGATGCATTGTCTTTTCTAATGTCTACAACAATGGACTCAGTGGGATACACACACATAGAAACACTCGCCTTGTCAAGGGACTTAATAGAAATATTCCACTCCATACCAAACAAACCGCCTTTCCTACCTATTCTCAGAACATGAGACAAAACCACAAACTCACACCCACACCCAAAAAGGCACCTCCTTCCCCCTAGTAGGTCTGTGACTCCCTGGAGTGTCCTCTGACTGGTGGGCCATTCTATGTTCTTCCAAAATGACCTCTCCTGTCTCAGATCATGTCTGCTTGGCCAACTCTGTGAAGTTCTCAAGAGCCAGCGGTGAGACACTACCTGATTTCTCAGGAAAAGCCCCTCTTCAGAGGTTTCCTGGCATTTGGCCATCCTCACATCTGTAGGTACCAAGAAAGACTGACTCTGTCCTTGGTAAATCCAAACATGTCAGACCACTGGGACTAGGACAGGGACTGTCTCTTGGTGCCTGGCTTCCTGGATTTCAAGTTCAGAGAGTTCCATCACCAAGGAAGTGAGGTGAGATCACTTCCTTCAGGATATGAATGATGTCACTGCCTTGGCAACCACTTTGTCCTAACAGTTGCTTCCAAAAGTATCATGAGGTGGAGGCTGTCCTGATTTTCATGGGACACTTTCTCTAGTTAGAATGTTATATCAACCATAAGCACCCGGGAACAGCTTCCACACAGGACTTGTTTGGTCCATGTTCTATACATTAAGAAGAGAGAGACTGATTCAGACACAACCCTCCATCCTGACCAGGATGATTGCCATGGAAGATGACTTTTGCTTTCTGAGGTACTTCATAGCTGCCTTCATCTTCACCAGGGATCATTTCTGCATGAACATTTGAGTTTCTCAGCAGGTGAAGATCCCCTAGATTCCTGTAGTTTAATACCCACACTGTTATTGCTCTCCTGCAAAGTGAGTGTATGGTTACGGTTAATAATATGTTCGATTTGGGTTAGGAATCATTCTGCAGGAAGAATAATGAGATTGGGAACCTGCAATATTTATAAGAATATATACGTGAAATATATGTATGAAAACGGGAATCTAAGAAAGATTTGAAGCCCAGAAGGGCATTGGGCCCTTTATTTGGATACTTAGTGTTGAATTATGTTCTGTACAGTTGTCTCAGTTAAATCGAAATACAGTGGCATAGGACCTTGTACCTTGGATGATTGAATGTAGAAGAGAACATCCAGTCAAAAAGGGATAGTCAGTAGGATTAGGAAGATAGTCAGTAGGTTTCGGAAGAATAGTGAGTATATGATTTGGAATAAAAAGCTTCTTTAGCAATAGGGTTTCGTTTAGAGAGTGAATGGAAATGTCAGCACATGTGAAGAGTCAGTCACAATGATGAACTGGGGAAAATATGTAGGAAAGCAGGTGTCAATAGAGACATTACGAAATCAGGCAAAGTATAAAGTGAGTGATAGGATTAGACATTTTCAACAGGGTTGAGTTTGAATACATAATCATAGGAAAAAACAAATATCTCGTCACGAATGGGAATGACATTTGAGAGCATTAGGCAACCTGGACATGGATATTATTAGTTATCCACGTTCACTTTCCTTTTAGGCTTTTGTACAATCATAAGTGTGACATTTTTATGGTTTTTTTTTTGTTCAGAATATTACTGTGATAAAATGTATATGTAGATCAGGTGGCATGAGTATTTCTTTCACCATTTCTGGGAGCAATATTTTGAAGACGTATACATTAGTATTAGGGGTACAAAGAGGTGTACCCTGTGTCTATTAATATAGAGATAATGCATGAATAGACCATACTATGAATAAATAACATAACTGATTCCACTTTAAATAATGGATTGAATTGATATGTGAAAATATATAAGAAATCTTATATTGATATACAATCATTCATTCCAACCAGTTATATATCTAATGGTAATATTAGGATTATGATTTATGAAGAATGGTGTTTGAGTTTTGCTTTACACGTGATGATGTTAAACAAAAATAATATGTTTGGAAAGAAGTCTCATGAAAAGACCAGTCAAGAAACATGGAGGAATACATGTGTTCTGAATCAGGAAGTGATTGATCGTGAAACAAATGCCTATAAATTTTCTAATTTGTGACTGAAATATATATCCCATCATGTGCATGAACTGAAGACATAGTAACGTACAAGTGTTGAATAAAAATGAAAGTCAAAATACACATCATGTCCCCTAGGAATCTACTTGCATTCATTTTAAACTGGCTAAGTAACTGTAGAAATATTAGGGTTTGTATGCACCATTCACTGAATTTAGTTTTCAGTACTAGGAAACAATATGTATTTCAGGTGGATGATTATTTCTGAAAATAATCTTGTTGAAAGTTGATTATAAATCCACAGATATGAATATGAATGTATTTAGGGAGTGCATAATAAGACACATATATTTCATATTTTGAAAAATCTAAAGAGTATATATATATATATATATATATATATATATATATACACACACACACACGCAAATGCACAGATATTAAAAAGTAGCAATACAGGAGATCCATTATGAAGGCAGGCATGGAGAATTCAAGTCTCTGATCTCTTCAGCTGCGCGGGCATAGGGAGTCGTAAACTGTCTAAATGTTGTTTGCTCAGAATCACTAGGCAATATTGACCTGTTGTGAATCTGGGGCGAACAGTCTGGGCCCCTCAGAACACACACAAAGCCCGGATTGGCTGCATTCAAGCTTAGATTCATCTGGTTTTTGTGACTCAGCACTAACATTCCCGCTGAAATAATTGGTCGGGCTTTCGGAATTGACAGAGTTAAAAGCCAACTGAGCCTTCATAGGCAGTGGCCACAGGATTGAAATGGGGCTTGGGAGAGATAGTCAGGACCCACCTGTTGCATTGGTCACCCAGCAAAGGGAACGAACGGTCACCATTTTAATGGGATACCACCATGGCAGCGAACTGACGTCACAGTCGGAGGAGATAACTTCATTGAAACCAGTGCGACAAGTGTGTTATCCCATTGCCATCTCTCTCAACACCGCAGGGAAACCTCAAGGGCCCTTCCCACCTCTGCCATAATGGCCCCTCCCAGCTCTCCAAGGAGCGCGACACCCAGACCTAGGGAATCAGGATTGGCTCAGGACTCGAGGCGTGTAATTGCCGGCTACCGCTCCCACCAGTGCTGACAATTGAGGTCTCTTACACCACCTACCGGGGCCATGGCTCCCGAAGGGCAAGCAAATTCGCTGGGGTTTCTCAACCCCAAGCTCTACAAACTTAGGGTCTGAGGGAGGCAATCAAGGAGAGTGTGCCCAGGCGTTCATGGAAACAGGGCTACCAGGAGCAGAGGCCTGGCTTGTAACCAGTATTGTGGTGAGCGTCACAGGTGAGTGGGGCCTGGCTTGAGGAAGCACAAGAGAAGGCCCTAGGCACTCAGGGTTGGAGACCCGCCCAGTCTGGGAGGAAGAGCTGCTGCACAGTGATTGGTTCCCACTTATTGAGAGGAGAAGCTTGGCCCAGTGCGCACAGCTCCACCTACTGGAAGAGAAGTTAATTAAACTCTAGGACTGCATGTATTAGTAGTATTTTTTTATTTGTATTTTTTTCTTTTTCTTTCATTTTCATTTTTGTTGTTGTTGTTCTTTAACTTTTTTAAATGTTTTTATTTTTTTAATTTCTTTTATTTTGTTATTATTATTATTAATATTATTATTTTAAATTTTAATTTTCAATTTTTTAATCATCATTATTACTTAAAATTTTCTTTCTTTATTTTCTATTTTTTTTTGTCTTTTCATTTCATTTCAATTTTTTTATTCCCCCTTACTTGAATTCTACCTGCCTACTCTCATTCTCTTTAGTGACTTCTCCCTTCCCTTCTAATATCTTTCCTCCCAAGCATCAAATAAATTTATAAGAGTAAGCAGTAACTCAGTAGTCAAACAGAACGAGAAGTAATATGAGAAGCATAAAAAAGCAAGGAAGAAAAGGAGTACGAACAATGAAGGACAGCCTAAATATTCAAGAGCACCTAGAGTCATCAGAAAAATGGTCATATAAAGAACTCAAGGAATACCTTAGACAGATGGAATGGAACCTTAAAGAGGATATGAGACAGCAAAAACAAACAGTGATAGAATGCATTGAAAATAAATTACATAAACAGATAAAATAAGAAATTAAGCATCTTTATCAGGAGATAGAGATTATTAGAAAAATCAAACAATAATTCTAGAAATCAAGGAAATGATAAACCAAATTAAAAATTCAATTGAGAGTATCACTAACAGTGTAGAGCAAGTAGAAGACAGAATGAAGACAAAATATATCATCTTGAAAAAAGTCTAGCCAACAAAGAAATGCTGTAAAAAATTATGAGAAAACATTCAAGAGATATGGGATAACATAAAAAAAAAAAACTAATGAGTCATATGGATAGAGGAAGGTACAGAGATTCAAACCAAGGGAATGAGAAACCTGCTGAATGAAATAATTACAGAAAACTTTCCAGAAATAAAAATGGAAACGGATAAACAAATTGTAGATGCTTACAGGACATCGAGCACACAAAATCACAGTAGACCAATGCCAAGACACATTGTTATGAAGATATCCAATATACAGAACAAAGAGAAAATATTAAAAGCTACCAGAGAAAGGAGGCAGATTACAATCATTACAATCAGGGGTAAACCAAAAAGGTTAACAATGGATTTTTCATCATAGATGCTGGAAGTGAGAAGATCCTGGAACAACATACTTCAAACACTGAAAGACAATGGATGCCTACCAAGAATTATGTATCCAGCAAAATTAAGCTTAAGGTAAGACAACGAGATAAAAATATTTCATGATAAACAAAACCTAAAAGAATTTGCAGCCAGATAACCAGCATTGCAAAGCATCTTGAGCAAAACACTACACGAGGAAGAAATGAAAATCAACAACGAAAACCATGAGTGAGAAGTGCCTCAGTAATGACAGAGGGCGGGGGAAAAGCTAATCATGGAGAAACAAACTAATTTAAAAAAAAGATATAAGCAAACATGGGTGGCAGTACAAACCATATATCAATAGTAACTCTAAAAGTAAATGGCTTAAACTCTCGAATAAAGTGACATAGGCTTGTAACTTGAAATAAAAAAAAATCCAACAATATATTGCCTCCAGGGGACACATCTGAATGGAAAAGACATACACAGGCTGAAGGTGAAAGATTGGGAAAATTTATACCATGCACACAGTCCTCGTAAGCAAGCAGGGGTGGCCATCCTCCTATCGAATAAAATCGACCTCAAGACTAATTTAATCAAAAGGGATAAAGAAGGACATTATATACTGCTAAAATGAACCATTCACCGACAAGACATAACAATTATCAATATTCACGCAGCAAATAATGGTGCTGCGATGTTCATAAAACAAATTCTCCTCAAGTTCAAGAATCAAATACACCACAATACAATAATTATGGGTGACTTCAACTCTCCTCTCTCACCATTGGACAGATCCTCCAAACAAAAGTTGAAAAAAGAAACTATAAAACTCAATATCGCAATCAATACCTTAGACTTAACTGACATATATAGAATATATCAACCATCATCAAGTGGATATACTTTTTTCTCAGCAGCACATGGATCCTTCTCAAAAATAGACCATATGATATGCCATAGGGCAACCCTCAGTAAATATAAAGGGGTGGAGATAATACCATGAATTTTTTGTGATCATAATGGAATGAAACTGGAAACCAATGATAAAAGAAGGAAGAAAAAATCATACATCACATCCAAAATGAAGAATATGTTACTGAATGATCAATGGGTTACAGAAGACATAAAGGAGGAAATCAAAAAATTCTTAGAGATAAATGAAAATACAGACACAACATATCAGATTCTATGGGGTACAATGAAAAGAAGTTTTAAGGGGTAAATTCATCGTCTAGAGGTCATTCCTCAAAATAGAAAAGAAAAACAAATAAATGAGCTCAAACTTCATCTCAAAGCCTTAGAAAAGAAAGAGCAAAACAACAGCAAATGTAGCAGAAGGCAAGAAATAATTAAAATCATAGCGAAATTGAAACAAAAGAAACTATTGAAAAAATTAACAAGACTAAAAGGTGGTTCTTCAAAAAGATAAATAAGATAGACAGACCCTTAGCCATGCTAACGAAGAGAAGAAGAGAGAGAAATCAAATTACTAACATACGGGATGAAAAAGGCAATATTACAACAGATGCTACATAAATACAGAAGAAAATTAGAAATTATTTTGAAAACCTGTATTCCAATAAAATAGAAAATAGTGAAGACATCGATAAATTTCTTAAGTCATATGATTTGCCCAGATGAGTCAGGAGGAAACACACAATTTCAACAGACCAATATCAATGGATGAAGTAGAAGAGCAATCAAAAGACTACCAACCAAGAAAAGCCCAGGACCGGATGGGTATACAGCAGAGTTTTACAAAACCTTTAAAGAAGAATTAATACCAATACTTCTCAAGTTATTAAGGAAATAGAAAAACTGGGAGCTCTGCCGAATTCATTCTATGAGGCCAACATTACCCAGATTCTGAAACCAGACAAAGACACCTCAAAGAAAGAAAACTACAGACCAATATCTCTGATGAACCTAGATGCAAAAATCCTCATTAAAATTCTGGCGAATTGGATAGAAAGGCACATCAAAAAAATCGTGCACCATGATCAACTTGGATTCATCCCTGGGATGCAAGGAGGGTTCAATATATGGAAATCAATAAATGTTATTCACAACATCAATAGACTTAAAGATAAGAACCATATGATCATCTCGATAGACGCAGAAAAACCATTCAACAAAGTAGAGCATTTCTTTATGTTCAAAACATTTTAAAAACTAGGGATAACAGGAACTTACCTCGACATTGTAAAAGCTATCTATGTTAATCCTCAGGCTAGCATCATTCTGAATGGAGAAAAATTGAAGGCATTCCCTCTAAAATCTGGAACAAGACAGGGATGTCCTCTATTACCACTTCTATTCAATATAGTTCTCCAAAAACTGGCCAGTGCAATTAGAGAGATGAAAGACATTAAAGGCATAAAAATAGGAAAAGGAGAACTTAAATTATCACTATTTGTAGATGACATGATTCTGTACATAGAAGACCCAAAAGGGTCTACAGAAAAAACTACTAGAACTCATAAATGAATGCAGCAATGTGGTAGGATACAAAATCAACATGAATAAATCAAAGGCATTTCTGTATATCAGCGACAAAACTTCTGAAACAAAAATGAGTCAAAACACTGCATTCCCAATTTCCTCAAATAATTAAATACTTGGGAATAAACCTAACAAAAGAGGTGAAAGATTGATATAATGCAAACTACAGAACCCTAAAAAGAGAAATAGAATAAGATCTTAGAAGATGGAAAAATATACCGTGTTCATGGATAGGCAGAACTAACATCATCAAAATGGTGATATTACCAAATGTTCTCTATAGGTTTAATGCAATGCCAATCAAAATCCCATAGAAACTTTTTGTAGAAATAGATAAAGATATCATAAAATTCAAATGGAAAAATAAAAGACCCAGAATAGCAAAAGCAATTCTAAGCAGGAAGTGTGAATCAGGCAGTATAGCGATACCAGATTTCAAACTATATTACAGAGCAATCATAATAAAAACAGCATGGTACTCGTACCAAAACAGGCGGGTGGACCAATGGTACAGAATGGAGGACACAGAAACTAATCCAAAAAGCTACAACTATCTTATATTTGATAAAGGAGCTAATGGCCTGCAATGGAGGAAGGATAGCATCTTCATCAAATGGTGTTGGGTAAACTGGAAATCCATATGCAACAAAATGAAACTGAATCCCCTCCTCTCGCCATGCACCAAAGTTAACTCAATGTGGATCAAGGAGCTAGATTCAAATCAGCGTCTCTGCGTCTGATAGAATACAAAGTTGGCTCCGATCTACATATTGTGTGGTCAGGCTCCAAATTTCTTAATAGGACACCCATAGAACAAGAGTTAATAATAAGAATCAACAATGGGACTTACTTAAACTGAATTATTTTTTCTCAGAAAGAGAAACAATAAGAGAGGTAAATATGGAGCTTACATCATGGGAACAAATTTTTAGTCCTCACCCTTCACATGGAGCCCTAATATCCAGAGTATACAAAGTATACAAAGAACTTAGAAAATTAGACAATAAGATAACCAATAACCCAATGGGCCAAGGACCTGAAAAGAAACTTCTCAGAGGAGGACATAGAATCAATTAACAAGTACATGAAAAAAATGCTCTCCATTTCTAGCAGTAAGAGAAATGCAAATAAAAACCACCCTAAAATACCATCTCAATCCAGTGAGATTGGCAGCCATTATGAAGTCAAACAACAACAAGTGCTGGCGAGGATGTGGGGAAAAGGGTACTCTTGTACATTGCTGGTCGGACTGAAACTGGTGCGGCCAATTTGGAAAGCAGTATGGAGATTCCTGGGAAAGCTGGGAATGGAAGCACAATTTGACCAAGCTATTGCCCTTCTCGGACTATTCCCTGAAGACCTTAAAAGAGCGTACTACAGGGATACTGCCACATGGATTTTCATAGCAGCACAATTCACAATTGCTACACTGTGGAACCAACCCAGATGCCCTTCAAAAGATGAATGGATAAAAAATGTGACTTTTATATACTATCGAGAATTACGCAGCACTAAAAAATGACAAAATCATGGAATCTGCAGGGAAATGCATGGCACTGAGCAGATTATGCTTAGTGAATCTAGCCAATCCCTAAAAAACAATTACCAAATGTCTTCTTTGATATAATGAGAGCAACTAAGAACAGAGCAGGGAGGAAGAGCATGAAGAAAAGATTAACATTAAGCAGAAACATGACGTGGGAGGGAAAGGGAGAGAAGAGGGAAATTGCATGGTAATGGAGAGAGACACTTATTGTTACACAAAATTACATATAAGAGGTTGTGGGAAAATAAACAAGGAGAGAAATGAATTACAGTAGGTATGGTAGAGAGAGAAGATGGGAAGAGAGGGTAGTGGGGATAGTAGAGTATAGGAAAGGTAGCAGAATACAACAGTAACTAATAGGGCATTATGTAAAAATATGGATGTGTAACTAATGTGATTCTGCAATCTGTATTTGGAGTAAAAATGGGAGTTCATAACCCACTTGAATCTAATGTATGAAATATGATATTCAAGAGCTTTGTAATGTTTTGAGCAACCAATAAAAGAAAAAAAAGTAGCAACATATATGCCAATAGAAATTCATCATGAAATGTATATAATCCACAGATCGAAAAATGTTCATTTTACTGAACATGGATTCATGTATAATGTTTTTCAACTAGGAAGCTCACCCATAGGTTGAATTTTCAGTTCCAACAGCGTTTAGGAGGAGTGAACTCTTCTCTCAATTTGCATCTGCCAATTCAGCCACCTCACAAGTGTATACGAGTGATATCAGGTAGAATTCTATATGTGCATATAAAAATACATGTGCTGAATAGGCTACAGAGAAAGGGAGACAGGGATTCACATATTTGCTAATTTTAAAAACACATTTAGAACTATTTCAACAAAAAAATTGACTAGACTTATAACTCCTACATTATATAATGCAAAAGGCAATTCCAACTATACACAATGCATCCTCTGAACTGCTTGTGTTTCTTCTCTTTTTGGCTTATTTTTCACCATCATATTAGGATTATTAGTCAGAGACTAGTAGGGTATGGGTTAGTGTCAGGGATTCTGTATTTCAAATGGAAAATTGAAAAATGAATCCAATGTGTATGTAAATATGTGCTACACAAAAATCTTCCCACTCACATCCAGAACAATGCCTTGACATTACCTACGCCCCAAGTAAAACACAATTAGAGTAGAAAAGTGTGAAAATCTATGAATACATATATGGAATGGAATATGCTCGGGAGTTCACAACCTTGGAGGTGGTAGAGGAGTTTCCAAAAGTAAAGGACAGGGTAAACACTCCACAAAAAGGAGCTCTGCTGGCCTAAGAATTCTTGGGAAACGGCTTCTGAGGTTGGGAACTTGAAATATATGTTGTTGTCATGAGCTTTAGCTTCCTTTGTAGTGAGACCATCATAGCTGGGTCTGCATCTATGTAACCAAAAGACATGGTTTCTTATCTTCCAATGAACATGAGGCAGCAGTGCTCAATTCTCTCTTTGTAGCTAAACTGTGTCCATTGGAAGCTAAGTGTCTCCCAGTGGGGACTCTGAAGACATTTGGTCATCCTCCACTTTTCGTGGTATTTCTTGCTGCTGCACTGGGAATTTGGTATTTGCTTCACAAAATATAAAAAGTTCATCTGAGATACAGTGCTGGAGGGAGTTCTGTCACGTGTGGTGGGTCAGGGTCTGCAGGAGAATGCACCAACCAGGCTTGTATCCCACATAGCTTGCCCCAATAACCATAGCAACCTGATTCTGAATATTGCCCTGAAAACTCTCCATTTAACAAGATGCCTTTACATATAAGGGTCTGATGTCTGCACTATATCAGTCACAAAAAATTTGGAAGCCAATGGCAGATTCACATGGCCCCACCGTGATGTTTTATCACACACCTGCCCACCACTGCTCTAGGCCCCCTACTCAGCAGGCTCCAAATTACTGGCTTCTCTTGTTCTACACCATTTTCAGGAAACCCAGTCAAAAACAAGGCACTGTCTGGTATACACATGATCAGCAACAGGACATCAAAAGTTTCTGCAGTGCCACCTGGTCATGGGAATTTCAAAAATTTCATGGTATTTATCTAGAAATTTTTCAAGGATGAAGTTAGAGGCACTGTGGGTTTCAATTCATTCAGGAACCATTAAGTGTTAAGAAAGTTCATTACAATGAAAGCTCTGGAGAACTCTCACAGTCAATGCTTCTCAAACAGTTGCCAAAAGGTCTCCTAAAGCCAGGCCAACTGACATCTACAATGTGAGGTCCATGTGTGTTTTGACTCTCAAATATGGGTGCTAAGTCTTTCAGAATAAAATCATGTGATATCCTGGCTGAGATTCTCAGGCCTCTGTGGAAACCACCCTGGGCCTAGATCTCAGTTTCCAAGAGTGAGTCTCATGCGTGGCCTCCTAAAATCCCAACACAATTCATGGCAATACTTCTCTGAGGTCAGTTTCAGAACTCAGTCTCTAAGGGGAATCACACCAGAGTTCAAGCCCAGGTGGACCCAGTCATCCCTTCCATCCGCCAAAAAATGACCACAATTAAAATCAAAACACTCCCACAGGGCCATCATCTTCTTCCATGTAGACACTCATCAAAACCTCCAGCTGGAGGTTTCTATGAGCCCAAATAAGCTCACTTGCCCCTCATTTGCCTAAAATCATGATGGCCTGGACACTCTTCCTGTGAACCAGAAATGATCAAATATTCCTGCTGTTAAAGTGTTCCACTTCTCCAATTTGAGGCCTACTGGCTGTAGGGTATAGATTCTTTATGTGATTTGGAGTCATGAGAAAACCCAAGCAAATATGGGCTAGCCTCTGCAGGGATTTCAAGAACTCATTTGACCCAAAGGATCCCTATTCTCACTTTATGGAGGTCAGGAACCTAAAACAAGAAGGCAAAAATATTCATCAACAATGACTGCTCTTTTGGCCATTTTAGTTTTGGAAGCACATGGGATCTTTCTTTAGATCCATCAGGTGCTGAGAATCAAAGCCACAACCTCCTACAAGGACAAGAGGCTGATTCAGACACATCTCATTCCAAATCAATTAAGCAAAGAGCCACAGGTGATGTCCATACATTTCCATATGAAAAGAGTTTTCTTCAGGCTACACAAAGGGGTGGCCTGAGGCAAAGACCTTCCTGACATTCAGGGTTATAGAAATAGAAGTAAGCAAATGGCCCAAAGAAGGGTTTCTCCACTGAGACTTTACTGGTCACACTGAAATCTGAGTTTTCTTAGATGCCTCCATTCCCTTCAGCAATCCAGTACATGGCCATGTCACAGAATCTTGTGGTGTTACATATTTGGGAAACAAAACCATGAGCCTATTCTGGAGAGTGGCCAGAATTCACGAAGAAAACAGGAACTTTAGAAGATAGTAGATGTTGCCCATCCATAAGGCAAGCTGCAGTTCATTCATTAATTGGGCAGTATGAATGCGGGGAAGCTTTCAACTAGAGACAACACATCCATTGATGCATTCTCTTTTCTAATGTCTACAACCACGGATACAGTGGGATACACAGACCTAGAAACACTCACCATGTCAAACGACTTACTAGAAACAGTCCACTCCAAACCAAACAAACCACCTTTCCTACCTATTCTCAGAACATGAGAAAAAAACACAAACTCACACCTACAACGGCAAAGGCACTTACTTCCCCCAAATAGGTCTGTGACTATCCGGAGTGTCTTCTGACTGGTGGGCCATATTATGTTCCCCCAAAATGGCCTGTCCTGTTTCAGATCTGGTCTCCTTGTCCAACTTTGTGAAGTTGTCAGGAGCCAAAGGTGAGCCACTACCTGCTTTCTCAGGAAAGGCCCCTCATCAGAGCTCTGGTGGCATTTGGCCATCCTCACATCAGTAGGTACCAAGAAAGACTGACTATGTCTTTGGGAAAAGCAAACAAGTTAGCCCACTGGAACTGGGAGTGGGACTGGCTCTGGGTGCCTTCCTTCCTGGATCCCAGGTTCAGAGAATTCCATCACCAAGGAAGTGAAGTGAGGTCACTTCTTTCAGGAACTGAATATGGTCACTACCTTGGTAACCACTTTGTGCTAACAGTTGCATCCAGGGTTCCCATGAGATGGAGGCTGCCCCAACATCCTGTGACACATTCAGAAGTTAGAATGGTATATCAACCATAGGCACCAGGGAACAGCTCTCCACAGAGGCCTGGTTCAGTCCATCTTCTCTTCATTAAGAAGAGAGAGGCTGATTCAGACTATCAATTAATCCTGACCAGGTTGTTTGCCATGGAAGATGACTATTGCTCTCTCTCAGGTCCTACATAGCTGCCTATATCTTCTGCAAGGATCATTTCTCCATGGATCTTTGATGTTCTCAGCAGGTGGAAGATCATCTACATTCCTATATTGTAAGACCCACACTGTCCCTGCTCTTAAGTAAGTTATACTGAGGGAACAGTGTATGGTTAGGGTTAATAACATGTTCAATTTGGGTTACAAAACATTCTGCGGGATGAATAATGGTATTGGCAAAATGCGATATTTACAAGAGTATATATGTGAAACATAAGTATGAAAGCAGAAATCTAGGTAAGATTTGAAGCCCAGAAGGGCATTGGGGACTTGAGTGGGATACTTAGCTTTGAGTAATGTGCAGCACAGATGTCTCAGATAAATCAATATACACTGGCATCGTACCTTGTACCTTGGATATTGAATGTTGAAGAGAACATCCAGTCAAAAACTGATAGTCGGTAGGATTAGGAAGGTAGTTGATAGGTTTAGAAAGAAGAGTGAGTATAGGATTTGGACCAAAAGTTCTTTCGCAATATGATTTCGGGTAGAGAGTGTATGTAAATGTAAGCACATGTGAAGAGTCAGTCACAATGATGAACTGGGGAAAAATATAGGAAAGCAGATATCAATAGAGACATTAGGAAATCAAGCAAAGTATAAATTGTGTGATAGGGTTAGACATTTTCAACAGGTTTGAAGTTGAATATATAATCTTAAGAAGAAACAAATATGTAGTCAAAAATAGAATCGATATTTGAGAGCATTAGGCAACCTGGAAATGGATGTTTTTAGTAATCCATGCTCACTTTCCATTTACGCTTTGGTACAATTGTAAGTGTGACCTATGCTTTTTGTGTCCAGAATATTTCTGTAATAAAATGTGTATGTAGATCAGGTGAAAAGAGTATTTCTTCCACCAATTCTGCGAGCAATATTTTGAAGACTTACAAATTAGTATGGGGGTACAAATAGGTGTACCCTGTTTCAATGAATATAGAAATAATGCATGAATAGACGATACTGTGAATAAATAATATAACTGGATCCACTTTAAATAATGGATTGAATAAATATCTGAAAATTTATAAGAAATTTTACATTGATATGCAATCATTCATTCCAACCAGTTATATATCTAACGATAATCTTAGGGTTATGGTTTATCATGAAGGGTGTGTGAGTTTTGGTTCAAAATTGATTATGGAAATCGAAAATAATATATTTGGAAAAAAGTCTCATGAATAGACCAGTCAAGAAACATAGAGGAATACATGTGTTCTGGAGCAGGAAGTGATTGAAAGTGAAACAAATGCCTATAAATTTGCTAATTAGTGAATAAAATATATATATACTGAGATGTGCATAAACTGAAGAAATAGTAATGTACCAGTGTGGAATAAAAATTAATGTCAAAATACACATCATGTCCCACAGGAACCTACATGCATTGATGTTAAACTGGGTCAGTTAATGTAGACATATTAGGATTTGTATGCACCTTTTACTGAAGTTAGTTTTCAGTACTAGGAAACAAATATGTATTTCGGGTGGATGAATATTTCTAAGAATAATCTTGTGAAAAGTTGATTATTAATCCACATACATGAACATGAATGAATTTAGGGAGTGTATATAAGACACATATATTTCATATTTTAAAAAATATGGAGAGTATATATATATATATATATATATATATATATATATATACACACACACACACACAAACACACACACACAAACACAGACATTAAAAAGTAGCAATATATATGCCAATCGAAATTCATCATGAAATATATATCATAAAGATGCAAAAACATTCATTTTAGTGAACATGGGTTTATGTATAATGTTGTTCCACTTGGAAGCTCACCCATAGGTTGAATTTTCAGTTCCAACAGCGTTTAGGAGGAGTGATCACTTCTCACACTTTGTATCTGCTAAGTCACATACCTCACAAGGAAGTACGTGTGATACCTTGTAGGATTCTATTGGTGCATATAAAAATACATGTGCTGAATAAGCTCCAGAGAATGGGAGACAGTAATTCACATATTTGTTAACTTTAAAAACACATGGAGAACTATTTCAATTAAATATTGAATAGATTTATAACACCTACCCTTTATCATGCAAAAGGCAAGTCCAACTCTGAACTGCAAGTATTTATGTACTGTTTGGGTTATTTTCTTCCATCATATTTGGATTAGTAGTCAGAGTCTAGTAGAATATGGGTTAGTGTCAGGGATTCAGAATTTCAAATGGAAAATAGAAAAATTAATATTCTGACTCTCATCCAGCACAATGCCTTGTCATTACTTTCGCCCCAAGGGAGACACAATTAGAGTAGAAGAGTTACAAAATCTGTGATTACATTTCTGGAATAGAAAATGCTCAGGAGTGCACAAACTTGGAGGTGGAATAGGAGTTTCCAAAAGTAAGGACAGGGTACACACTCCACAAACATGAAGCTCTGCTTGCCTAAAACTTCTTGAGAAACTGCCAGTGAAATTGGGCACTGAAATATAGGTTGTTGTCAGGAGTTAAGCTTCCTTTGTAGTGAGACCCTCAAAGCTGGGTCTGCATCTATGAGACCTGGAGGACAACATTTCTTATTTTCCAATGAACACGAGTCAGCAGTGCTGAATTCTATCTTTGTAGGTAAACTGTGGGCACTGGGGGCTTATTGTCTCCCCGTGTGGACTGTGAAACCATTTGGTCATCCTCCACTTTTCGTGGTGTTTCTTGCTGCTGCACTTGGAGTTTGGTTCATGCTTCACGAAATACAAGGAGTTCAACTGGGAAACAGTGCTTGAGGTAGTTCTGTTAAGTGTGGTGGGTCAGGGTCTGCAAGAAAATTCACCAACCAGGCTTCTATCTCTCAAAGATTGCCCGCTTGTCCATAGCAACCTGATTCTGAACATTGCCCTGAAACTACGCCATATAACAAGATGCTTTTACATATAAGGGTCTGATGTCTGCACTCTGTCAGTTACAAGCCATTTGGAAGCCAATGGCAGATCCAAATGGCCCCACCATGATGTTTTCTCACAAACCTCTCCACCACTGCTCTAGGCCCACTACTCAGCAGGCTCCAAAATACTGGCTTCTCTGTTCTAAACAAATTTCATGAAACCATGTCAATCAAGGCACTGTCTGGTACACTCATGGTAAGCAACAGGACATAGAAAGTTTCTGCAGTTCCACCTGGTCAGGGAAATTTCAAAAATTTCGTGTTATTTATCTAGCCATTTTTCAAGGATGACGTTGGATGCACTGTGGATTTCAATTATTCAGGAACCATTAAATGTTGAGAAAGTTCATTTCAAAGAAAATTCTAGAGAACTCTCACAGGCAAGGCTTTCCAAAGAGTGGACAAAGGTCACTTGAAGCCAGGACCATTGAGGTCTACAATGTGAGGTCCTATGTCTTTTGACTCTCAACTATGGCTGCCAAGTCTTTCAGAATAAAATCATGTGATATCCAGGCTGAGATTCCCAGTTCTTTGTGGAAAGCCACCCTGGTCCTAGATCTCAGGTTCCAAGGGCGACTCTCATGCGTGGCCTCCTAAAATCCCAACACAATTCATGGCAATTCTTCTCTGAGATCAGTTTCAGATCTCAGTCTCTAAGTGGAAACACACCAGAGTTCAAGCCCAGTTGACCCAGTCATCTCTTCCAACCGCCACACCAATGACCAGAATTAAAACCAAAACACTCCCACATGGCCCTCATTTTCTTCCATATAGACACTCATCATAACCTTGGCTGGAAGTTTTTATGAGGCACACAGCCCAAGACAATGTCAAAATAAGCTCCCTTGCCCTTCATTTGTCTAAAGTCAGTGTTTCCTGGACAACGTTCCTGTGAACCAGGACTGATCAAAGAGGTCTGCCATTAATACTGTTCCGCTTTTCCAATTTGAGGCATACTGACTGTCGGGTATAGTTTCTTTATGTGATTTGCAGTCATGAGAAAACCCAAGCACCTATGGGCTAGCCTCTGCAGGGCTTGAAGAACTCAGTTGACCCAAAGATCCCTGTTATCACTTGATGGAGATCAGGAACCTTACAGAGGAAGGCAAGAGACTTCATCACAATGACTTCTCTTTTGGCCATTTTGGATTTGGATGCACACATGGGATCTTTCTTTAGATCCATCAGGTGCTGAGAATCTAAGCGATAATCTCACACTGCACTAAGAGGCTGATTCAGACATATCCCTTTGCAAAGCAATTAAGCCAGGAGCCACAGGTGATGCCCATTTATTTCCATTTGAAAACTGTTTTTTTCAGGCATTGGAAATGTGGGGCCTTAGGCAAAGACCTTCCTTACATTCAGGGCAACAGAACAATAGGTAAGCAAAATCCCAAAGCAGATTTTCTCCACTGAGACTTTCCTGGTCACACTGATATATGAGTTTTCTGAGATATTCACCATTCTCTTCAGCTATCCAGTACATGGCCATGTCCCAGATTGTGGAGGAGATACATATCTTGAACGCAAAACCATGAGCCTATGGGAGAGTGGCCAGAATTCAGGAAGAAATCACGAATGTAGGAAGGTAGTAGGTGTTGCCCATCCATAAGGTAACCTGCAGTCCATTCATAAATTGGACAGGATGAATTCTGCGAAGATTTCTACTAGACAGGACACATCTATTGATGCATTCTCTTTTCTATTGTCTACAACCACGGACACAGTGGGATATCCAGACATAGAAACACTCGCCTTCTCAAAGGACTTACTAGAAACAGTCCACTCCAAACCAAACAAACCGACTTTCCTACATATTCTCAAAACATGAGACAAAATCAAACACACACACACACACACACACACACCCACAAAGGCACCTTCTTTCCCCAAATAGGTCTGTGACTATCCAGAGCGTCCTCTGACTGGTGGGCCATACTATGTTCCCCAGAAACGGGCTGTGCTATGTCAGATCTGGTCTCCTTGGCCAAAACTGTGATGTTATCAGGAGCCAGCGGTGAGCCACTGCCTGTTTTCTCAGGTAAAGCCCCTCTTCAGAGCTTTCCTGGCATTTGTCCATCTTCAATTTAGTTGCCAAGAAAGACTGACTCTGTCCTTCTTAAATCCAAACATTTGAGACCACTGGTACTTGGACTGGGACTGCCTCAGGGTGCCTGGCTTCCTGGATCCCAAGTTCAGAGTGTTCCATCAACAAGAAAGTGACATAGGTCACTTCGTCTAGAACTGAATGAGGTCACTGCCTTGGCAACCACTTTGTCTTAACAGTTGCTTCCAAGGGTCCCTGAGATGGATCCTGCCCCTACTTCCTATGACACTTTCACAAGCTAGAATGGAATATCAACCACAGGCACCCGGGAACAGCTCTCCACACAAGCCTGGTTTGGTCTATCTTCTCTACATTAAGAAGAGAGAGACTGCTTCAGACACATCCCTTCATCCTGACCTGTTTTTTTTTTTTTTTTTTTTTTATGAAAGATGACTTTCGCACTCTCAGGTCCTTCATAGCTGCCTACATCTTCTTTAGGCATCATTTCTGCATGGACCTTTGAGGTTCTCTGCAGGTTGAAGATCTCCTACATTCCTGTATTGTAAGACCAACTCTGTCCCTGCTATTCTGTAAAGTTAGATTGAGGGAACAGTGTATGGTTACGGTTAATAACATGTTTGATTTGGGTTAGGATCATTCTGCTGGATGAATAATGGTATTGGGAACGTGCGATATATATAAGATTATATAGGTGAAATATATGAATGAAAACAGAAATCTCAGTAAAATTTGAAGCCCAGAAGGGCATTAGGTCCTTGATTGGGATACTTAGCATTTAATTATGTTCTGCACAGATGTCTCAGATAAATCTATACACAATGGCATAGGACCTGATACCTTGGATGATTGAATGTTGAGGAGAACAACCATTCAAAGAGGGAGAGTCTGTAGGATTAGGAAGATAGTTGGTAGGATTAGAAAAAAGTGTGAGAATAGCATTTGGACAAATAGTTCTTTAGCAATAGGTTTTCAGGTAGACAGAAAATGTAAATGTCAGCACATGTGAAGAGTCAGTCACAGTGATGAAATGGGGAAAATATGTAGGAAAGCAGATATCAATAGCGACATTAGGAAATCAGGCAAAGTATAAAGTGAGTGATAGCAATAGACACTTTCAACAGGCTTGAGATTGAATATATAATCTTAGGAAGTAACAAATATGTAGTCACCAATACGATTGACATTTGAGAGCATTAGGCAACGTGGACATGGGTGATTTTCATAACCCATACTCACATTCCATTTAGGCTTTGGTACAATCGTAAGTGTGACTTTGCATTTTGTGGCCAGAATATTACTGTGATAAAACGTATATGTAGATCAGGTGACATGAGTCTTTCTTGCACAATTTCTTGGAGCAATATTTTGAAGGGGTATAAATTAGTATTGGAGGTACATATAGGTGTACCATGTATGTATGAATATAGAGATAATGCATGAATAGACAATACTGCGAATAAATAATATAACTTGTTCCAACTTTAAATAATGGATTGAATTGATATCTGAAAATACACAGGAATCATATATTGATATATATACATTCATTCCAACCAGTAATACATCTAATGGTAATATTACGGTTGTGGTTTATCATAAAGAGTGTGTGAATTTTGCTTCAAAATTGATTATGGAAATCGAAAATAATGTGTTTGGAAAGAAGTCTCATGAAATGACCAGTCAAAAACAAGGAGGAATACATATGTTCTGAAGCAGGAAGTGATTGAATGTGTTACAAATTTCTTTAAATTTGTGAACTTGTGGATGAAATGTATATTCTATGATGTACAAAAACTGCAGAAATAGTAATGTACCAGTGTTTAATAAAAATCAACGTCAAAATACACATCATGTCCCATAGGAATCTACTTGCATTGATGTTAAAGTGGGTCAGCTACTCTAAAAATATAAGGATTTGTTTGCACCATTCACTGAAGTAACTTTTTAGTACTAGAAAACAAATATGTATTTCAGGTGGATGAATATTTTTAAAATAATCTTATGAAAAGTTTAATATAAAACCACATACATGAACAAGAATGAATTTAGGGAGTGTATAATAGGACACATATATTTTATATTTTGAAAAATATAGAGAGTATATATATATATATATATATACATACACACACACACACACACACAAAACACACACAGAGATATTAAAAAGTAGCAATATATATGCCAATTAAAATTCATTGTGAAATATATATCATCCACAGATCCAAAAATAATAATTTTACTGAACATGGATTTATGTATAATGTTCTTGAACTAAGAAGCTCACTCATAGTCTGAATTTTCAGTTCCAAAAGTATTAATGAGGAGTGATCTCTTCTCACACTTTGTATCTGCCAAGTTAGCCACCTCTCAAGAATATACGTGTGATAACAGGTAGGATTCTATATGTGCGTATAAAAATACATGTGCTGAATAGGCTACAGAAAAATGGAGACAGGAATTCACAGATGTGTTAACTTTAAAAACACATGCAGAACTATTTCAACAAAAAATTGACAAGATTTATAACTCCTACCCTATATCATGCAAAAGGCAAGACCAACTATACACCATGCCTCTTCTGAAGTGCTAGTATTTCTATTCTGTTTCGGTTATTTTTCTCCATCATATTAGAATTAATAGTGAGAGTCTAGTAGGGTATGGGTTAGTGTCAAGGATTCAGTATTTCGAATGGAAAATTGAACAATGAATCCAGTGTGTATGTAAATATGTGCTACACAAAATAATTCCCACTCTCAACCAGAACAATGCCTTGACAATCCCTTCACCCCAAGTAAGACACAATTAGAGGAGAAGATTTAGAAAATCTGTGAATAAATTTGTGGAATGCAATATGCTCAGGAGGTCACAACCTTGGAAGTGGTAGAGTAGTTTCCAAAAGTATGGGACAGGGTAAAAACTCCACAAACATGGAGGTCTGCTGGCCTAGAGACTTCTTGAGAAACTGCCTGTGAGGTTGGGCACTTGAAAAATATGTTGTTGTCAAGAGCTTTAGCTTCCTTTCTAGGGAGACCATAAAAGCTTGGTCTGCATCTATGAGACCTGGAGGACATGGTTTCTTATTTCCCAATGTACATGATGCAGCAGTGCTGAATTCTCTTTTTAGATAAACTGTGGCCACTGGGGGCTAAATGTGTGCTGGTGTGCACTGTGAAGGCATGTGGTCATCTTCCATTTTCGTGGTGTTTCTTCCTGCTGCACTGAGAGTTTGGTATTTGCTTCACAAAATACAAGGAGTTCAACTGGGTCACAATGCAAGAGGAAGTTCTGTCATGTATGGTGGGTCAGGTTTTGCAGGAGGATACAAGAACCAGGATCCTATCCCACATATCTTGCCTTCTTGACCATAGCAACCTGATTCTGAACAATGTCCTGAAACCTCTCCATATAACAACTTGCCTTTACATGGAAGGTTCTGCTGGCTGCACCATGTCAGTCACAAGCCATTTGGAAGCCAATGGAAGATCCACATGGCCCCACCACAGATGTTTTATCACATACCTGCCCACCACTGCTCTAACCTACTACTCAACAGAGTCCAACTTACTGGCATCTCTGTTCTACACCATTTACATGAAACCCAGTCAATCAAGGCACTGTCTGGTATATTCATGATCAGCAACAGGACATCAAAAGGTTTTCCAGTGCCACCTGGTGATGGGAAATTCAAAAATTTCATGGTATTCATCTAGCCATTTTTTAAGGATGAAGTTGGAGGCACTGTGAGTTTCAATTTTTTCAGGAACCATTAAATGGTTAGGAAGCTCATTTCAATGAAATCTCTGGAGAACACTCACAGGTAAAGCTTCCCAAAGAGTGGCCAAAAGATCATATGATGCTATGCCCATTTAGGTCTACAATGTGAGGTCCATATGAGTTTTGACTCTCAACTATGGGTGCCAAGTCTTTCAGAATAAAATTTGTGGTATCCTGGCTGAGAGGCTCAGTGCTCTGTGGAAAGCCACCCTGGGCCTAGAACTCAGTTTCCAAGGGCGATGCTCATGCCTGGCTTCCAAAAATCTCAACACTATTCATGGCAGTACTTCTCTGAGGTCAGTTGAAGAACTCAGACTCTAAGGGAATCACACCAGAGTTCAAGAACATGTGGACCAAGTCATCTCTTCCAACCGCCACCCAAATGACCACAATTTAAACCAAAACACTCCAACGTGGCGCCCATCTTCTTCCATATAGACACTCACAATAAACTCCACTAAGGCTGGAGTTTTCCATGAGGGGCATAGCCCAAGACCATGTCCAAAATAAGCTCTTTTACACCTAATTTGCCTAAATTCAGGGTGGCCTGGACACCCTTCTTGTGAACCAGAAGAGATTAAATAGGCCTCCCATTAATACTGATCCGCTTCTTCAATTTGAGGCCAAATGACTGTGGGGTTTGGATTCTTTATGTGAATTGGAGTCTTGAGAAAACCCAAGCAACTATGGGCTATACTCTGCAAGGCTTTGAAGAACTCATTTGACCCAAAGGATCGCTAATCTGACTTGATGGAGGTCAGGAAAGTTACAGAGGAAGGCGAGAGACTTCATCCACAAGGACTGCTCTTTTGGCCATTTTGGTTTTGGATGTACACATGGGATCTTTCTTTAGATCCATCCGGACCTGAGAATCTAAGCCACAGCCTCACACAGGGTAAATAAGCTGATTCAGACACATCCTTTCCAAAGCAATTAAGCAAAGAGCCACAGGTAATGCCCATTCATTTCCATTTGAAAACTGTTTTCTTCAGGCTTCACAAAGTGGTGGCCTGCGGAAAACACCTTCCTGACATTCAGGGCAACAGAAGAGTAGGTAAACAAAAGGCCCCAAGCAGGGTTTCTCCACTAAGACTTTCCTGGTCACACTGATATCTGAGTTTTCTGAGATGCTCACCATTCCCTTCAGCTATACAGTACATGGTCATGTCACAGAGCTTCGAGGTTGTACATATCTTAAACAGAAAACCATGAACCTATTCTGGAGAGTGGCCAGAATTCAGGAATAAAACAGAAACTAAGGAAGATAGCAGGTGTTGCACATCAATAAGGCAAGCTGCAGTCCATTCATAAATAGGGCAGGATGAATGCTGTGAAGCTTTCTACTAGACAGGACATATTAATTGATGCATTCTGTTTTCTAATGTCTACAACCACGGACACAGTGGGATACACAGACATAGAAATTCTCACCTTGTCAAACGACTTACTAGAAACAGTTCACTCCAAACAAAACAAACCGCCTTTCATACCTATTCTCAGAACATGAGACAAAACCACAAACCCACACCCACACCACAAAGGCACCTCCTTCCCCCAAGTAGGTCTGTGACTATCCAGAGTGTCCTCTGTCTGGTGGGCCTTATTATGTTCCCTGGAAATAGCCTGTTCTGTCTCAAATCTGGTCTTTTTGGCCAACTCTGTGAAGTTGTCAGGAGCCAGCGGTGAGCCACTGCGTGCTTTCTCAGGAAAGGCCCCTCTTCATAGCTTTCCTTGCATTTGGCCATCCTTACATCAGTAGGTCCCAAGAAAGACTGAGTCTGTCCTTGGTTAATCAAAATAAGTTTGACCACTGGGACTGGGACTGGGACTGGCTCTGGGTGCCTGGCTTCCTGGATTCCAAGTTCAGAGAGTTCCATCACCAAGGAAGTTAGGTGAAGTCACTTCCTTTTGGAACTGAATGAAGTCACTGCCTTGGCAACAACTTTGTCCTAACAGTTGCTTCCAAGGTTCCCATGAGAGGGAGGCTGCTCCTACTTCCTGTGACACTTTCACAGGTCAGAGAGGTATGTCAACCATAGGCATGCAGGAGCAGCTCTCAACACATGCCTGCTTTGGTCCATCTTCTCTACATTAAGAAGAGAGTGGCTGATTCAGACACATCCCTTCATCCTGAGCAGGTTGTTTGCCATGGAAGACTTTTGCTCTCTCAGGTCCTTCATACTTGCCTACATCTTCTCCAGGGATCATTTCTACGTGGACCTTTGAGGTTTTCAGCAGGTGGAAGATCCTCTATTTTCCTGTATTTTAATACCAATTCTGTCCGTGCTCTTCTGTAAAATTAGATTGAGAGAACAGTGTATGGTTAGGATTAATAACAGGTTCGATTTGGTTTAGAAAGAAAACTACACGGTTGAGCAAACAGGGTCCTACAGTTAGCAATAATATGAGGAATTTTAATGGAGCGGCCATGGCAGATAAAAGCGCAGTTAATCAGGTCACTATGTGAACCAAGACTCAAACCTCCCTTTTGGGGCCTCTGTCTCTCTTTGACGCTCTTCAAGTCGTTTTCTTAATTTATTCATAGATTCTTTTACAACTCCAGTATTGTCGGCACAAAAACAACATTCTTCCCTCAATGCAAGCAAAAAGGCACCTTTCTCTCATGAAGAGGAGGTCCAACACTCGCCTGCTTTGTAAAACAACTTCAGAAAGAGAGAGGTTAAAATTCCTGTAAAGCTGTGATGTCGGTTTTTAATGTCTTTAAGTTTTGGCCTATTTCTGCTTCTAATTGTGTCTTTGTTGTGTCTCATGGACTAACCCACCCCTTAAGCAACTATTATTTCTAATAGGATGGCTAAAGTGAGGGATACAGGTTCCCGCTGGAACCGGGTTGTATGCCCCCCTATTTGATCTTAAATGAACCTACGTCATGATAGAGAACTCTGGAAAACATCTGCATCATTACATAATTAATCACATATATTGACCATTTTATGAAAACATAAATAATGTTAAAGTGTATAGAATTATACTGTTGTAGGGATGGACAAGGAAAGGGACCTAACATAGCACCAAACACAGGAAAACAGCCTTATTTGGTTGCATCCGGATTTAGAGGGCATTGCTTCTGTTGTAATCAATTAATCCCCTGAACCCCAAGTTTTGGTAGTTTTAGAATTTGTACCCAACCTGTAAGGGAAGTGGATCAGAAGTTCACAGTCTGTAGAAATTCACAAAAATCAGTTTTTGTTTCTGTTTTTTGTTCCTCTGTTCTGGGCAAGTTAACTTTTCAAGGACACCTTGGAAAGGGAGAGCTTTTTTATCTCTTTTTTTTTTCTCCCTGCCAGCTGTCACCATGAAGCCCAGTTGGTAATTTTTTTATCTTAGAAATGTAGTCATCTCTGTGAAGCCCCAGCTCAAGGCCAGAGGCTTTGTTCACATATTTTGTGAAAACCTAGTAAGGCGGTGTCAAGCTTAGGGGTGGTGATTTTTCCAGCCAGTGGCCAAGTAGAACAGGGCAACACGAAAAGTGGAAGTTTATCTACATTGAACTCTTTCAGAGGGACTCTTTTGCTGAAAGACCTAATGTAAGCCTCGGTGAAGATTTCTGGAGAAGGTTATTTAAGACATATCTATGGACCTGGTACAGAGGGGGAAGACTGGGAAGGCGAGGCTGAGAGCAGCTCCGTGGATCTGAGAATGAGGAAGATGAGATGTAAAAGAATAATGGAAAAGGGGTTTGGGATTTTCCTAGAACAAAACTTGAGCAGTAGAACAGGTAGAGCAGAGGTGAAGATGGGAGTGAGTATTCCAAAAACCCCTGAGGGACTTTAAATTTTTAGAAACCTGTTTTCAGTGATGACAAAGCAACTTTAAAGGCCATTTTTATTACATCTTGGATAGGGGTCTGAGGGCTCTTCTCAGCTGGTTTGAGCTTTGGTTTAGCTTCTTAGAGGACTTGGTGGGACCTAGTGCAGGCACAGACAGAAAAAGAGAGGAGTGAGTGAGTGGAGGGGTACCTCGGTACCTGCTACCTCAGCAAGGGGGCAATGGTCTGAGAACTGGCAGAAGTTTGGGTTTTTGATCTAGTAATTGGAGGTGAGAAATCACGTTGCTGAGGTGGGAGTGACAGCAGAGACTCTAGAGCAGAAGACTGAGGGTGAGGAACTATTGGAGAAGCATAGTACAGGATGTGAGTGAAGGAGGGAAAAGGATTCCGCATAGGGGAATTTTCCCCTTTTGAGCACTTGCCGAAGTTAAAAATGTCACGCAGAATTTGAGGATCTAGAGAACCCTCTGGGGGCCATAGCTTTTGGTTGTCTAATTGGTAATATGGCCAATGCTGTGTACTGAATTTGATAAGGAGTTTGGGTTCCACCAGGCAGCCCCTGTATGCTCACATCCCCATGAGTTACACAAGAAGTTGGCTTTTCCCCCACACAGCCATGGCTGTTTGTGGCTTTGATAGTCCGCCGGGCATACATCGTAATCTAGGCTAGCCAACCTGAATCTGGCTCGCGTTTCTGTGCATCCATAATGTTTGTTTCAATTATCTATGGAACGGAAGGGATTTAATGAAACTTTAGTGGGATCCTCTTCATCAGGGTTATCTCAATAGGAAAGACGTATACCAAGCTGAAAAATGTCTGGGTGGAGAGATAGCCACCAGGTCCCTAAGGGGGCTGTATGCGAGATATACCATACTTCTTGTCTAGTAGGATTTGAGATCAGCCTTCACTGCTGAACAGGCTGATGAGGGTTAGGAGTACTGGTGGCCAAGGGGAGAGTCTACAGTCTTGTCCACATAGCGAATACGAAATTTGAAATGGTTACCAGTCTTTTCCAGTTTCCAACCAGAGTCTGGACACAGCGAAGGCTTGAGATGAGAGGCATGGATCCAAAAAGTGATTCTGTCTACTTTTACCGCTGTAGGTGTTATAAGTAGCACCTGGTATGTTCCTTTCCAGCGGGGTTCTAGGAATGACACCTGATGTTGTCTTATGTAGACGAAGTCTCTTACTTGATATTGATGTGGAATCCCCTCGTCCCCAGGTTGGTAGGCAGTGGCCAGCTGTTTCCACAGTTATCACTGAGTTCTTTCAATGGCTTTAAGTCTGTCAAGCAAGGGGTGTGGAAGGGATTGTTAGGCCTTAGAGTTGGGGATTAGGTCCCTTACTGGATGATGGGCATCATAGAGAATTTCATAGGGGTTGAGGTTACACAAAGAAACTGAGGGAGTATTTCTCGCATGAAACAGTGCATAAGGAAGGAGCATAGTTCAATCTTTTATGCCAGTCTCTAAGCTTAATTTTGTTAAGGTCTCTTTAGTGGTTCTATTTATTTTTTCTACCTCTCCTGAGCTCTGGGGTATATAAGCATAATGTAACTTACAATTAATCCACACGTGACTTACCTGGGCCATGAACACAAGTCCATTATCAGACCCTATTACCTTAAACAGACCATATCTTGGAAAAATATCTTCCAGGATCTTCTTGAGAACCATTTGGGCCGTTGTTTTTTTTTTTTTTTCTGTGTGTGTGTGTGTGTGTGTGTGTGTGTGTGTGTGTAAGTCTTCAATCCATCCTGAGAATGTATCCACAAAGACTAGGAGATATTTAAGTCCATACCTTGCTGGCTTAATTTCAGTAATGTCCACTTCCCAGAATTGTCCTGGTCTGGTTCCTCATAGGTGCTTTCCTCTAAGAAACTTGGAAGGGTAAGCATTAAACAATTGACTGACCCAACAGGCTTTTGTTACCGGTTCAGTTTTTTTCTTTCGCTGTGAGTTGGTTAGTGGAAAACTCTGTTCTTAATCCTACAGGAGTGTCTGCAGTTTCTTTGAACCAAGGTGAGTGAGTTGACGTACATTTTTAACTTAGTGTAGGGCTTTCTGTGATTGCAGGCTGAGCTCAGTAAAGTTGAGGCGTTCAGTGTCAGTGTCCTTAGATGTTATCTATAACTTCCTGTTACTCAGGGGTCCATTGGAATTGGGCATCTCCCTTTAACAGAGGGTATAAAGGAGCAGCTAAGGACGCGAACCCATTTATCCATAACCTGCAAAACCCAGCAATCCCAAGAAACTCTCTTAGTTGTCTGCTGTAAGATGGGGTTGGTATCTGCTCAACGGTTTGTTTTCTGGGCTCAGTGAGCCATCGTTTACCGCCCCTGAGGAAATAGTCATGGAAGATTACTTCTTGCTGGCAAATTGGGCAATTTTGGCAGAAGCTCTATACCCGAGTTGAGCAAGCTCCGATAATAGTGCTTGGGTCCCAGTTCAGTTTTCCTTGGTGTTGGATGCCAGTAGCAGGTGATCCACGTATTGAAGCTGGGTGACTTCGGGGTGTGTAGTTCTGAAATTGTTGAGATCTCTGTGGAGGGCTTCATCAAAGAGAGTGGGGGAGTTTTTGAACCCCTCTGGGAGTCTAGTCCAAGTTAGTTGACTAGACTTTCCTGTTTCTGGGTCTACCCACCCAAAAGCAAACAGCAACTGACTATCTTTATGCAGAGGCAAGCAAAAGAAAGCTTGTTTTAAGTCCAGAACAGTATACCATTTCTGCTCAGGGTTCAGAGTGCTAAGCAGTTTGAACAGATTAGGTACTGTGGGGTGAATGTCCTGCACTCTGTTGTTGATCTCTCTTTGGTCTTTAACAGGTTGATAGTCCCCGGTTCCTGGCTTTTTCTTCTAATAACAGGGGAGTGTTCCAGGCCAATTGACAGGGCCTTAGGACCCCTAAGGCCAGATATTTCTGAATATAGGGCCTTATCCCATCTTTAGCTTTTTATGCTTAGAAGATATTATTTGACATTAATTGGGGAGGCTGAGGTTTTTAACTCCACTGTTATTGGAGGTTGTTTCACGGCCAGGCCTAACACAGCAGTTTTTGCCCAGGCATCTCGGTAATCTGTTATCCATTTCTGCGGTAGCTTGCCTGTTTGATCAGTCTTGGGGGGTGTGAAGAGTGGATGTTTATCTTCTACTAATATAGTTACAGCCGTGACTATAGGAGTTTTTACTGAAGGATTTAGAAATTTCTTTTGGGGGCTTTCAGGGTTAAAAGTTATTTTGGCCCAGAGCTTGGTGAGCAGATCTCTGCCCATCAATGGGTGCGGGCATTCTGGGATTACTAGGAAGGAGTGATGGATTTTTCCTTTCCCCAGTTCCATGGTCCTCTTAGTAGTCTAAGCCCGATATTTACTGCCATTAGCCCTTTGAACTACAGACCTTTTATTTGATAGACGGCCCAATGGGGCCCTAAGGGCTGAGTATACTGCTCCTGTATTCACTTCAAAGTTTACTGGGGTCCCCTACTCTTCAAAAGTTACCCTGAGCTAGGGGAAGGAATCTGAGCCCCAACTTTCTTAGTCATCCTCCAGAGTCAGAATGGCTGGCTGGCGTGTCTGTCTCTTTATAGGGCACTCTTTGGCCCAGTGTCCTTTTTTTTACGGTAGGCACATTGATCTGAGGCCAGGGGTGGCCTCTGGCACGGGCCCAGGTATCCCTTCCTGTCACCTTATGTCTTAATTTCTGGCCTCTTTCTTGTTGTGACCAGGATCTAAGTCAATGCCTTAGTCTTTCTTTTGCTTCTCTCATCCTCCCTTTGCTCCCTTTCTTTTTCCCTGTTTCTCTTTTATAGTATATTTTTTTGGCTTCTCTGACTAAATCTCTCTTTTAACTTTTTTTTTTTTTTAATATCCATGGCAGCTTCCCCAATTAAGGCCATCATGACAGATGCCTTTTGATCTGCTGCCTGAGGATCGAAAGGAGTATATCTCTTATATGCCTCCATAATTCTCTCTAGAAACATAGAGGTAGATTCATCAGGCCTTTTAATAATTTCTCTTACCATGGCCAAATTAGTTGGTCACCTAGCGGCCACTTGGATACCCGCTATTAGAGCCTGGCAATAATTCGACATATGCTCCCTATCTTAAAAGGTGTTGGGGTCTCAGTTGGGTTGGTTTAAGGGGAAGCCGGCTTTGATTATGTTGGGAAGTTGTGTTGGTCGCCCATCAAGTCCGAGGATATTTTTTTCTAGCCCCCAGGAGGTTTTTCCTCTCATTCCTCTGTCGTGAAGAGAGTCCCTAGGAGTTGTTGGCAGTCATCCCAAGTAGGCAGGTGTGAAAACGTTGGCGAGTTCTCTGAGTTTTTTTAGCCGGGCCAGCTTCCTCTAGGGAAGGAGGGGCTGTGTGTGCCATTGGAGAGTCATCTGGAGGGTGCTGGGCCATCCTGGCTTCCTCGAATGGTGGAGAGGCTGAGTAAGCCGCAGGGGAATTACTTACAGGGTTTTGGGGGTTGGGGGACAAGGGCAGAGGATAAGGACGAGTAGAGTCTTGAGACTCAGGGAGAACAGAGGGTGGAGGTTGAGGAGCAGAGAGTTTGAGAGATAGAATTGTAGGGGAAGGAGTAGGAGTGGGTGCAGGGACAAGGAAAGGCTTCACCCATGGAGGAGGAGATTTGCAGAGGTCCTGACAAGTTAAGATATATGGCTATTGATCTGGATGGCTATGTGGCCCCGGCTGAAAGACAATATCTCAGACTTTTCAAATTAGTGCGAAGTAGAAACATCTTTCTAGGGGCCATCCGACTACAAAGGTGGGTTATTCTGAGACACAGAATCTGCCATGTCTGGTGTTTTAATGAAAAAGAAAGAATCTGAGCCCTTAAGCAGACTTTGGTTCAGTGATTAAGGGTCAGGGACAGAGGCATTGAAGTGCTCTGTCCCATAATGAAATATACACAGACAGTGAAAGCAAAGACACACGACACAGACAAGACAAGACAATAAAGACAGACAATGGACGTCCAATACTGAGACCAGGACTGAGTAGCAGGCAAATCCTGATGGGCTGCCAATTCCAAATCTGAAAGAAAATATCACTGAGTTGAGGAGACTATGGTTCCTCGATTTCCCGAGTCCATCCCACAGGAACATGGCCTGTGGCTCTGTGACATGTGTGTCAGCCACCGTGGGAGAGAGCTCACGCTCTTTACCAATAGCCATTTTGTCAAAATCTAACCTGAATCCTGAAACCAGAAAGAGGGGCCTTATTTACCCCCAGAGGAGCCCATTGGGGGTCTTTCATCTGCAGCTGCCGGATCTCGCTGGGGCCACCAGAAGTAAAGGTCGGGTGAGCGTCGGTGGAAGAGACCACCAAGAGATTGTCTAATGCAACCTCAAAGGGTTTATTGGGAGTCCGGCATGCAAGGGCTCAGAGATCAGTTGAATAGAGCAGAGAGCCCTGAGAACAGCTTAAGAAGTGCTTATATATTTTCCTTGGACAGGGCAGGGAGGGAAGTTTATTGATGGTTAAGGGCGAGTGGGCGGTTTGCGTGCAAATGGTTGATTTAGTACATTCTGCAGTTTGGCAGTTGGGGGCAGCACATTCTGGGAACAAGAAGAGCAAACAGTTCTCAAGATTTCAACAGTGTTTTATTATGCATACAGAAAAACAGGACGTGACAAGTACCTATTTTATTAACCTTTCAATATAAGTATGAAAACAGAAATCTAGGTAAGATTTGAAGCCCAGAAGTTCATTTGGTCCTTGATTGGTATACTTAGCTTTGAATTACATTCCGTAGAGATGTCCTAGAATTATGGATATACAATGACACAGGACCTTGTACCTTCTCAGAGGTCAGTTCCAAAACACAGTCTCTAAGGGGAATCACACCAAAATTCAAGACAAGGTGGACCCAATTATCTCTACCAACCGCCACACAAATGCCCACAATTAAAACCAAAACACTCCCAAATGGCACTCATCTTCTTCCAAATAGACACTCATCATAACTTCTGGCAGGAGGATTCCATGAGAGGCGCAGCACAAGACAGTGTCCCAAATAATCTCCCTTTCCCCTCATTTGCCAAAAGTCAGAGTGGCCTGGACACCCTTCCTGTGAACCAAGAGTGATCAAATATGCCTGCCATTAATACAGCTCTGTTCTTCAATTTGAGGCCTACTGTCTGTGGGGTTTAGAGTCTTTATTTGAATTGGATTCATAAGAAAACCCAAGAACCTATGGGCTAGCATCTGCAGGGCTTTGAAGAACTCAATTGACCCAATGGATCCCTTTTCTCACTTGATGGAGGTCAGGAACCTTACAGAGGAATGCGAGAGACTTCATCAACAATGACTGATTTTTTGGCCATTTTGATTATGGATCCACACATGGGATCTTTCTTTAGACCCATCAGGTGCTGATAATCTACGCCACAGGCTCACATAGGGCCAAGAGGCTGATTCAGACACATCCCTTTACAACGCACTTAAGCAAAAAGCCACAGGTGATGCCCATTCATTTCCATTTGAAAACTGTTTTCTTCAGGCTTCACAAAAGCGTGGCCTGAGGCAAAGAACTTCCTGACATTCAGGGCAACAGAACAATAGGTAATCAAAAGGCCCTTTGCAGGGTTTCTCTACTGAGACTTTCCGGGTCACACTGATATCTGACTTTTCTGAGATGCTTGCCATTCTCTTCAGCTATCCAGTACATGTCCATGTCACAGTGGTTGGAGGTGGTACATATCCTGGATGCAAATACATGAACCTATTCTGGAGAGTGGCTAGATTTCAGGAAGAAAACAGGAACTTAGGAAAATAGCAGGTGTTGCCCATCGATAAGGCAAGCCCTAGTGCATTCATAAATTGGGCAGGATGAATGCTGGGAAGCTTTCTACTTGACAGGAAACATCCATTGATGCATTCTCTTTTCTAATGTCTACAAGCACGGACACTGTGGGATACACAGACATAGAAACACTCGCCTTGTGAAACAACTTACTAGAAACAGTTCACTCCAAACCAAACAAACCGACTTTCCTGCCTATTCTCAGAACATGAGACAAAACCACAAACACACATCTACACCCACAAAGGCACCTCCTTCCCCAAGTAGGTCTCTCACTCTCCAGAGTATCCTTTGACTGCTGGGCCATACTATGTTCCCCCAATATGGCGTGTCCTGTCTCAGATCTGGTCTCCTTGTCCAACTTTGTGAAGTGTTCAGGAGCCAGCTGTGAGCCACTACCTGCTTTTTCAGGAAAGGCCCCTCTTCAGAGAACTCCTGGCATTTGGCCATCCTCACATCAGTAGGTACCAAGAAAGACTGACTCTGTCCTTGATAAATTGAAGCAAGTGAGACACAGGGACTGGGACTGAGACTGACTCTGTGTGCCTGGCTTCCTGGATCCCAAGTTCAGAGAGTTCCATTACCAAGGGATTGAGGTGAGGTCACATCCTTCAGGAACTGAATTAGGTCTCTGCCTTGGCAACCACTTTATCCAAACAGTTGCTTTCAAGCGTACCATGAGAAGGAGGCTTACCCTATTTTCTGTGGCACTTTCACAAATTAGAATGGTATATCAACCATAGGCACCAAGGAACCGCTCTCCACGAAGGCCTGATTTGGTCCATCTTCTTTATATTTGGAAAAGAGCCTTTAGTCCAGGGAGCACTACAGTGAACCTCTGCACTAAAACTATTAGCAAGCACCTGATGGAGGAGGCCTCCATAGGTAAGTGGCTCCTTTATAACATCTGATATCCAGTTAAGGGAGATCTCTTCTGATGACAGAGATGTGGCACGGGGAGGCTCACATATACTTCTGTGCAGAACAGTAACGAGAATCTTTCTGTCCTCTGTTCTGTTCTGTAGGGAATTCCTCTGGAACTGTAGAGAGGTGCCGATGAGCACGCACGCGGTCCTACCCTGGAGCTTTAGCAAGATGTTGCACTGTTCCCCTGTTTCTGTGTTTAGCCACCGGGTTTCTGTTTATTTGTTTTCTGTGTTCTATTTTTTGTTTTTTTGTTTGTTTGTTTTTGTTCGTTTTGTTGTGTGATTTTGGTGGTAAAAACTTAAGTATATTGGACATGAAAATCAGAAATAAAGAGAGTAAGCCTGACACCCCTTTGGACTGTGTTTTAAGGAACTGCAATGAACTTTATCCCCCTTTGCGAAGCAGGATGATAGAAGCGCCTAGCTGGCTGCCTGGAGCACACCCATTGCAGAGGGAAATGCCTGCTGGGGACCTAAGAACAGAGTATCTCCCAGGTTAACAAGTGAAACTCCTTTAAAACCCCTTGTCCCTCCAGATAAAGAGAGTCACAACTTTGGCAGAGTCCCCTGTGTTTCTCCTTTGTTAGCCAAGCAATAAACCTCCTTTTTTCTTTTTCTCAAAACCCAGTCCTCATTATTAAATTGGTATTAATTGGCTTCAAGGTCAGGAACCAAACTTTAAGTTACAAATCTTGTACCCCCCCTCCGCCACGGAACTTTGTGAGACCTATCTACTGAAATGTTAGGAGATAGAGCATGCTTGGTGTGGAACTGAATCAGAGGAGCTAATCCTGTATGTAAAAGGAGAAACTGAGGGACTCCCAGCAGCTGCCAAAGACCTGTTGATTCAGGGAATTACCTCCTTCCTTCCCTGCACTGTAAGGATTATGCCACCTCTGTCTTGTTAAAAAAAGAGAAAAAGAAAAAGGGGACACTAAATGCAGTAAAATCACAATGGAGATACTTTATTTTACATTTCAGGTTGCCCCTCTGTGAAAACATCTGGTCCCCTTGTGGGGACAGCTATGGTCCCACTGGTGTACGAGATTTTTCTCTTATCTGCTCTGGTTTAAAGTGTTCTCTCTGACAGCCATAGTCTGGACCTCCTTTCAGTCTGTATTGTGTCTTTGTTTCTGGCACTTTAAGGCATGTGCAATAATGTGTTGATATTATAAATTGTTTTTTGGGAATGATCTTAGCTGCATGTTTGTCGAAATGATGATGTTTTATTTTAACAATCTGGTATCTGAATGGGTTTTTGAAGCATTGCACAATCTTGCAGTTAAAAGTCGGGTTTAGGTAATGGTTTAGTTTATGATTTCAGATAATTCATGCCAGAGAACTTAAATACTTAGGATGGATAACTGAAGAACTCTACTTGCAAGTTGGCAAGAAACTTCCCAATCATACAGTCTTTTTTTTTCACCAATTTTGAATTGGGTAGCCTGGGAAAATGTCACTGTGTGTACCAGTGCATTAATTTGGACATGGATAGTAAATCATAGTATGGTGTCTGTTGACCAAACAAGATGTAAAGATATAAAATTTTGTGAATTGTATCTTAAACTTGTATCATAATTTTCAACATCCGAACCTGAAAATTATGGTTAAAATGCCTTAGTCCTGAGATGTCTGTTCAGAATAGCAGTTTTTTTGATGCTCCTTCCAGACCTCAGCCATGACTTATGTTGAAATGCAAATGAAAGAAGCCTGCAAGCTTTGTAGGAGACTGATTTGAGATCTAAGGGAAAAAAAGGTAAATTGTATGGTATTTTCTAATTACTGGCAAGTCATTTTTTCTAGGACTCTTATTTTTTTTCTGAGATACTTTATGTTTTTTGACCTCATGATTTTGAGCATACAGACCTAGGTTAATGTTTTTCTGATCAGTTCTATCTTTGACCAACTGTGGACTTCTTGAAACATTGCAATAAAGATTTCACCTGCGAAATGCTACGAGGCCTTTACTATTATTATGTGTGCACAATTTTGTTATGTGTTGTATGTCTATATATACATATGTCCGTATATCATATATATGATACATAAATTAACATATATAAGGAGCGCTCATAAAAAAAAGCGCTCATAAAAACAAATTTTAAAAAGTGGATCCAAAGATCTTTAATTCACGTGATTTAAATGTTTCAATTTAAATTGGATAAAGAGATAAAAACAAATGTCTTTAAATTTAAGCTTACAAAGTTTTCTAGGTGTTCAAACATCTAACAAAATATTAACATCTACAAAATGTCTAATATGCCTTGGCTCTAGTACCTTTCCTTCAACATAAAAATGGTTTACACTGTTCAATACGTTTCTCTAACTTTTTGATAAATAAGTAAAGTAAATTTGATATGGGATTACTCATTCATGAGTACTTTAGTTAGATATCTGATTGATTTACTAAGATCTGTATTTTTTTTAGTAAACTCTGTATAAGATTGTAAAAATCAGTCATGTGTTAATGAGGCAAAAATTTCTTAAAACATAAGTTTACCCATAACATTGAGTTTATTAAGATTTATGTTTTCTAGAGCAAGCAACCATAAAAATTAAACAACTTTTTAAATAAGAACTGTTATTTTAGAGCACTGTACTGCCATTTCTTTAAAAGCCAAACTTGATTAATGTAGAAACATAAATGTAATTGTTATGCTATTAATGTTTTCATATCTTACAGGTATGCAAGTCTGTAAGGTAGAAACCTTAAAAGAGCATTATATCAAGCTGGTGCTCTGAAGTTGTGTGGTAAAAAATATATTGTGGATTTATTTACCTGTTATCAATAAGATATGTAAATGTTTATGTTACTTTTTACATTGGGGAACAATTTAAATGTATTTTTAAGTTAATTAGAGCCTAATCTTTGTAAAGGTTAAAAACTTTCAGCATTTCTTTAATTCATGTTTTAAATGTGATATCATATGGTGTTAGCTAATGTTCATGTGACCTCAAACAATTTATGTAAACTTTGTCAAAAGGTATTTAAAAATAAAGATCAGCTTTAGAATTAAAATACTTAAGATTTATAAAGAGCCCTGCCTTACCTGAGATAAGGCTGTGTGTCCCATCTTACTACATGTGAGAATGACTATGAAACATGTAGGTCAGATAATATTTCTTTAAAGTTATGTTAAAAAAGTTTTTTTTATTGTCAATATTTCTAGGATCTCAAACAGGGGATATAATGTATAACTCAGCCAAAAAATTCAGGGAAGATATTACACGAACTAAGTATTTTTACTTTTGTTAATTTTAGTTTGAAATTTTCTTATAAGTGATCTAAAGATTCCCTGTTAGTGTTTTACAAATGCGTTGCTTTAAGAACACAACATGGGTTTATTCAAGATAATAAGTCATCAACTACAATACAGACAGAATAATACAGATCCCAATTAATAAAAAGGTAATTATAAAGTTATAGACATTAAAGCCCAGTACTCTTAATATAAGGCTGTTAAAATTCATTTGCTGGATATTTAAGATTAGGATTTAAAATTAATGTTAAATGAAAAGGGCCAAGAAAATCAATATTTGGCTCTTGCCCTCTGAGTCAGTCTGAATCCAGGGAACAGGGGACTTCTCTAAAGAGCTTTGCAACTCTGAGCCACATAACCTCCTGATCAGGGAGATTAATGAGACCACTGGAGAACAGAAAGCCAATCAGTGCATTTGTTACAAAGAGGAGAGTCATCAGAGAAAGGAGACATCCCTGATGCTTCTGAGGGAAGCCAAATGGTCAAGCAAGACCTGGACCCACCTAGCGCAAATGGCACTAGCAGAACTGAGAATCTCCTCTCAAGTTTCCCCAGAATTGATTCCCACAAAAGCTCAGCTGACTGTTAACAATAGATAGAAACAAAAGTCAATTTGACTGCTTCATCTTAAACACTTAGCAAAGACAGTTAAGACCAAAATACAGCCACTCCTGGGCATATTAAATAATAATAATAATAATAATAATAATAATAATAATAATAATAATAATAAAATTTTAAGGTATGCACTTTATCTTATCCTCCCAAAACAAGTAAGACTGGAGGCTACAAAGAAGGATTCTCACACAGGAATGCCTAATACTTATAAAAAGAGACTGTCAAGAAGAGCTGCCACAGGCAGAAGTTTTCAGTTTAAGAGCTACAGATATTCCTAACCTACAAAGGTAGGCTTGATATTTGCTAGTACGATTATCCAGCCCTGAGTAACAGAATTAAAGGTTTCTCTATTAGACGCAGAGGTCATACTAGTAAAAGGATTTTACAAGATCAGATGACATTAAATTATTAAACTGTGTCTTATTGGGAGGGCCAACTGTAACACTTAAAGTTAAATATTAAGTTGACAGTCCTTATAACTGGGGATATTAAAGACTGGTGAGGGAATTTCTATACAGTGACATGTTCTAGCTGCTGCAACATTTATCCAGTACTCATGGTTTTTGTTTCACACATAGAAGAACCCATTCACAGATGACTTTACAACCTGTTCTTCCCCAACCTGACTTCAAACCGAACTGACTTCTAAAAGGCAACTCATGTCTCTCAACTGACTTCTAATAGGCAACTCATGTCCCTCACGCCGAGCCCACTCACGTCACCCTGTCTCAGGACAGAAGAAGAAAAAATTAGTGATGCCACTCTTCTTACAACAATGGAGAGAAAGATAAATAGACTATCAATATAAGTAATTAAGAAGGGTAAAATCAGCGAGATCGGTTTTGGGTGAGTTCTAAAAATTTGGAGACTCTTACCTGAGGGATTAAAATTTCCTCAGTGTTCTTCCCATAATCTATCAAAGATTTGAAAGGAACACAGAGAAAAGGGGGGAATTGTAGACCCAACCTGATCTTTTATTAAAATTGGGAGCCATCATGCCACAAAGCCATGAAAAGATAATTTTGGCTTTAGCATTAATTACTTCAAATTCTGAACCTGCGTGGAATGCCTGCCCGCGCCTTGAACTCACACATGCCTGGCTCTCTGACCAGATAGCAGCCCTCTCAGAAACTTTAGTGACACATCATAAATATTTGCCTTCTCTGGCCAGACAACAACCCTCTCTGAGGCTCTAATGGTCCTCATGAATTCTCATGTAGGGACAGCAAAAAAATTGTAAACTACCTTTAGTGTGATGTTTATCAGAGTTCTGTTATCTGTAACCCCCCTTTTGTGTAACTTTCTGGGCTATAAAGCTGGGCTGTAGGAAAGCTGGGGTTGCTGTCTTGTTCCCTTCGTTTTGGGAGGGAGAGGCAGCATGGCCGGTGGAAATAATAAGCTTAATTTTATTTGATTTTAATTTGAGTCAGTGGTCTTTTCTAGCGTCCTGGTCTAACAGGTAAACACTCCAAAAACATGGAGCTCTGCTGGCCTAAAGATTTCTTGAGAAACTTCCTCTGAGTTTGGGCACTTGAAATATATGTTGTTGCAAGGAGATTTAGCTTCCTTTCTAGTGACACCATAAAAGCTGAGTCTGCATCTACGTGACCTGGAGGACATGGTTTCTTGTATTCTAATGAACATGAGGCAGCAGTGCTGAATATTCTATTTGTAGGTAAACTGTGGCCACTTGGTGCTAACTGTCTCCCCGTGTGAACTGTGAAGCCATTTGGTCATCCTCCACTTTTCATGGTGTTTCTTGCTGCTGCACTGGGAGTTTGGTATTTACTTCATGAAATACAATGAGTTCAACTGGGACCCAGTATTAGAGGGAGTTCTGTCACTTGTGGTGGGTCAGGGTCTGCAGGAGAATGCAACAACCAGGCTTCTATCTCACAAAGCTTGCCCCTTTGTCCATAAAAATCTGACTCTGAACTTTGCCCGGAAACCTCTCCATATAACAAGAAGGGTCTGCTGGCTGCACCATATCAGTCACAAGCCATTTTGAAGGCAATGGAAAATCCTCATGGCCACACCACAGCTGTATTATCACACACCTGCCCACCACTGCAAAAGGCCCACTACTCAGCAGGGTCCAACTTACTGGCATCTTTGTTCTACACCATTTTCATGAAATACCGTCAATCATGGCATTTTCTTGTACACTCATGACCAGGAAAAAGACATCCAAAGGTTCTCCAGTGCCACCTGGTTAAGGGAATTTAAAAAATTTTATTGTATTTATCTAGCCATTTTTCATGGATGAAGTTGGAGGCACTGTGGGTTTCAGTTCAGTAGTGAGACACTACCTGCTTTCTCAGGAAAGACCCCTCTTCAGAGCTCTCCTGGAATTTGGCCATCCTCACGTCAGTAGTTACCAAGAAAGACCGATTCTGTCCTTGGTAAATCCAAACATGTGTGGCCACTGGGACTGTGACTGGGAATGCCTCTGGGTGCCTGGCATCCTGGATCCCAAGTTCAGAGAGTTCCATCACCAAGAAAATGATATAGGTCACTTCCTTCAGGAACTGAATGAGGTCACTGCCTTGGCAACCTCTTTGTCCTAACAGTTGCTTCCAAGTGTCCCAATAGATGGAGGCTGCCCCTACTTCCTGTGACACTTTCACAAGTAAGAATGGTATATCAAACATAGGCACCCGTGAACAGCTCTCCACACAGGCCTGGTTTGGTCCATCTTCTCTACATTAAGAAGAGATAGACTGCTTCAGACACACCCCTTCATCCTGACCTATTTTTTTTTGTCATGAAAGATGACTTTTGCTCTCTCAGGTCCTTCACAGCTTTCTATATCTTCCCCAGGGTTCACTTCTGCATGGACCTTTGAGGTTCTCAGCAGGTGGAAGATCTCTTACATTTCTATATAAGACCAACTCTGTCCTTGCTTTTCTGTAAAGTTAGATTGAGGAAACAAAGTATGGTTAGGGTTAATAACATGCTTGATTTGGGTTAGGAATCATTCTGCTGCATGAATAATGGTATTGGGAAACTGCAATATTTATAAGTATATATAGAGGTGAAATATATGTATGAAAACACAAATCTAGGTAAGATTTGAAGCCCAAAAGGGCATTGGATCCTTGATTGGGATACTTCACTCGGAATTATGTTGTGCACATGTGTCTCAGATAAATCTATACATAATGGCATAGGACCTTGTACCTTGGATAATTGAATGTCGAAGAGAACATCCAGTCAAAAAAGGATACTTGGTAGGATTAGGAAGATAGTTGGTAGGATTAGAAAAAAAGAGTGAGTATAGGATTTGGACAAAAAGTTCTTTAGCAATAGGGTTTCAGGTAGACAGAAAATGTAAATGTCAGCACATGTGAAGAGTCAGTCACAATGATGAACTGGGGAAAATATGTAGGAAAGCAGATATCATTAGAGACATTAGGAAATCAGGCAAATGATGAAGTGATTGATAGGATTAGACATTTTCAACAGGCTTGAGGTTGAATACATAATCTTTGGAAGAAACAAATATGTAGTCACCAATAGGATTGACATTTGAGAGCATTAGGCAACCTGGACATGGGTGATTTTCATAATCCATACTCACATTCCATTTAGGCTTTGGTACAATTGTAAGTGTGACTTTGCATTTTGTTGACAGAATATATATGTAGATCAGGTGACATGAGTCTTTCTTGCACCATTTCTGGGAGCAATATTTAGAAGAGATAAAAATTAGTATTGGGGGGCACAAATAGGTGTACCATGTGTGAATATATAATATAACTGATTGCAACTTTACAAATTGGAATAAATTGATATCTGAAAATACACAGGAAATGTTATATTGACATACATACATTCATTCCAACCAGTTATACATCTAATGGTAATATTAGGGTTGTGGTTTATCATAAAGTGTGTGTGAGTTTTGCTTCAAAATTGATTATGGAAATCGAAAATAATGTGTTTGGAAAGAAGTCTCAATAAATAACCAGTCAAAAGCAAGGAGGAATACATGTGTACTGAAGCAGGAAGTGATTGAATGTGTTTCAAATGTCTTTAAATTTGTGAACTTGTGGATGAAATGTATATACTATGATGTACAAAAACTGAAGAAATAGTAATGTACCAGTGTTAAATCAAAATGAACGTCAAAATACACATCACGCCCCTTTGGAATCTACTTGCATTGATGTTAAATTGGGTCAGTTACAGTAGAAATATAAGGATTTGTTTGCACCATTCAGTGAAGTGAGTTTTCAGTACTAGAAAACAAATATGTATTTCAGGTGGATGAATATTTCTGAAAATAATCGTATGAAAATTTGATTATAAAACCACATACATGAGCATGAGTGAATTATTTAGGGAGTGTATAATAGGACACATATATTTTATATTTGGAAAAATCTAGAGAATATATATATATATATATATATATATATATATATATATATATATATATATATATATCTCACAGAGAAACATTAGAAAGTAGCAATATATATGGCAATCAAAATTCATCGTGAAATATATATCATCCACCGATCCAAAAATATTAATTTTACTGAACATGGATTTATGTATAATGTTGTTCAACTAAAAATCTCACTCATAGTTTGAATTTTCAGTTCCAAAAGCGTTTAGGAGGGGTGATCTCTTCTCATACTTTGTTTCTGCTAAGTTAGCCACCTCACAAAAATGTACGTGTGATACCAGGTAGGATTTTTTATGTGCATATAAAAATACATGTGCTGAATTGGCTACAGAAAAAAGGAGACAGAAATTCACATATGTGTTAACTTTAAAAACACATGGAGTACTATTTCAACAAACAATTGACAAGATTTATAACTCCTACACTATATCATGCAAAAGGCAAGACCAACTATACACCATGCCTCCTCTGAACTGCTTGTATTAATATTATGTTTGGGTTATTTGTCTCCATCATATTAGGATTAGTAGTCAGAGTCTATTAGGGTATGGGTTACTGACAGGGATTCAGTATTTCGAATGGAAAATTGGAAAATGAATCCAATGTGTATGTAAATATGTGCTACACAAAAATCTTCCCACTCTCATCCAGAAAAATACCTTGACAACACCTTCACCCCATGTAAGACACAATTAGAGGAGAAGAGTTAGAAAATTCATGAATACATATCTGGAATGGAATGTGATCAAGAATTCACAACCTTGGAAGTGTTAGAGGAGTTTCCAAAAGTAAGGGACAGGGTAAACACTTCAAAAACATGGAGGTCTGTTGTCCTAGAGACTTCTTGAGATACTGCCTGTGAGGTTGGGCACTTGAAATATATGTTGTTGTCAAGTGCTTTAGCTTCCTTTCTAGTGAAACCATAAACCTGGGTCTGCATCTATGTGACCTGGAGGACATGGTTTCTTATTTTCCAATGAACATGAGACACCAGTGCTGAATTCTCCCTTTGAAGGTAAACTGTGGCCCCTTGGGGCTAAATGTCTCTAGTGTGGACTATGAAGCCATTTGGTCATCCTCTATTTTCGTGGTGTTTCTTGGTGCTGCACTGGAAGTTTGGTATTTGCTTCATGAAATACAAGGAGTTCAACGGGGACACAGTGTGTGAGGGATTTCTGTCACATGTGGTGGGTCAGGGTCTGTAGGAGAATACAAGAACCAGGCTTCTATTCCACATAGCTTGCCCTCTTGAACATAGCAACCTGATTCTGAACAATGTCCTGAATCCTCTCCATGTAACAAGATGCCTTTACATATAAGGGTCTGCTGGCTTCACCATGTCAGTCACAAGCCATTTGGAAGCCAATGGCAGATCCACATGGTCCCACCACTGATGTTTTATCACACACATGCCCACCATTGCTCTTGGCCCACTAATCAGCAGGATCCAACTTTCTGGCATCTCTGTTAAACACCATTTTCATAAAAACCAGTCAATCAAGGCACTGTCTGGTATACTCATTGTTGGGAAAAGTATAAACGGCAGCCATACCCCAGAAAAAAAAAACCAACATGGCGCCTAAGCACTTCTTCTTCCTACATTCTTCTTTTCTGCAGTGGTGCGAAATGTTCCCGCCCGTGTGAACTCTTCTGCTGGCGCCAATTTCAAATCTTGCTGGCCGGGAATCTTAGCCTCAATAAGAACTAATTCCTGGGATCCGGAGCTGATATCTGAAAGAACTTGCCAATAAACGGATTGCCTGCCATTTATCTAAGCCCTCCCATCTCCTCCTTAGTTCTATATAAGCACACAGCTTTTTGCAATAAAATTGGAATTCTCCCGGTGAAGTGCCTTTGCGTGGGGAGTTCTTTCATTCTGGTGCCCCGTGTGAGGATATGGGTGAGCTCTTTCCAACAAGAGCCCCGTTCACTGCTCCACCATGGCACTCTGCCCTGGTCTGCTCTTTTCAGATGCAGGCTTCCTGCACTCACCACTGATTTGTTGTATGTAAGCCTCCCCTGACCCCGGCTCGCCAACTCCCTTCGGGCTACCGCTGGCTTTGTGACCATGATCGTCTGTCACACTCTAGACACCTGGTAGGGGGGAGGGAATTCCTCCCACTAAGACCTTTACTGGTTGCAGTGGACCCTCTGGTGATCCGTTTCCCTTTGGGGTGTGAGGCTTCTGAGTTTACATGAGAGGCTCTGTGGTTTTTCCTCCTCTGCTGCTGCTGCCGCTGCCGGCTAGAGTTGCTGTTTCCTGCGGGCCTGCTGTGTCTGGCTGAAGCTGCCTCTCTGCTCGGGGAAAACTGAACTCCCATCCTGGAACTGCATTCTGCTGGAGCCGGAGTTCTGTTTTCATTACTTACTTCTTCTGCTGCGTTCGAAAACTTTCCTGATGTCAGGTTGCCCGTGGCTCCGAACCCATTGGGTCTCACAGATCGCACTTCACTGGTGACGATCAGGTAGTGCCCTCTGTATTTCCTCATGACGGCTGGTCATTTTGGGGATGCCCACCTGACCCCCATTCGCCCTGAGCACTTCCCGGAGTCCGTTCCAGGCCGGGTTTTCTCTTTGTCTCTCTTGCTTACACTTATTCTCTCTCTCTCTCTCTCTCTCTCTCTCTTCCATCTCTCCCTGTGACTGTGGGCACCTCTTTATCTGTACCTGAAACCTCACCTCTCAAAAGTTTAATAAAAAATCTGGCCACACTCTCCCTCACACCAGACATCAAGCCCAAACTTCTAATCAAATTCTGTACCCAAGATTTCCCTACATATCCACTGGATAATGGCAATCATTGGCCTCCAGAAGGCTCCTTAGATCCAAACCTCCTCTTGGACCTTTTTAATTACTGCCAGCATCTGAAAAAGTGGAGTTAGATTCCCTGTATTGAATGTTTTAGCCTTCTCGCACAGCACCCTGTCTCTGCTCCTCCTGCCCTCCCTCTCAGGTCCTTCTTGCTTGCAAACCCCTCTCTCCCCCTAGTTCTACTCCTGACTTCGCAGATTCTTCCTCATTCGACCCAGCAGATCAACCCCCACCTTATCCCCCAGCCCCAACTGACCCTTCTCTCCCGCAATATCCTCCTCTTCCTCTGCCTGATTCCACGGATCCTCAACTGTCCATATCATCCCCCTCCCTTCCCCACTCTTCTGCCTGCTCCACCTCCTCCTCTTCCAAAGAGACATTCCATTCCCCTCCCTCTCCTTCCTGTCCACCGCCTGCCTCTTTCAGTCCTCCTGTTACCAGGTATAAGGGACTCCTTCCCACCCCGAAGACAATCGCACCCCTTCGTGAGGTAGCTGGTCCCAAGGGTGTCATCAGAGTCCACGTGCCCTTCTCCATGTCGGACATTACTCAGCTAGAGAGGAAGTTAGGCTTTTTCACCACTGACCCCACCACTTACATTCGGGAGTTTCAATGGGTACTGCAAGCATATAGCCTCACTCATCATGACATCTACATGCTCTTGGCCAATAAACATCTCCCCAAGGAAAGGCAATGGTTCTGGGAGCTAGCCCAAGCCCATGCTGATGAAAATCATAGGACCAATCATAACCACCCACAGGCCCTCATGCTGTCCCAGAGCAGGATCCCCTATGGGCTTACAGTCTAGTGACCTTTTTACATCCTGCCTCTTGGCGGGACTGAAAAAGGCCACCTGCAAGGCTGTTAACTTTCAAAAGATGCAGGAGGTCATTCAAAGGAAGGAGGAAACACCTTCAGAATTCCTGGATAGACTAACCAAGTCCCTTCAGCAGTACACAAACCTCGACCCAGAAACCCCTGATGGCCGTCATGTCTTAATGACATATATTCTGGCCCAAAGCTACCCTTACATTAAAGCCAAGCTTAAAAAGTTTGAACAGGGCCCTGCTACTCCTCAGACCAAAATCCTCGCTGTCACTTTCAAGGTTTTTCATGGTAGAGAGGATGAAAGTGAATTCCGTAGGCAGAGGGCTGAAAATGCCAAACTCCAAATGTTGGCCCAGCTCATTCAGAGAAGGCCATCACCATGCCGTCCCAATATGACCCCCCTGGAGCTTGCTTCAAATGAGGTAAGGAGGGACATTGGACCAGGAATTGTTCTTCGCCGAGGACACCCTACAACCCCTGCGCAAAATGCCATCAAAGTGGACACTGGGGGGAAGACTGCCCAACAACCCAGAAGGGAGGTTGGTCTGCTGCCCAGCAACCCCAGCCTCACCTGGGCTTGGCAGAGGAGGATTGACGGAGTCCTGGGCCTTCCCTCCAGACTATTACCATCAAGAATCAAGAGCCTAGGGTCACCTTCCTGGTGGATGGACGCTTCATTAACTTCCTCTTGGATACTGGTGGCGCTTTTTCGATTTTGAGGGAGTATTAGGGTCCTACCACACCCTCAAAAACTCCTATTGTCAGGGTAGGAGGTAAAAAGATTTTTCCTCAAACCCCCCCCAATCATGTTATATGCAGCGATCCCTTTTGTCCTTCACTCACTCCTTTCTTGTTATGAGCCATTGCCCCATTCCCTTTCTGGGAAGGGACATACTCTCACTATTAAAAGTCACCATTCACTTATCACCCCACACCTCTCCTACCTCTCATTTCCTCATGATATTCCTAGGGGCAGATACACCTCCTTCATGCACTCTCCCACGACTATCTAAACCATTTAACCCTGAGGTTTGGGACACAATTACACCCTTTATGGCTAAATGCAGTCCTATTCATATTGTCTTACGGGACCCTTCAAGATATGTTAGTCAACCACAATATCCACTCACAACCACATCCCTCCTTGGATTAGAACCCATCATCCAGGATTTATTATTAAAGGGGTATCTTAGGCCTACACCCTCTCCTTTCAACACACCCATTCTGGCAGTTAAGAAACCTAACGTGTCCTACAGGCTGGTTCAAGAACTTCGCCTTGTCAACTCCTCTGTGGACCCCATCCACCCGCTAGTGCCCAACCCTTACACCCTCCTCTCTCAGATCCATGCCACTACTACTCACTTCTCAGTCCTAGATTTAAAAGATGCATTCTTTTCTATTCCCTTGTTCTCAGAATCTCAGGATATCTTTGCTTTTTCATGGATTGACTCTCACACCCGCCATTCTCATCAGCTTACCTGGACTGTCCTCCCACAGGGATTCAGGGATAGCCCCCATCTCTTTGGCCAATTTCTTGCCCAGGACCTCACATCCTTTCACCTGACCTGTCCTGACTCTACTCTACTTCAATATGTCTATGACCTTCTTCTATGTAGTCTTTCTGGGAACACTCTCAATCCCACACCGCTCAGCTTCATAAATTCCTAGAAGACAAGGGATATAGGGAGTCTTTCCACAAGGCCCAGGTTTCCCAGTCTTCGGTCACCTATCTTGGTTTTTGCCTTACACCCGGGAAAAAGGAAATAACACTGGATAGGAGGCAACTCCTCTGTGATCTTTCAGTGCCCTATACGAAAGCCAAAATACTATCATTCCTAGGATTAGCAGGTTATTTTAGGGCCTGGATCCCAAATTATTCTCTTCTCTCCAAACCCCTGTATAACCTAGCAAAGGGACCCCCTAGTGAATCTCTTGCCTCCTTTCCCATCTACCACTTCCGCAGGATTCAGCAACTCCTCTTAAAGGCACCTGCCCTTCACCTTCCAGATCTTTCAAGAACATTTCATCTATATGTCCATGAAAAAGGGGGGCAAGCACTTGGGGTCTTAGGTCAAAACTACGGGCGTACATTTGCACCTGTGTCATATTTGTCCAAGCAACTAGACCCTACCATCCGTGGGTGGGCCCCTTGCTTAAGAGCTCTGGCTACTGGACAAATTTTACACAAAGAAGCCTCTAAGCTGACTTTTGGGGCCCCTTGAACTATCCACTCCCCACATCACTTGAAGGATCTTTTAGCTTAAAAGGGCCTTCAAACTCTCCCTACATCCAGATTTCTGTCGCCCCTCACTTCCTTTCTGGAAAACCCTAATATTATTTTCCTCCCCTGCTCTGCACTGAACCCTGCCTCACTGCTCCCAATGACTCCCATGTCTCACATACCAACTCATAATTGCTTGGAAACCTTAGATGATTTCCTCCCCTGTCATTCTTCCATTTCTGAGAGACCACTCAGCAAGCCTGACCTTATCTGGTTTACTGACAGCAGTTCCTTTAGGGAGAACAGAACTCATTACTCTGGATACGCTGTATTTTCAGCCACTGAGATTATAGAGGCCAAAGTTTTGCCTTCAGGAACTACAGACCAGTAGGCTGAACTTATAGCATCCACTCGTGCCTGCCTTCTAGCACAAGGCAAATCCCTCACCCTCTAAACTGATTCAAAATATGTCTTCCATATCTTATTATCCCATGCTGATATTTGAAAGTAGCGAGGCCTACTTACCACCAAAGGTAATGCGATCACTAATTCAGCTTTTATAACCAATCTAATAGAGGCCACTTACCCACCCAGTTGGGAGTTGTCCATTGTAGGTCCCATCAGAAGGATGGCTTTCTTATCACTGAGGGCAATGCCAAAGCTGACCATGCGGCACGAATGGCTGCTATCACTTTCAATTATGGCCTCCATGGGGGGCATATAATGGCCACTTTAGACAGCTCATCTGAAGCCCCTACGTCTTTCAGTAAGAACAAGCATCTTTTCAAGTTCCTTCATACTCTATTCCTTTCCAATTCTCAGTCTTTGACCCTCTTTTTACAGAGTTTCTTTTCCCTCACCCCCTCTGACAAGCCATGCTACAGAATATAGCCTCTAATTGTCAGATCTGTCAGCGGACCAACCCTCATACTCCTTTAAGGCCCAAACCTTTCCCTTTCCACCAAGCCCGGGGACACATTCCCGCTGCTGACTGGCAGGTAGACTTCACCAACATGCCCACAGTATGGCGCACTAAATACCTCCTTGTCTTTGTGGACACTTTCTCTGGTTGGGTTGAGGCATTTCCCACTTCCAATAAAAAGGCTTCCACTGTAGCTTCAATCTTACTGACAGACATCATCCCCAGGTTTGGTATGCCCACTTCCCTACAATATGAAAATGGCCCTGAGTTTACTTCTAGGATCACACAAAAGGTCTCTCAAGCCCTCTCCTTCAAGTGGCATTTCAACTGTCCATATTTCCCCCAGGCTTCAGGGAAAGTGGAAAGGGTAAATCGTACTCTAAAGGAAGTCCTTACCAAATTGACAATGGAATTAAACATAGACTGGTTCAAACTCCTTCCCTTGGCTTTGCTTCGAATCAGAGCTCTCCCTAAGAAACCATCTTTACTGTCTCCTTTTGAGATAATGTATGGAAGACCTCTTATAACCCCTGGGTTGGTCATTTCACAAGGACCTCTCACCCGAGATTTGTCTTTGCCTCTCTTGCTCCATCTCCACTCGGAACTCTGGAAATATCAGGACTGGCTTCTTCCGGACCCAGTCTCCTCTCCAAACACTCCTCCCTTAACACCTGTTAGTCTAGTCTATTATAATACCCCAGAGGAGAAAGGGACTCTTGCCGCAAAATGGGAAGGCCCCTATCCTGTCATTCTCTTTACCCTTAACGCCGCCAAACTCTCCTTACTAGACAACTGTCTCACTCCCTGGATTCACATGTCTAGGTTGAAGCCACATCACCAGGAGGCCCCACCTGCTGAAGACAGGGCCACCCCAGGGGAACTCCAAGAATCACCTACTGAACCTCCCCTTTACTCCTGCTCTCCACACCCATCTCACCCATTTTAGTTGTGGCTAACACGGTTTTCCTTGCAGCCCAATTCCTCTTAAAGAAGGCACAATGAGCTCTCCCAACACCCTAGTCTTCTCTAACTGCTTGTTTTTTGTGCTCTGCTTATTTTCTGTGCTCTGTCAGGACTGGTCTTTACCCTCCTCACCTACCATGCATTTATTCACTTTTCGGGAACGATACTCAGAACATGGCATGCAGAAGGTCTGCGCAGTGGATGCAACTACTTGCTTCATCCACAACTGCACCTCTATTTCCCTAAAATTGTCACCTTCAAGGACCTTCGTCCCTGGTAGCTGGAACTGGCCTTTCATTTGCTTCCTTTTTGATCAAACAAAAGACTATTGTCATTGATGGCCTGAGATTTATAATGGGTGCCCCTATTGGTCATGCATGTTCCATGATGAACGTGGTAGCTATTCTTACCACTCATTTGGTTACCCTGAAGGGTGGACTTCTAGTTACATAAAGTGGCATAAAGGCTCTTCATCCAGAAACAATGGATGGTATACTTTAGATAAACCTGACCCCAAGGCCAAACGATGGGGCTATGTTGAGTTTGCTGTCTATGCTCGGACAACCTCAGTCAGACCCACAGGGTGGATGACTATTGGCCGCACCCTGATTACGCAACCTAAGGCAACGATTCAGGTAGTCGAACACATTAAGGACTCAGAATCAGAACTTCGAGATCATATCCATAGCTCATCCAAAGAGGATTCAGAGCCTTCAACCCTCTCAGGTCCCCCTCCCACATGGCTCAATTTGCTACACCAAAATTTTTGATTATTAAACTCCACCCCTCTTTCTGTGCCTACTTCTCAGTGCTTTCTCTGTGCTTCACTTAGTCGTCCACTTCTAGCAGCAGTCCCATTAGCGGCAGGAAATATTCCAGCAAAACCCTACAATTTCTCTAAAAAGGACAACCCCTACATGTGACACGTATCCCACTGTGGGAAAGTTATTCCACCAATACTTTATTTCCTTTCATCTGTTTCCACCTGCCAATAATGAATCCTTTACCCATTTGTTCCTTGTGCTACATCACCCCATAGAGCCCTGTGTTTATGCAACCTGGACATTTCCTCTGGTGTAATGGGTCTTTAAGTACCTCAACCATCAATGTCTCTGGTGCCTGTTTCTTGGTTACTGTAGTTCCTCAGCTATCTTTGTATACTCCCACCGAATTCTGACAGTTGGCCCTACCTTCCCGCACCCGTAGGGTAGTCTTTCTGCCGGTTCTGGTAGGCCTCATTTTAACAACCTCAGTGACGGGTCTCGGACTCTCTGGTGGAGCTATAGGTCATGCTCTATGGGATCCAATGACCTTCAACAAAAACTGCAGGAAACACTCAATACCATGGCTGAGTCTCTGGGTTCCTTGCAGCGGCAGGTTACTTCATTGGCACAAGTGGCTTTACAGAACCAAAGGGCAATTGATCTTCTCAGTGCAGAAAAAGGGGTTACATGCCTATTCCTCAGAGAGGAATTTTGCTATTATGTTAATGAATCTGAGCTAATTAAAAAAATGTTGTTAAATTGCAGGAATTATCGACCCAATTGCTCAAACCTACCTCCTCCAATCCCATAACGGGGTTCTTCCAATCCTATCTTGCCATGTACTTTCTACATATCTTGGGGCCAATTATTTGGATGCTCCTTTTTTGTGCTCTCTTGCCCTGCATAAAGAAGTGCCTTCAATCCCAACTGCATAAAATTCGTAATCAAACTTTCAACCAGCTTTTGCTTAGTCACTACCAGCCTCTGATGACCGATGAATCCCCAACATCTCCAAGAGAACAGTTCACTCAGTGATGAAGCTCACTACCAAGCACGATGGAATGCAACGGGTATTAGACAGCGGGAGACAACGAGCTCGGAGAACCTCTTAATCTGCCATCCTGGATTCATAGTCTTTACCACCTTCTAAGCTTTCTCATGGCCCTTGGCCTCTTCTATGTCAGTCCCCCCACATGGAACTTCTGCCAAAAATTGACATTTGCTTTAATTTTTATCTTCATTCTGTTTTAATTCGCTCTGATCTTCTTCAGGTGCTGGCGACACCATGTCCAGGCAACGCTTCCAGTATTTCCTTGAGTCTCTGTTACAGGACCAGTGGCTGATACCAACAATCTCTTCCATCCAGGACTGGTTCCATGCCATCGACACCTTTGGCTTCAGGGAACATTCATTGACTTCACCCCTATGAAAATAGTTGTCTATAGCCACTGGGTTTTATTTCTGGCTGCCATGATATCCCCATACCTGGCCCCTGAGCATTCCTCCACTTCTCTTTCTAGGCCCCACACCACCCCCACACAGCAGGAAGCAGCCAGATCTGACAAACCTTGCCCCACTTCCTAAGAAAACAAAAAGGGTGGAATGTTGGGAAAAGAATAAATGGCAGCCATACCCCAGAGAAAAACCCCAACATGGCGCCTAAGGACTTCTTCTTCCTACCTTCTTCATTTCTGCAGTGGCGCAAAAAGTTCCCGCCCTTGTGAACTCTCCCGCCAGCGCCAATTTCAAATCTCGCTTGTGGGTAACCTTAGCCCCAATGAGAACTAATTCCTGGGCTCTGGAGCTGATATTTGAAAGAACTTGTCAATAAACGGGTTGCTGCCATTTATCTAAGCCATACCATCTCCCCCTTAGTTCAATATAAGCACACAGCTTTTAGCAATAAAATTGGAATTCTCCCGGTGAAGTGTCATTGCGTGGGGAATTATTTCACTCATGTTCAGCAACAGGATATTCAAAGGTTCTCCAGTGCAACCTGGTAATGGGAATTTCAGAAATTTGATAGTATTTATTTAGCCATTTTTGAAGGATGAAGTTGGAGTCACTGTGCGTTTCAATTAATGCAGGAACCATTATGTGGTGAGGAAGCACATTTAAATGAAATCTCTGGAGAAATCTCACAGGAAAGGCTTCCCAAAAAGTGGCCAAAAGGTCACATGAAGCCAGGATCATTGAGGTCTACAATATGAGTTCCATTTGTGTTTAGACTCTCAATTATGGCTGCCAAGTCTTTCAAAATAAAATCATGTGATATCCTGGCTGAGATTCTCACTGCACTGTGGAAAGACACCCTGGCCCTCGATCTCAGTTGTCAAGGGCGCATCTCATGCGTGGCCTCCTAAAATCCCAACACATTTCATGGCAATACTTCTTTGAGGTAAATTCCAGAACTCAGTCTCTAAGAGGAATCATGCCAGAATTCAAGCCCAGGTGGATCCAGTTATCTCTTCCAACCGCCAAACAAATGACCACAATTAAAACCAAACACTCCCACATGGCCCTCATCTTCTTCCATATAGACACTTATCATAACCTCTGGCTGGAGTTTTTCATGAGGGGTGCAGCCCAAGACAGTGTCAAAAATAAGCTCCCTTGCCCCTCATTTGCCTAAAGTCAAGGTGGCCTGGACACCCATCCGGTGAACCAGGAGTGATCAGATAGGCTAGCTGTTAATACTGCTCTGCATCTCCAATTGGAGGCCTACTGACTGTCAGGTATAGATTCTTTATATGATTTGGAGCCATGAGAAAACCCAAAAACCTATGGGTTAGCCTCTGCAGGGCTGTGCATAACTCATTTGAACCAAAGGATCCGTATTCTCACTTGATGGTGGTCAGGAACCTTACAAATGAATGCGAGGGACTTCATTCACAATAATTGCTCTTTTGGCCATTTTGGTTTTGGATGCACACATGGGATCTCTCTTTACATCCATCAGGTGCTGAGAATCTAAGCCACAACCTCACACAGGGCCAAGAGGCTGATTCAGACACATCCCTTTCCAAAGCAATTAAGCAAAGAGCCACAGGTGAGGCCCATTCATTTGATTTGAAAACTGTTTTCTTCAGGCTTCACAAAGTGGTGGCCTGAGGCAAAGACCTTCCTGACATTCAGGGAAACAGAACAATTGATAAGCAAAAGGCCAAAAGCATGGTTTCTCCACTGAGACTTTCTTGGTCACACTGATATCTGAGTTTTCTGAGATGCTCGCCATTCCCTTCAGCTATCCAGGACATGGCAATGTCACAGAGCTTGGAGGTGGTACATATTTTGGACACAAAACCATGAGACTATTCTGGAGAGTGGTGAGAATTCTGGAAGAAACAGGAACTTAAGAAGGTAGCAGGTGCTGCCCATGGATAAGGCAAGCTGCAGTCCATTCATAAATTGGGCAGGATGAATGCCGGGAATCTTTCTACTATACAGGACATATCAATTGTTGCATTCTATTTTCTAATGTCTACAACCACGGACACAGTGGGATACACAGAAATAGAAACACTTGCCTTGTCCAACGACTTACTAGAAGAAGACCACTCCAAATCAAACAAACCGTCTTTCCTACCTATTCTCAGATCATGAGACAAAACCACAAAATCACACCCACCCCACAAAGACACCTCCTTCCCCCATGTAACTCTGTGACTATCCGGAGTTTCCTCTGAGTGGTGGGCCATACTATGTTCCCCCAAAATGGCCTGTCCTATCTCAGATCTGGTCTCCTTGGCCAACTCTGTGAAGTTGTCAGGAGCCTGCGGTGAACCACTACCTACTTTCTCAGGAAAGGCCCCTATTCAGAGCTCTACTGGTATTTGGCCATCCTCACATATGTAGGTACCAAGAAAGACTGACACTCTCCTTGGTAAATTCAAACAAGTGAGCCTACTGCGTCTGGGACTGGACTGGCTCCGGGTGCCTGGCTTCCTGGATCCCAAGTTAAGAGAGTTCCATCACCAAGGAACTGAGGTAGATCACTTCTTCAGGAACTGAATGAGGTCATTGCCTTGACAACCACTTTGTTCTAACAGTTGCTTTCAAGAGTCCCATGAGATGGAGGCTGCCCCTACTTCCTGTGACAATTTCACAAGTTAGAATGGTATATAAACCATGGGCACCCGGGAACAGCTATCCACCTAGGACTGGTTTGGTCCATCTTAAGAAGAGAGAGGCTGATTCATACACATCCCTTCATGCTGACAAGGTTGTTTGCCATAGAAGATGACTTTTCTCTCTCAGGTCTTTCGTAGCTGCCTACATCTTCTCAAGGGATCGTTTCTGCATGGACCTTTGATGTTCTCAACAGGTGGAACATGCCCTACATTCCTGTATTTTAAGAGCAACCCTGTCCCTGCTGTTCTGTAAAGTTCGATTGAGAGAACAGTGTATGGTTTGGGTTAGTAACATGTTCAATTTGGGGTTAGGAATCCTTCTGCATGACGAATAATGGTATTGGGAAACTATGATATTTACAAGAATATATAGGTGAAATATAAGTATAAAAACAGAAATCTAGGGAAGATATGAAGTCCAGAAGGGCATTGGGCCCTTAATTGGTACACTTAGCTTTGAATTATTTTCTGCAAAAATGTCTCAGATAAATCTATATACAATGGCATAGGAGCTTGTACCTTGGATGATTGAATGTCGAATAGAACATCCACTCAAAAAGGGATTGTCAGTAGGATTAGAAAGATAGTCAGTTGGTTTACAAAGAAGAGTGAGAATAGGATTTAGACCAAAAGTTCTTAAGCAATAGGGTTTCAGGTAGACAGTGAATGTAAATGTCAGCACAAGTGAAGAGTCAGTCACAATGATGAACAGGGGAAAATATGTAGGAAAATAGATATAAATAGAGACATTACTAAATCAGGCAAAGTATAAAGTGAGTGATAGGATTAGACATTTTCAACAGGCTTGAGGTTGAATATATAATCTTAGGAACAAACAAAAATGTAGTCACCAATAAGATTGACATTTGAGAGCATTAGGCCACCTGGACATGGAAGGTTTTAGTAATCCATGCTCACTTTCCATTTAGGCTTTGGTACAACCTTAAGGGTGACCTTTGATTTTTTTGTCCAGAATATTACTGTGATAAAATGTATATATAGATCAGGTGACATGAGTATTTCTTCTACCATTTTTTGAGGAATATTTTGAAAACGTATAAATTAGTATTGAGGGTAAAAATAGGTGTACCCTGTGTCTATGAATATAGAGATAATGCATGAATAGACCATACAGTTAATAAATAATATAACTGGTTCCACTTTAAATAATGTATTGAATTGATATCTGAAAATACATAAGAAATCATATATTGATATATAATCATTCATAACAACTAGTTATACGTCTAATTGTAATCCTAGGGTTATGGTTTATCATGAAGGGTGTGAGAGTTTTGCTTCAAAAGTGATTGTGGAAATCAAAAATAATGTGTTTGGAAAGAAGTCTCATGAAAAGACCAGTTTGAAAATGGCGGAACACGTGTTTTCTGAAGCAGAAAGTGATTGAAAGTGAAATAAATGCCTATAAATTTGTGATCTTGTGGATGAAATATATATCCAATAATGTGCATAAACTGAAGAAATAGTAATGTACTAGTTTTGAATAAAAATGAACTTCAAAATACTTATCATGTCCCATAGGAATCTACTTACATTGATGTGAAAATGGATCAGTTACTGTAGAAATATTAGGATTTATATGCACCATTCACTGAAGTTAGTTTTCAATACTAGGAAAAAAATACGTATATCAGGTGAATGAATATTTCTGAGAATAATCTTGTGAAAAGTTGATTATAAATCCACATACATAATCATGAATGAATTTAGGGAGTGTATAATAAGACACATATATTAAATATTTTGAAATATCTGGAGAGAATATATATATATATATATATATATATATATATATATATATATATATCCACACACAGATTTTAAAAATTAGCAATATATATGCCAATCGAATTACACCGTGAAATATGTATCATCCACAGATCCAAAAATATTCATTTTACTGGATATGGATTTATGTATAACTTTTTTCAACTAGGAAGCTCACCCATAGGTTGAATTTTCAGGTCAAACAGCGTTTAAGAGGAGTGATCTCTTCTCACACTTTGTATCTGCCAAGTCATGTAACTCACAAGAATGTACGTGTGATACCAGGTAGGATTCTATATGTGCATATAAAAATACATGTGCTGAATAGAATACAGAGAAAGGGAGACAGGAATTCACATATTTGTTAACTTTAAAAGCACATGGAAAACTATTTCAACAAAAAACTGACTAGATTTATAACTCCTACCCTATATAATGCAAAAGGCAAGTCAAAGTATACAACATGCCTCCTCTGAACTGCTTGTATTTCTATTCTGTTTCCGTTATTTTTCTCCATCATATTAGGATTAGTATTCAGAATCTAGCAGGGCATGTGTTAGTGTCAGGGATTCAGTATTTCAAATGTAAAATAGAAAAATGAATCCAATGTGTATGCAAATATGTGCTAAACAAAATCTTCCCACTCTCATCCAGAACAATTCCTTGACATTTTTTTCGCCCAAAGTAAGACACAATTAGAGGAGAAGAGTAATAAAATCTGTGAATAATATGCTCAGGAGTTTACAACCTTGGAAGTGGTAGAGGAGTTTCCCTAGTATGGGACAGGGTAAACACTCCATAAACATGGAGCTCTGCTGGCCTAAATACTTCTTGAGAAACTGCCTCTGAGTTTGGGCACTTGAAATATATGTTGTTGTCAGGAGCTTTAGCTTCTTTTTAGTGAGACTATCAAAGCTGTGTCTGCATCTATGTGACCTGGAGGACATGGTTTCTTGTTTTCCAATGAACATGAGGCAGCAGTGCTGAATTCTCTCTTTGTAAGTAAACTGTGGCCACTGGGGGCTAAGGGTATTCCCATGTGGACTGGGAAGCCATTTGGTCATCCTCCACGTTTCGTGGTGTTTCTTGCTGCTGCACTGGGACTTTGGCATTTGCTTCATGAAATAAAAGAAGTTCAACTGGGACACAGTTCTGGAGGCAATTCTTTCATGTGTGGTTGGTCAGGGTCTGCAGGAGAATGCACCAACCTGGCTTCTATCCCACATAGCTTGGCCCCATGTCCATAGTAACCTGATTCTAAACATTGCCCGGAAACATCTCCATATAACCAGAAGCCTTTACATAGAAGGGTCTGCTGGCTGCACCATGTAAGTCACAAGCCATTTGGCATCCAATGGCAGATCCACATGGCCCCACCACAAATTTTTTATCACACACCTGCCTACCACTGCTCTAGGCCCACTACTCAGCAGGTTCGAACATACTGGCATCTCTGTTCTACACCATTTTCATGAAACCCACTCAATCAAGGCACTGTCTTGCATATTTACGATCAGCAACAGGACATCCAAAGTTTCTCCAGTGCCACCTGGTCATGGGAATTTCAAAAATTTCATGGTATTTATCTAGGCATTTTTCAAGGATGACGTTGCAGGCACTGTGGGTTTCAATTCATTCAGGAACCTTTAAATGGTGAGGAAGCTCATTTCAATGAATGCTCTGTAGAACTCTCACAGGCAAGGCTTCCCAAAGAGTGGCCAAAATGTCACATGAAGCCAGGCCTATTGAGGTCTACAATGTGACGTCCATGGGTGTTGTGACTCTCAACAATGGCTGACAAGTCTTTCAGAATTAAATCATGTGATCTTCTGGCTGAGATACCCAGGGCTCTGTGGAAAGCCACCCTGGGCCTAGATCTCAGTTTCCAAGGGTGATTCTCATGGGTGGACTAATAAAATCCCAACAAAATTCATGGCAATACTTCTCTGAATTCAGTCTCTAAGGGGAATCACACCAGAGTTCAAGCCCAGGTGGTCCCAGTCATGTCTTCCAAACGGACACAAATGACCAAAATTAAAACCAAAACCCTCCCATATGGCCCTCACCTTCTTCCATATAGACACTAATCACAACCTCTGGCTGAAGGTTTCCATGAGTGGCGGAGTCCAAGAGAGTGTCCAAAATAACTCCCTTGCCCCTCATTGGCGTAAATTCAGGGTGGTCTGGACACCCTTCATGTGAAACAGGAGTGATCAAATATGCTAGACGTTAATACTTCTATGCTTCTCCAATTTGTGGAAAACTGAGTGTCAGGTATATATTTTTATGTGATTTGCAGTCATGAGAAAACACAAGCTCCTCTGCAGGTCTTTGAAGAACCCATTTGACCCAAAGGATCCCTATTCTCACTTGATGGAGTTCAAGAACTTTAAAGAGGAAGGCGACAGACTTCATCCACAAGGACTTTTTTTTGGCCATTTTGGTTTTGGATGCACACATGGGATCTCTCTTTACATCCACCACGTGCTGAGTATCTAAGCCACAACCTCACACAGGGCCAAGAGGCTGATTCAGACACATCCCTTTTCAAAGCAATTAAGCAAAGAGCCACAGGTGATCCATATTCATTTCCATTTGAAAACTGTTTTCTTCAGGCTTCACAAAGGGGTGGCATGAGGCAAAGACCTTCCTGACATTCAGGGCAATAGAACATTAGGTTAGCAAACGGCCCAAAGCAGTGTTTCTCCACTGAGACTTTCCTGGTCACACTGATATCTGAATTTTCTGAGATGCTCGCCATTCCCTTCAGCTATCAAGTACATGGCCATGTCACAGAGCTTGGAGGTGGTACATAACTTGGTCACAAAATCATGAGCCTATTCTGGAGAGTGGCCAGAATTCAGGAAGAAAACAGAAACTTAGGAAGATAGCAGGTGTTACCCATCCATAAGGCAAGCCGCATTCCTTTCATACATTGGGCAGAAAGAATTCTGGGTTCTACTAGCCTGGACACATCCTTTGATGCATTCTCTTTTCTAATGTCTACAACCATGGACACAGTGGGATACACAGACATAAAAACACTCGCCTTGTCAAATCACTTGTTAGAAATCGTCCACTCCAAATCAAACAAACTGCCTTTCCTACCTATTCTCAGAACATGAGACAAAATCACAAACACACACTCACACCCACAAAGTAACCTCCTTTCCCAAAGTAGGTCTCTGACTATCGGGTGTGACCTCTGACTGGTGGGCCGTACTATGTTCCCATCAAATGGCCTGTTCTGTCTCAGATCTGGTTTCCTTGGCCAACTCTGTGAAGTTGTCAGGAGACAACAGTGAGCCACTTCCTGCTTACTCAGGAAAGGCCACTCTTCAGAGCTTTCCTGGCATTTGGCCATCCTCACATCAATAGATACCAAGAAAGACTGACTCTGTCTTTGGTAAATCAAAAGAAGTGAGACCACTGGGACTGGGCCTGGGACTAGATTTGTGTGCCTGGATGCCTGGATCCCAAGTTCAGAGAGGTCCATCACCAAGAATGTGAGGTGAGGTCACTTTCTTCAGGAACTGAATGAGGTCAATGCCTTGGCAAGCACGTTGTCCTAACATTTGCTTCCAAAGGTCCCATGAAATGGAGGCTGTCCCTAATTCCTTTGACATTTTCACAAGTTAGAATGGTATATCAAACATTGGTAACCGGGAACAGCTCTCCACAGAGGCCTCGTTTGGTCCTTCTTCTCTACATAAAGAAGAGAGAGGCTGATTCAGACACATCCCTTCATGCTGACCAGGTTGTTTGCAATGAAAGATGACTTTTGCTCTCTCAGTTCCTTCATAGGTGCCTACAACTTCTCTAGGGATCATTTGCGCATAGACCTTTGAGTTTCTCAGCAGTTGGAAGATCCCCTAAATTCCTGTATTTTAAGACCAACTCTGTCCTTGCTCTTCTCTAAAGTTAGATTGAGGGAACAGTGTATGGTTAGGGTTAATAACAGGTTTGATTTGGAATAGAAATCATTCTGCTGGATGAATAATGGTATTGGGAACCTGCGATATTTTCAAGAATATATAGGTAAAATATATGAATCTGAAAACAAAAATCTAGGTAAGATTTGAAGCCCAGAAGGGCATTGGGCCCTTGATTGGGTATTAAGCATAGGACCTTGTAACTTGGATGATTGATTTTCAAAGAGAACTTCCAGTCAAAATGGATAGTCAGGAGTATTAGGAAGATAGTCGGTATGTTTATAAAAGAGAGTGAGTATAGGATTTGGACCAAAAGTTCTTTAGCTATAGGGTTTCGGGTATTGAGTGAATGTAAATGTCAGCACATGTGAAGAATTAATCACAATGATGAACTGGGGAAAATATGTAGGAATGCAGATATCAATAGAGACTTTAGGAAATCTGGCAAAGTATAGTCGGTAGTGAAATGTTAATAAAATAGATTCTTGTCACTTCCTGTTTTTCTGTATGCTTAATAAAACACTGTTGAAATCTTGAGAAGTGATTTCTAATCTTTTTCCCAGAATGTGCTGTCCCCAACTGCCAAACTTCAGAATGTACTCCCTCACCCAGTTGCACGCAAACTGCTCACCCGCCCAGGCCCATCAATAAACTTTCCTCCCTGCCCTCTTCAAGGAAAGTATATAAGCTTTGCTTAAGCTGTTCTCAGGGTTCTCTGCTCTATTCAAATGAGCTCTGAGCCCCAGCATGCTGGACCCCCAATAAACCCTTTGTTTTTGCATGAGAGAGTCTCTTGGTGGTCTCTTCCCCCAATGCTGTTCCGATATTTATATATGGAGGTTCCACCGAAATCCAGCAGTGGTGAACGAGAGACCCCAATGGGCTACTCTCAGGGTAAGTAAGGCACCTCTTTCTGGTTTCAGGTTTCAGGTTAGGGCTTGGCAAAATGGCTGTCGATGAAGTGTGTGAACTCTCTTTGATGGTGGCTGGCAGACGTGTCACAGAGCCACAAGCCAAGTCCCTGGGGGACGCCACAGAGGACTCTGGAATCGAGGAATAATAGTCTCCTCGACTCAGTGATACTTTGTTTCAGATTCGGTATTGCCAGCCCATCGGGTTTTGCCACCTGCTCAGTCTTGGTCTCAGTGTTGGACGTCCATTGCCTGTCTTTATTGTTTTCTCTTGTCTGTGTCCTGTGTCATTGATTTAATGTTTGTGTATCTTTCATTATGGGACAGATCACTTCAATGCCTCTGTCCCTGACCCTGGATCTATGGACCAAAGTCCGCATAAGGGCTCAGAATGTTTCTTTTTAAGTAAAACGCTGGACCTGGCAGACTCTGTGTGCCACAGAATGGCCCACCTTTGGATTCGGATGGCCCCTAGAAGGATCTTTCTACTTCCCACTAATTTAAAAAGACAGAGATATTGTCTTACAGCCAGGGCCACATAGCCATACTGATAAACAGGAATATACCTTAACTTGGCAGGACCTCTGCAAATCTCCTCCTCCGTGGGTGAAGCCTTTCCTTGCTGTGTCCCCGTTCCTACTCCTTCCCCCACGATCTCTCAACCCCTCTGCTCCTCCTCCTCCTCCACCCTCTGTTCTCCCTGAGTCACAAGATTTGACTCTACTGGACTCTCGTCCCCCTCCTTATCTTCTACCCTTGTCCCACAACACCCAACACCCTCTAAGTGATTCTCCAGCTGCTGACTCAGCCTCTCCGCAATTGGAGGAAGCTAAGCCAGCCCAGGGCCCTCCAGATAACTCCCCTGAGTCACACACAGCCCCTCCTCCCCTGGAGACAGCTGGAGTTGCTAAAGGAACTCGCCGGTGGCAAATGATTGAAAACCCTGGAACTCCCGTGTTGCTTCCCTCCATCCCTAAGGGCCAATGATTGACGATGGCCATAGGGAAAAAATGCAAGCCTACCAGTATTGGCCTTCTCCTCTTCAGACCTATATAAATGGAAAAATAACAATCCCCCTTTTACCGAGGACCCAACCTGGCTCTCAGGTCTGGTGAAGTCATTGATGTTTTCACGCCAACCTACTTGAGATGACTGCCAACAACTCCTAGGGACTCTCTTCATGACAGAGGAACAAAAGAGAATCCTCCTGGATGCTAGAAAAAAGTATCCTCGGACCAAATGCGTGACCGACACAACTTCCCAACATATTCAAAGCCGGTTTTCTCTTGAAACGACCCAACTGGGACCCCAACACCTTTGAAGGTAGGGAGCATCAGTCCACTTATCGCCGGGCTCTAATAGTGGGTATCTTAGTGGCCGCTAGGTGACCAACTAATTTGGCCAAGGTAAGAGAGATTATTTAAGGGCCTGATGAATCTCCCTCTATGTTCCTAGAGATAATTATGTAGGCATATAAGAGACATACTCCTTTCGATCCTCAGGCAGAGGATCAAAAGGCATCTGTCACAACGGCCTTTATTGGGAAAACTGCCCTGGATATTAAAAGAAAGTTACAATGCTTAGATGGATTACAAGATATGACTTTGAGGGATTTAGTCAGAGAACCCGAGAAGGTATAATTTAAGAGAGAAACTGAGGAAGAGAAGGGAGCTGAGTGAGGATAAAAGAAACAAAAGACAGACTAAGGCATTGACTAAGGTCCTGGTCACAACAACAAATAGGCCAGAAATTAAGAAACAGAGAGACAGGAAGGGATACCTGGGCACACACTAGAGGCCACCCCTGGCCTCAGATCAATGTGCCTACTCTAAAGAAAAAGGACACTGGGCCAAAGAGTGCCCTAGAAAGAGACAGCCATGCCAGCCAGATATTCTGACTCTGGAGGAATACTAAGAAAGTCCGGGCTCAGATCCTCTCCCTGAACTCAAGGTAACTTTTGAAGTGGAGGGGAACACAATAAACTTTGAAGTAGATACAGGGGGAATATACTCAGCCCGTAAGGCCCATTGGGCCCTCTACCGAATAAAAGGTCTCTAATTCAACAGTCTAACAGAAGTAAATATCGGGCTTTGACAACTACGAGGACCATGGACAAGGGAAAAGGAAAAATCCATCACTCCTTCCTAGTAATCCCAGAATGCCTGGCCCCATTGATGGGCAGAGTTCTGCTCACCAAGCTCTGGGCCAAAATAACTTTTAACCCTGAAGGCCCCCAAGTGGAATTTTTTAATCCTTCAGTAACTACTCCTATAATCATGGCTCTAACTATGTCAGTAGCAAATGTTCATCAAGTCACTCACCTTTGTTCAAAGAAACTGCATTCATTCGTGAAGGATCAAGAACACAGTTTTCCACTAACCTACTCACAGCAAAAGGAAATAACTGAATGGGTAACAAAAGCCTCTCAGGTCCATTAATTGGTTAAAGCTTACACTTCCAAGCTTCCTGCAGGAAAGCACCTATGAGGAACCAGACGAGGACAATTCTGGGAAGTGGACTTTACTGAAATTAAGCCAGTAAGGTATGGACTTAAATAACTCCTAGTCTTTGAACATACATTTTCAGGATGTATTGAAGCCTTCCCCACACACACACACACAAAAAAAAAGAAATAAAAAAGAAGAAAAAAGAAACATCGCAAATGGTTGTAAAGAAGATCCTGGAAGATATTTATTCTCCCCTTGACGACCAGTAGTCTTAACCCTCATCAGCCCCTTAAGCTGCGATGGCTGATCACAAATCCTACTGGACACGAAGTATGGCCTATCTCGAATACAGCCCCCTTACGAACCTGGTGGCCATCTCTCCACCCAGTCATTTGTCAGCTGGCTATAGGTCTTTCCTATTGGGATATCCCTGATTAACAGGATCCCACTAAAATTCCATTAAATCCCTTCCGTACCATAGATAATGGAAACAAACATTATAGATGTAGGGACACGTGAGCCAGATGCAGGTTGGCTAGCCTAGATTACTATGTTTGCCCAGCAGACTATCAAAGCCACAAACAGTCACGGCTGTGGGGGGGGAGAGCAGACTTTTATTGCAAGTCATGGGGATGTGAGCATACAGGGACAGTCAGATGGAACCCAAACTCCTCATCAAATTCTGTACACAGCATTGGCCATATTACGAATTAGATAACCAAAACCGATGGCCCCCAGAGGGGTCTCTAGATCCGCAAATTCTGTGTGACCTTTTTAACTTCTGCAAGTGCTCAAAAGGGTGAAAGGAGATTCCGCTGTGTGGAGGCCTTCTCTCTCCTTTGCTCACATCCTGAACTATGCTTCTCCAATAGATGCTCACCCTCAGCCTTGTGCTCCAGACTCTCCGCTGTCACTCCCACCTCAGCAACTTGATTTCTCCCCTCCAATATCTAGATCAAAAACCCAAATCTCGACTGGTTCTCAGACCATTTCTCCCTTGCTGAGGTCGCAGGTACTGAGGTACCACTCCATTCACTCACTCCTCTCCTCTCCTGTCAGTGCCCGCACCGGGTCCCACCCAGTCCTCTTACCACCTAATGCAAAGCTCAAACCCGCTGAGAAGAATCCTCAGACCCTAATACAAGATGTAATGACAATGGCCTTTAATGTTGCTTTGTCATCACTAAAAACAGGTTACTAAGAATTTAAAGTCCCTCACAGGCTTTTTGGAATCTCACTCCCGTCTTCCCCTCTGTTCTATCTGTTCTACTGCTCAAGTTTTTGTTGCTATTAAGATCGCAAAGCCCTCTCCCAATATTCTTTTACATCTCTCCTTCCTCATTCTCAGATCCACAGAGCTGCTCTTATCCCTGCCTTCCAAATTGTCCCCCTCTGTACCAGGCCCACAGAAAAGTCTTAACTGACCTTCTCCAGAAGTCTTCACCATGGCTGATTTAGGACTTTCAGCAAAAGAGTCCCTATAAAAGAGTTCACTGTAGATAAACTTCCTATTTTTGTGTTGCCCTGGTCTCCTTGGCAACTGGCTAAAAAATTCAGCACTCCTGATCTAGACACACCCTTACTAGTTTTTCACAAAATATTTGAAAAAAAGGCCTCTGGCCTTGAGCTGGGGCTTCACAGAGATGGCTACATTTCTAAGATAAAGAAGTTACAAACTGGGCTGTATGGAAACAGCTGGAAGGGGGAAAAAAAGAAAGGGAAGACACCCCCACCCAGGTGTCCTTGAAAAGTTAACTTGCCCAAACTGAGGAAAAAACAGAAACAAAAACTGCTTTTTGTGAACTTCTGCAGACTGTGAACTTCTGAGCCCCTTCCCTTACGTGTTTGGTACAAAATTCTGAAACTACGTAACTTGGGTTTCAGGGGATTAATTGATTACAACAGAAGCAATGCCCTCTGAATCTGGTTGAAACCAAAAAAGACTGTTTCCGTGTCATTGGTGCTATCTTAGGTGCCTTGCCTTGTCCGTCCCTACAACAGTATAATTCTATATACTTAAACATTGTTTATGTTTTCATGAAATGGTCAACAGATGTGATTAATTGTGAAATGGTGCAGATGTTTCCCAGAGTGCTCTATCATGACGCAGGTTCATCTGAAGATCAAAGAGGGGGACATACAACCCGGTTCCGCTGGGAACATATGTCCCTCACCTTAGCCATTCTATTACGAATAGGCGATGCTGCAGGGTTGGGCACAAGAACCACTGCTCTGGTCCATGGGACACAACAAGTGACCCAATTAGAAGCAGCAATAGATCAAAACTTAAAGATTTTAGAAACCTCCATCACAGCTTTGCAGGAATCTTTAACCTCTCTCTCTGAAGTTGTTTTACAGAACAGTCGAGGGTTGGACCTCCTTTTCATGACAGAGGGGGGCCTTTGTGCTTCATTGAGGGAAGAATGTTGTTTTTATGTCGACAATACTGGAGTTGTAAAAAAATCTATGAGTAAATTAAAAAGATGCCTTGAAGAGCAACAACGAGAGAGAGAGGCACAAAAAGGGTAGTTTGAGTCTTTTTTTACACAGTCCCCCTGGTTAATTACGTTTTTATCAACCCTGGCCGGTCCAATAATAATCCTCATATTATTACTAACTATAAAACCCTGTTTCCTCAACCATGTAATTTCTTTTCTCCAAGCTCAAATTGGACAAATTAAAATTATGGTAAACCCCACTAGCAGACATAGAATGTGACACCCCACAAAGATCACTTTTATGATTAAAAGTAGCCAGAAAAAGAAGTGGGGAATGAAAGGTTAATAAAATATGTACTTGTCACTTCCTGTTTTTCTGTACACTTAATGAAACACTGTTGAAATCTTGAGAACTCTTTGCTAATCTTGTTCCCAGAATGTGCTGTCCCCAATTGCCAAACTGCAGAATCTACTCCCTCACCCGGTTGAATAGAAACCTGAACTGTACTTGGATCATTGAATGTAGAAAAGAACATCCATTCAAAAAGTTATAGTCAGTTGGATTAGAAAGATAGTCGGTAAGTTTAGGAAGAAAAGTGAGTATAGGATTTGGAACAAAAGTTCTTTAGCAATAGGGTTTTGGTTAGAGAGTCAATGTAAATGTCAACACAAGTGAAGAGTCAGTCACAATGATGCACAGGGCAAAATATGTAGGAAAGCAGATATCAATAGAGACATTAGGAAATCAGGAAAAGAATAAAGTGAGTGATGGGATTAGATATTTTCAACAGGGTTGAGGATGAATATATGAGCTTAGGATAAAACAAATATGAAGTCAACAATAGGATTGACATTTGATAGCATTAGCATAGCCCAAGACAGTGTCCAAAATAAGCTCTGTTGCCCCTCATTTGCCTAAATTCCCAGTGGCCTGTACACCCTTCCTGTGTACCAGCAGTGATCAAATAGGCCTGCCCTTAATACTGCTCTGCTTCTCCAATTTGAGTCCTACTGAGTGTCGGGTACAGATTCTTTATGTGAATTGGAAAGATGAGAAAACTCAAGCACCTATTGGATAGCCTCTGAATAGATTTGAAGAACTCATTTGACCCAAAAGATCCCTATTCTCACTTGATGGAATTCAGGAACCTTACAGAGGAAGGCAAAATACTTCATCAACAATGACTGCTCTTTTTGCCATTTTGGATTTTATGCACCCATGGGATCTTTCTTTAGATCCATCGGGTACTGAGTATATAAGTCAAAGAATCACACTTGGACAAGAGGCTGATTCACACACATCTCTTTCCAAATCAATTAAGGAAAGAGCCAAAGGTAAAGCATATTCATTTCCATTTGAAAAATCTTTCCTTCAGGATTCACAAAGGGTTGGCCTAAGACAAAGACCTTCCTGACTCTCAGGGCAACAGAACAATAGGTAAGCAAATGGCCCAAAGCAGGGATTCTCCACTGAGACTTTACTGGTCACACTGATATCTGAGTTTTCTGAGATGCTCGCGATTCCATTCAGCTATCCAGTACATGGCCATGTCACAGAGCTTGGAGGTAGTACATATCTTGGACACAAAACCATGAGCCTATTCTGGAGATTGGCCATAATTCAGGAAGAAAACAGCAACTTAGGAAGGTAGCAGGTATCGCCCATCAATAAGGCAAGCCGCATTCAATTCATAAATTGTGCTGGATGAATGCTGGGAAGCTTTCTATGAGACAGGACACATCCATTGATGCATTCTCTTTTCTAATGTCTACAACCATGGACACAGTGGGATACACAGACATAGAAACACTTGCATTGTCAAACGACTTACTAGAAACAGTTCACTCCAAACAAAACAAACCGCCCTTTCTAACTATTCTCAGAACATGAGACAAAACCACAAACCCACACCCGCAATGGCACCTCCTTCCCCCAAATAGGTCTGTGACTCTCCGGAGTGTGCTCTGACTGATGGGCCATACTATGATCCTCCGAAATGGCCTGACCTGTCTCAGATCTGGTCTTCTTGGCCAACAATGTGAAGTTGTTAGAAGCCAGGAGTGAGCCACTATCTGCTTTCTCAGGAAGAGCCCCTCTTCCGAGCTTTCCTGGCATTTGGCCATCCTCACATCAGTAGGTATCAAGAAAGACTGACTCTGTCCTTTGTAAATCCAAAAAAGTGAGACCACTGGGACTAGAACTGAGACTGGCTCTGGGTGCCTGGCTTTCTGTATCCCAAGTTCAGAGAGTTCCATCACCATGGAAGTGAGATGAGATTACTTCCTTCAGGAACTGAATGAGATCACTGCCTTGGCAACCACTTTGTCATAATAATTGCTTCCAACGGTCCCATGAGATGAGGGCTGCCCCTACTTCCTGTGACACTTTCACAAGTTAGAATGGTATATCACCCGTAGGCAAAAGGGAACAGCTCTCGACACAGGCCGGGTTTGGTCCACCTTCTCTACATTAAGAAGAGATAGGCTCATTCTGACTCAACCCTTAATCCTGACCAGGTTGTTTGCCATGGAAGATGATTTTTGCTCTCTCAGGTCTTACATAGCTGCCTATATCTTCTCCAGAGATCATTTCTGCATGGAGCTTTGAGGTTCTCAACAGATGGAAGATCCACTGCATTCCTGTATTGTAAGACCAACACCGTCCCTGCTCTTCTGTAAACATAGATGTGAATTGGAGTCATGAGAAAACCCACGAACCTATGGGATAGCCTCTGCAGAACTTTAAAGAATTCACTTGACTCAAATGATCCCTATTCTCACTTAATGGAGGTCAGGAACCTTACAGAGGAAGGCGAGAGACTCTATCCACCATGACAGTTCTTTTGTCCATTTTGGATTTGGATGCACACATGGGATTTTTCTTTAGACCCATCATGTGCTGTGAATCTAAGCCACAGCCTCACATAGGGCCAAGAGGCTGATTCAGACACATCCATTTCCAAAGCAATTAACCGAAGAGGCACAGGTAATGACCATTCAATTCCATTTGAAAACTATTTTCTTCAGGCTTCACAAAGTGTGGCCTGAGGCAAAGACCTTCCTGACATTCAGGGCAACAGAATAGGTAAGCAAAAGGCCCAAAGCAGGGTTTCTCCACTGAGACTTTCTTGGGCATACTGATATCTGAGTTTTCTGAGATACTCACCATTCCCATCAGCTATCCAGTACATGGCCATGTCACAGAGATGGAGGTGGTACATATCTTGGACACAAAATCATGAGCGTATTCTGGAGAGTGTCCAGAATTCAGGAAGAATACAGGAATTTAGAAAGATAGCAGGAGTTGCCCATCCATACGGCAAGCTGCAGTCCATTCATAAATTGCACAGGATGAATGCTTTGAAGCTTTCTCGTAGACAGGACACATCCATTGATGCATTCTCTTTTCTACTGTCTACAATCACGGACACAGTATGATATATAGACACAGAAACACTCACGTTGTCAAAGGACTTACTAGAAACAGTCCACTCCAAAACAAACAAACCAGCTTTCCTAACTATTCTCAGAACATGAGACAAAACCACAAACTCACACTCACACCCAAAAAGGCACCTCTTTCCCCCAAGTAGGTCTGTGTCTATCCGGAGTGTCCTCTGACTTGTGGGCCATACTATGTTCCCCAAAAATGGCGTGTCCTGTCTCCGATCTGGTCTCTTTAGCAAACTCTGTGAAGTTGTCAGGAGCCCGTGGTGAGAAACTACCTGCTTTCTCTGGAAAGGCCAGTTTTCATAGTTTCCAGGCATTTGGCTGTCCTCACATCAGTAGGTACCAAGAAAGAGTGACTCTGTCTTGTTAAATCCAAACAAGTGAGCCCACTGGGACATGGAGTGGGTTTGACTCTGTGTGCCTTGTTTCCTGGATCTCAAGATCACAGACTTTCATCACCAATAATGTAAGGTGAGGTCACTTCCTTCAAGAACTGAATGAAGTCACTGCCTTGGAAACCACTTTGTTTTAACAGTTGCTTCCAAGGTTCCCAAAAGATGGAGTCTGCCTCTACTTGCTGTGACTCATTCATAAGTTAGAATGGTATATCAAGCATAGGCACCGGGGAACCGCTCTCCACACAGCCATGGTTTGGTCCATCTTCTCTACATTAGGAAGAGAGAGGCTAATTCAGACACATCCCTTCAACCTGACCAGGTTGTTTGCCATGGAAGATGACTTTTGCTCTCTCAGATCCTTCATACCTGCCTACACCTACTCAAGGGATTATTTCTGCAGGGACTTTTGAGGTTCTCAGCTGGTGGATGATACCCTACATTCCTGGATTTTAAGACCAACTTTGTCCCTGTTCTTCTGTAAAGTGAGATTGAGGGAACAGTGTATGGTTAGTGTTAATAGCATGTTCGATTTGAGTTAGGAGTCATTCTGCTGGATGAATTATGGTATTGGGAACCTGTGATATTTATAAGAATATAAATGTGAAATATATGTATGAGATCAGAGATCTAGGAAAGATTTGAAGCCCAGAAAGGCATTGGGCCCTTGATTGGTATACTTAGATTGAATTATGTTCTGCACCGAGGTCTCAGATAAATCGATATACAATGGCATAGGACCCTATACCTCGGATGATTGAAAGTAGAAGAGAACATCCAGTCAAAAAGGGATAGTCTGTAGGATTAGGAAGATAGTCAGTAGGTTTAGGAAGAAGAGTGAGTCTCGGAGTTGGACCAAAAGTTCTTTAGCAATTGGTTTTCAGTTAGAGGGTGAATGTAAATGTCAGCACATGTGAAGAGACAGTCACAATGATGAACTGGGAAAAATATGTAGGAAAGCAGATATCAATAGGGGCATTAGGAAATCAGGAAACGTATAAAGTGAGTGATAGGATTAGATATTTTCAACAGGCTTGAGGTTAAATATATAATCTTAGGAAGAAACAAATATGTAGTAACCAATAGGATTGACATTTGAGAGCAGTAGGCACCCTGGACATAGATGCTTTTAGTAATCCATGGTCACTTTCCATTTAGGCTTTGGTACAATCATATGTGTGACCTTTGCATTTTGTGTCCAGAATACTACTGTGGTAAAATGTATATGTAGATCAGGTGACATAAGTATTTCTTCCACCATAAAGGGGAGTAATATTCTGGAAACTTATAAATTAGTACTGGGGATACAAATAGGTGTACCTTGTGTTGATGATTATTGAGATGATGCATGAATAGACCATATTGTGAATAAAGTATGTAACTGGATCCAACATTAAATAATGGATTGAGTTTGCATCTGAAAATATATTGGAAATTTTATATTGATATATATACCATCATTCCAACGAGTTATATATGCGATGGTATTATTAGGGTTACGGTTTATCGTGAAGAGTGAGTTTTGCTTCAAAAATGATTATGGAATCGAAAATAATGTGTTTAGAAAGAAGTCTAGTGAAAAGACCAGTAAAGAAACATGGAGGAATACATGTGTTCTGAAGTAGTAAGTAATTGAAAGTGAACCAAATGCCAAAAAAATTTGTGAAGTTGTGGATGAAAAAATACATCCTATGATGTCCATAAACTGAAGAAATAGTAATGTACCAGTGTTGAGTAAAAATGAACTTCAAATTACACATCATGTCCCATAGCAATCTACTTGCATTGATGTTAAACTGGGTCAGTTACTGTAGAAATATTAGGATTTTTAAGCACCATCCACTGAACTTAGTTTTCAGTAGTAGGAAACCAAAATATATTTCAGGTGTATGAATATTACTGAGAATAATCTTGTGAAAATTTGAATTTAAATGAACATAAATGAATATGAATGAGTTTAGGGAGTGTATAATAAGACACATATTTTTCATATTTTTTTAAAATCCGTAGAATATACACACACACACACGCACACACACACACACACACACATGCACACACACACACACATTAATATTTAGCAATACATATGCCAATCGATATTCATCATGAAATATAATTCATTCACAAATCCAAAAATATTCATTTTACTGAACATGGATTTATGTATAGTGTTTTTCACTAGGAAGCTCACCCATAGGTGGAATTTTCAGTTCCATCATTATTTAGGGAGAGTCATCTCTTCTCACAATTTTTATATTCCAAAGTCAGTGATCTTACAAGAATGTACGTGTGATACCAGGTAGGATATTGTATATGCATAAAAAAATTACATGTGCTGAATAGGATACAGAGAAAGGGAGATAGGAATTTACATATGTGATAACTTTAAAAAATCATGGAGAAATATTAAAATGAAAAGTTTACTAAATTTAAAACACATACTCTAGATAAAGAGGATGACAAATACAAATATACACCATGCTTCCTATAAAAGGACTGTACTTCTATTCAGTTAGGTATTTTTTTCTCCATGATATTAGGATTAGTAGTAAGAGTCTAGTAGGGTATGGGTTAGTGTCAGGGATTCAGTATTTCAAATGGAAAATAGGAAAATGAATCTAATGTGTATGCAAACATGTGATACACAAAAATCTTCCCTCTCTTATCCAGAACAATGCCTTGACATAACCATCGCTAAAAGTAAGACACAATTAGAGGAGAGGAGTTAGAAAACCTGTGAATACATATGTGGAATGAAAAATGCTCAGGAGTTCACAACACTGGAGGTGGTAAAACAGTTTACAAAAGTATGGGAGAGGGTAAACACTCCAGAAACATGGAGCTGTGCTGACCTAAAGACTTATTGAGAAACTTCCTCTGAGGTTAGGCACAAGAAATATATGTATGGCAATATGTAAATCAATGGTTCTGCAACTGATGTGATTCTGCAATCTGTATATGGAGTAAAAATGGGAGCTCATATCCCACTTGAATCAAAGTGTGAAATTTGATATATCAAGAAGTATGTACTGTTTTGAACAACCTACAATAAAAATTAATTAAAAAAAGAAAAAGAAATATATGTAATTGTCAGGAGATTTAGCTTCGTTTGTAGTGACACCAAAAATCTGGGTCTGCATCTATGTGACCTGGAGGACATGGTTCTTTATTTTGTAATGAACATGAGGCAGCAGGTCTGAAATCTCCCTTTGTAGGTAAACTGTTGCTACTGGGAGCTAAGTGTCTTCCCGTGTGGTCTGTGAAGCCATTTGGTCATCCTCCACTTTTCAGGGTGTTTCTTACTGCTGCACTGGGAATTTGGTATTTGCTTCATGAAATACAATATGTTCAACTGGGACACAATGCTGGAGGGAGTTCTGTCATGTGTGGTTGGTCAGGGTCGGCAAGAGAATGTACGAACCAGGCTTCTATCCCACATAGCTTTCCCCTTGACTATAGCAACATGATTCTGAACATTGCCCTGAAACCTCTACATATAACAAGATGCCTTTATATATAAAGGTCTGCTGCCTGCACCATGTCTGTCGCAAGATTTGGAAGCCAATGGAAGATCCAGGTGGTCCTACCAAAAATATTTATTTACACACCTATAGTCCACTGCTCTACGCCCACTACCCAGCAGGCTCCAACTTACTGGCATCTCTGTTCTACACCATTTTCACGAAACTCAGTCAATCAAGGCACTGTTTGTTATACTCATGATCAGCAACAGGATATCTTAAGGTTATCCAGTGCCACCTGGTAATGGGGATTTCAAAAATTTCATGGTATTAATCTAGTCATTTTTCAAGGATGAAGTTGGAGGCACTGTGGGTTTCATTTAATTCAGGAACCATTAAATGGTGAGGAAGCTCATTTCAATGAAAGCTCTGGAGAACACTCACAGGCAAGCCTTCCCAAAGAGTGGCCAAAAGGACACATGAATCCAGGCCCATTGAGGTATACAATGTGAGGTCCATGTGTGTTTGGACTCTCAACTATGGCTACCAAGTCTTTAAGAATTAAATCATGTGATATCCTGGCTCAGACTCCCTGAGCTCTGTGGAAAGCCATCCTGGGCCTAGATCTCAGTTTCCAAAAGCGATTCTCATGCGTGGTCTCCTAAAATCCCAACACTATTCATGGCAATACTTCTCTGAGGTCAGTTCCAGAACTCAGTCTCTAAGGGAAATCACACCAGAGTTCAAGCCCTGGTGGACCCAGTCATCTCTTCCAACTACCACACAAATTACCACAATTAAAACAAGAACCCTCCCATATGGCCCTCATCTTCTTTCATATAGACACTCATCATAATCTGGCTGGAGGTTTCCATGAGGGGCGCAGACCAAGACAGTGTCCCAAATAAGCTCCTTTGCCCCTCATTTGCCTAAAGTCGAGGTGGCCTGGACACCCATCCTGTGAACCAAAAGTGATCAAATAGGCCTGCCATTAATACCGCTCCAATTTGAGGACTACTGTCTGTGGGGTTTAGATTCTTTATGTGAAATTTAGTCATGAGAAAACCCAAGCACAATGGGCTAGCCTCTGCAGGTTTTGTAGAACTCTTTTGACCCAAAGGATCCCATTCTCACTTGATGGAGGTCAGGAACCTTACAGAGGAAGTCGAGAGACTTCATCCCAATAATTGTTCTTTTGGCGAATTTTCTTTTGGATGCACACATGGTAACTTTCTTTAGATCCATCAGGTGCTGAGAATCTAAGCCACAGCCACACACAGGGCCAAGGGCCTGATTCAGACACATCCCTTTCCAAAGCAATTAAGGAAAGTGCCACAGGTAAGCCCATTCATTTCCATTTGAAAACTGTTTTCTTCAGGCTTCACAAAGGGGTGGCCTCAGGCAAAGACCTTCCTGACATTCAGGGCAACAGAACAATAGGTAAGCAAAAGGCCGAAAGCAGGGTTTCTCCTCTGAGACTTTCCTGGTCACACTGATATCTGAGTTTTCTGAGATGATCGCCATCCCCTACAGCTATCCAGTACATGGCCATGTCACAGAGCTTGGAGGTGGTACATATCTTGGACACAAAACCATGGGCCTATTCTTGAGATTGGCCGGAATTCAGGACGAAAATAGAAACTTAGGAAGGTAGCAGGTGTTGCTCATCGATAAGGCAAGCTACAGTCCATTCATAAATGGGGCAATATGAATGCTGAGAAGCTTTCTACTAGACACGACACATCCATTGATGGATTCTCTTTTCTAATGTCTACAACCACGGAAACAGTGGAATACACAGACATAGAAACACTCGCCCTGTGAAAAGACTTACTAGAAACAGTCCACTTCAAATGAAACAAACCGACTGTCCTACCTATTCTCAGAAAATGAGACAAAACCACAAACCCACAACCACACACACAAAGGCACCTCCTTCCCCTAAGTAGGTCTGTGACTATCCAGAGTGTCCTCTGACTTGTGGGCCATAATATGTTCCCCCAAAATGGCCTTTCCTGTCTCAGATCTTGTCTCCTTGGCCAACTCTGTGAACTTCTTAGGAGCCAACGTTGAGCACTACCTGCTTTCTCATGAAAAGAACTGCATCCGAGCTTTCCTGGCATTTGGACTTCCTCACATCTGTAGGTACCAAAAAATACTGACCCTGTCCTTGGTAAATCCAAACAAGTGAGACCACTGGGACTGGGACTGGGACTGGCTCTGTGTGCCTGGCTTCCTGGATCCCACGTTCAGAGAGTTCCATCACCAAGAAAGTGAGGTGAGGTCACTTCCTTCCTGAACTGAATGAGGGCACTGTCTTGGCAGCCACTTTGTCCTAACTGTTGCTTCCAAGGGTCCCAAGAGATTGAGGCTGCCCCTACTTCCTGTGACATTTTCACAAGTTTGAATGGTATATCAACCAAAGGCACCCAGGAATTGATCTCCACACAGGCCTGGTTTGGTCCATGATCTCTACATTAAAAAAAAATCTGATTCAGACACAACCTTTTATCCTGACTGGGTTGTTTGCCATGGAAGATGACTTTTGGTCTCTGAGGTCCTTTATTGTTTCCTACATCTTCTCCAGGGATCATTTCTGCATGGACCTTTGAGGTTCTCAGCAGGTGGAAGTTTTTCTACATTTCTGTATTGTAATAGCAACTCCTTCCCTGCTCTTCTGTAAAGTTAGATTGAGGGAACAGTGTCCGGTTATGGTTAAAAACATGCTCGATTTGGGTTAGAAATCATTTTGCTGGATGAATGATCGTATTGGGAACTTGCTATGTGTAGAAGAATATATAGGAGAAATATATGTATGAAAAAAGAAATTTAAGTCTGATTTGAAGCCCAGAAGGGCATTGGGCCCTTGATAGGGATACGTGGTGTTGAATTACGTTCTGCAGAGTTGTCTCAGATAAATCGATATACAATGGCATAGCACCTTGTACGTTGCATGAATTAATGTAGAAGGAACATCAAGTCAAAAAGGCATAGTCGGTAGTGAAAGGTTAATAAAATTAATAAAATAGGTACTTGTCACTTCCTGTTTTTCTGTATGCTTAACAAAACACTGTTGAAATCTTGAGAAATGTTTGCTAATCTTGTTCTAGAATGTACTGTTCCCAACAGCCGAACTGCAGAATGTACTCCCTCACTCGGTGTCATGCAAACCGCCCACTCGCCCTTACCCATCACTGAACTTCCCTCTCTTCCCTCTCCAAGGAAAGTATATAAGCTCTGCTTAAGCTGTTCTCAGAGGTCTCTGCTCTATTTAATTTAGCTCTGAGCTCCAGCATGCTGGACCACAAATAAACCCTTTGCTGTTGCATGAGACAGTCTCTTGGTAGTATCTTCCTCTGACACTCGCCTGACCTTTACATATTGAGGTTCCACCGAGTTCCAGCAGTGGCGGACGAGAGACCCCAACGGGCTCCTCTCGGAGCAAGTAAGGCGCCTCTTTCTCGTTTCAGGTTTCTTGTTAGGGCTTGGCAAAATTGCTGGCGATGAAGAGCCTGGGTTCTCTCCGACGGTGGCTGAGAGACATGTCACAGAGACAAAGGGCACCTCTCTGGAGGACCCTGCAGAGAACTCGGGAAATCAAGGAACAATAGTCTTCTCGACTCAGTGATATTTTCTTTTAGATTCGTTATTGCCATACCATTGGGTTTTGCCGGCTACTCATTCCTGGTCACAGTGTTGGACGTTCATTGCCTGTCTTTATGGTCTTGTCTTATCTGTGTCGTGTGTCCTTGCTTTTACTGTTTGTGGAACTTTCATTATGGAACAGAGCACGTCAATGCCTCTGTCCCTGACCCTTGATCACTGAACCAAAGTCCGCTTAAGGGCTCAGAATCTTTCTTTTTTTTAGTAAAACGCTGGACCTGGCAGAATCTCTGTGCCTCAGAATGGCCCATCTTTGGAGTCGTATGGCCCCTAGAAGGATCTTTCTACTTCCCACTAATTTGAAAAGTCAGAGGTATTGTCTTTCAGCCAGCGCCACATAGCCATCCGGATCAACAGCCATATATCTTAACTTGGCAGGACCTCTGCAAATCTCCTCCTCCATGGGTGAAGCCTTTCCTTGCCCCTACCTCTGCTCCTACTCCTTCCCCCATGATCTCTCAAACTCTCTCAACCTCCTCCACCTCCACCCTCTGTTCTCCCTGAGTCACAGATTTGACTCTACTGGACTCTTCTCCCCCTAGTTATCCCCTGCCCTCGTCCCCTAACACACAACACACTCTAAGTGATTCCGCTCCTGCTGACTAAGCCTCTCTACCATTGGAGGAAGCTAAGCCGGTAATAGGATCTGACAATGGACCGATGTTCATGGCCCAGGTAAGTCAGGGGTTAGCCAGGAACCTGGGGATTAATTGGAAGTTAAATTGTGCTTATAGACCACAGAGTTCAAGACAAGTAGAAAGAATGAATAGAACCATTAAAGAGACCTTAACGAAATTAAGCTTAGAGACCAGCATAAGATTGGACTATGCTCCTGCCTTATGCAATGTTTCATGCAAGAAAAAATCCCTTTGTTTCTTTGAGTAACCTTACCACATGTGAAATTCTTTATGGTGGCCCTCCTCCAGTAGGGGACCTAAGCCCAACTGTAAGACCTAAAGATCCTTTCCACACCCCCTTGCTTGACAGACTTAAAGATCTTGAAAGAACTCAGTAATACCTGTGAAAACAGCTGGCCACTGCCTACCCAACTGGGAACCAGGGGATTCCACATCCATATCAAGTAAGAGATTTCATCTATGTAAGATGATATCAGGTGTCATCCCTGGTACCCCGCTGAAAAGGACCATACCAGGTGCTATTATAACACCTACAGTGGTAAACGTAAACAGAATCACTTCCTGGATCCATGCCTCTCATCTCAAGCCTGCTCCCTGTACAGAATCTTTCTGGAAACTGAAAAAGACTGGTAACAGTTTCAAATTGTGTATTCGCAATGTGAATAAGGTTATATACTCTCCCCTTGGGTACAAGTAGTCCTAACCCTCATCAGCCCATTAAGCAGTGATGGCTGATCACAAATCCTACTGGAAAAGAAGTATGGTCTATCTCGCATACAGCCCCCTTAGGGACCTGGTGGCCATCTCTCCACCCAGACATTTGTTAGCTGGCTATAGGTATTTCCTATTGTGATATCCCTGATGAAGAGGATCCCACTAAAATACCATTAAATCCCTTCTGTACCATAGATAATGGAAACAAACATTATGGATGTAGGGACACGCGAGCCAGATGCAGGTTGGCTAGTCTAGATTACTAAGTTTGCCTGGCAGACTATCAAAGTCACAAAGAGTAATGGCTGTGTGGGGGAAAAGCCGACTTTTTCTGTATGTCATGGGAATGTGTGCATACACGGGCTGCCTGATGGAACCCCAATTCTTCATCAAATTCAGTACACAGCATTGGCCACATTACCAATTAGACAACCAAAAACTATGGCACCCAGAGGAGTCTCTAGATCCTCAAATTTTGCGTGACCTTTTTAACTTCTGCAAGTGCTCAAAAGAGTGAAAGGAAATTCCCCTATGTGGAAGCCTTTTCCCTCCCTCACTCACATCCTGAACTATGCTTCTCCAATAGATCATTATCCTCAGCCTTCTGCTCCAGACCCTCTGATGTCACTCCCATCTCAGCAACTTGATTTCTCCCCTCCAATAACTAGATCAGAAACCCAAAGCTCCACCAGTTCTCAGACCATCGCCCCCTTGCTGAGGTAGCAGGTACATAGGTACCGCGCCACCGACTCATTCCTCTCATCTCCTGTCAATGCCCTCACCTGGTCCCACCAGGTCCTCTTACCAGCTAACCCAATGCTCAAACGAGCTGAGGAGAGCCCTGAGACCCTTATCCAAGAAGTAATATAATTGGCCTTTAAAGTTGCTTTGTCATCACTGAAAACAGGTTACTAAAATTTAAAGTCCCTCACAGGATTTTGGGATCCTCACTCCTGTCTTTCACTCTGCTCTACCTGATCTACTGCTCAAGTTTGCTGCTAGGAAATTCCCAATACCCTTTCGCATTATTCTTTTACATCTCTCTTTTGCCTCATTCTCAGATCCTCAGAGGTGCTCTCAGCCCCACCTTCCCCGTCTTTGCCCCTCTGTACCAGGCCCACAGAAAAGTCTTAAATGACCTTCTTCAGAAGTTTTCACCATGGCTGAGTTTTGAACTATCAGCCAAACAGTCCCAATAAAGATTTTAATGTAGATAAACTTTCTCTTTCGTATTGCCCTGTTCTACTTGGCCACTGGCTAAAAATCTCAGTACTTCTAAGCTAGACAACCCTAACTAGTTTTTCACAAAATATGTGAACAAGTCCTCTGGCCTTCAGCTGGGGCTTCACAGAGATGGCTACATTTCTAAGATAAAGAAATTACCAACCGGGCTCCATGGTAACAGCTGGCAGGGGGAAAATAAGAAAGGGAAGAAAAAGCTCTCCTCCTCCCAGGTGTCCTTGAAAAGTTAACTTGCCCAGAACAGAAGGAAAAACAGAAACAAATACTGCTTTTTCAAACTTCTGAAGACTGTGAACTTCTGAGCCCCATCCCTTATATGTTGGGTACAAAATTCTGAAACTACCTAAACTTGAGTTTCAGGGGATTAATTGATTACAATAGAAGCAATGCCCTCTGAATCCGGTTGCAACCAAATAGGACTGTTTCCCTCTCTTGAGTGCTATCTTAGGTGCCTTGCTTTGTCAGTGCCTACAACAGCATAATTCTATATACTTAAACATCGTTTATGTTTTCATGAAATGATCAAGATATGTGAAAAATTGTGTAATGATGCAGATGTTTCCCAGAGTGCTCTATCATGACGCAGGTTCATTTGAAGATCAAATAGGGGGGGCATACAACCGGTTCCACTGGGAACATATATCCCTCACTTTAGCCATCCTATTAGGAATAGGAGTTGCTGCACGGGTGGGCAGAGGAACCAGTGGCATTGTCCATGGGACACAAAAGATGACCCAATTAGAAGCAGCAATAGAGCAAAAGTAAGATATTAGAAACCTCCTTCAGGGCTTTGCATGAAACTTTAACCTCTCTCTCTGAAGTTGTTTTACAGAACAGTTGAGGGTTGGACCTCCTCTTCATTAGAGAAGGGGGCCTTTGTGCTGCATTGAGGGAAGAATGTTGTTTTTATGCTGACTATACTGGAGTCGTAATAAAATCTATGAGTAAATTTAAAAGACACCTTGAAGAGCATCAACAAGTGAGAGAGGGCCCAAAAGGGTGGCTTGAGTCTTAGTTCACACAGTCCCCCTGGTTAACTACGTTTTTATCAACCCTGGCCGGTCCAATAATAATCCTCATAATATTGCTAACTATAAAACCCTGTTTGCTCAACCGTGTAATGTCTTTTCTCCAGGCTCAAATTGGAGGAGTTAAACTTATGGTAATACCCCACTAGCAGACATTGAATGTGACACCCTCCAATGATCATTTTTATGTTTTAAATTAGCCAGAAGAAGAAGGGGGGAATGAAATATTAATAAAATAGTTACTTGTCACATCTTGTTTTTCTGAATGCTTAACCGAACACTGTTGAAATCTTGAGAAATGTTTGCAAAACTTGTTCCCAGAATGTTCTATCCCCAGCTGCCAAATTGCAGAATGTACTCCCTCTCCCAGTTGCATGCAAACCGCCCACTCGCCCTGACCCATCAATACAATTCCCTCCCTTCTCTCTCCAGGGAAAGTATATAAGCTCTACTTCAGCTATTCTCAGGGCTATCTGCTCTATTCAGGTGAGCTCTGAACCCCAGCATTCTGGACACCCAATAAACCCTTTGATGTTGCATGAGATAGCCTGTTGGTAGTCTCCTCCTCTGAAGCTCGCACCACGTTTACTTGGATGATTGAATGTAGAAGAGAACATCCAGTCAAAAAGGGATAGTCTGTAGCATTAGGAAGATAGTCAGTAAGTTTAGGAAGAAGGGTGTGTATAAGATTTGGAACAAAAGTTTCTTAGCAATAGGATTTCGATTAGAGAGTGAATGTAAATGTCAGCACAAGTGAAGAGTCAGTCACAATGATGAAGTGGGGAAAATATGTAGGAAAGCATATATCAATAGAGACATTACAAAATCAGGCAAAGTATAAAGTGTGTGATAGGATTAGACATTTTGAACAGGGTTGAGTTTAAATATATAATCTTAGGAAGAAACAAATATGTAGTCACAAATAGGATTGACATTTGAGAGCATTGGGCAAATTTCAGGTGGATGAATATTTTGAGAATAATCTTGTGAATAGTTGATTATAAATCCACATACATAAACATGAATGAATTTAGGGAGTGAATATAAGACACATATATTTCATATTTTGTAAAATCTGGAGAGTGTATATATATATATATATATATATATATATATATATATATATATATATACATATATATACATATACATAAAACAAACACACAGACAAAAAAGTAGCAATATATATGTCAATCAAAATTCATTATAAAATATATACCATCCACAGATCTAAAAGTATTCATTTTACTGAACATGGATTTATGTATAATGCTGTTCAACTAGCAAGCTCACCCATAGGTTGAATATTCAGTTCCAACAGGGTTTAGTAGGAGTGATCTCTTCTAACAATTTGTATCTGCCAAGTCAGCCACCTCACAAGAATGTACCTGTGGTACCAGATAGGAATCTATATTTGCATATAAGAATACAGAGAAAGGGAGACAGGAATTCACATATTTGTTAACCTTAAAAATACAAGGACAACTATTTCAACAAACAATTGACTAGATTTATAACTCCAACTCTGTATCATGCAAAAGGCAAGTCCATCTATACACCATGCCTACTCTGAACTGCTTGTATTTCTATTCTTTATGGGTTATTTTTCTCCATCATATTAGGATTAGTAGTCAGAGTCTGGTAGGGTATGGGTTAGAGTCAGGTATTCAGTATTTTGAATTGAAAATAGGACACTGAATCCAATGTGTATGCAAATATATGCTACGGAAAAATCTTCCCACTCTCCTCCAGAACAATGCCTTGACATTACCTTCTCCCCAAGTAAGACACAATTAGAGGAGAAGAGTTAGAAAATCTGTGAATACATATCTAGAATGGAAAATGCTCCAGATTTCACATCTTTGGAGGTGGTAGAGGAGTTTCCAAAAGTAAGAGACAGGGTAAACACTCGAAAAACATGGAGCTCTGCTGGCCAAAAGACTTTTTGAGAATCTGCCTCTGAGGTTGGGCACTTGAAATATATGTTGTTGTCAGGAGCTTTAGCTTTATTTGTAGTGAAACCATCAAAGCTTGATCTGCATCTATGTGACCTGGAGGAAATGGTTACTTATTTTCAAATAAAAATGAGGCAGCAGTGATGAATTCTTTTTTTGTAGGTAAACTGTGGCCACTGAGGGCTAAGGGTCTTCCTGTGTGGACTGTGAAACCAATGGTCATCCTCCAATTTTCGTGGTGTTTCTTGCTGCTGCACTGGGAGTTTGGTATTTGCTTAATGAAATACAACGAGTTCAAATGGGACACAGTGCTGAAGGGAGTTCTGTCAGGTTTGGTTGGCAGGGTCTCCAGGAGAATGCACCAACCAGGGTTCTATCTCAAGTAGCTTGCCCCCTTGACAATAGCAACATGATACTGAACATTGCCCTGAAACCTCTCCATATAAAAATATGCCTTTACATATATGGGTGTGATGGTTGCACCATGTCAGTCACAGCCATTTGGAAGCCAATGGAAGATTTACATGGCCCCACCACAGATGTTTTATCACACATTTGCATAACACAGCTCTAGGCCCACTACTTACCAGGCCCCAACTTACTGGCATCTCTTTTCTACACCATTTTCATGAAACCCAGTCAATCAAGGCCCTGTCTCTTATACTCATGATCATCAACAGGACATCAAAGGTCCTCCAGTGCCAGCTGGTCATCGGAATTTCTAAAATTTCATAGTAATTATCTAGCATTTTTTCACAGATGCATTTGGAGGCAATGTTGGTTTCAATTCATTCAGGAACCATTAAATGGTGAGGAAGCTAATTTCAGGGAAATCTCTGGAGCACTCTCACAGGCAAGTCTACCCAAAGAGTGGCCAAAAAGTCACATGAAGCCAGGCCCATTGAGGTCTACAAAGCGAGGTCCAAGTGTGTTTTGAATCTCAATTATGCCTGCCAAGTCTTTCAGAATAAAATCATGTAATATCCTGGCTGTGATTCCCAGTGTTCTGTGGAAAGCCACTCTGGGCCTTGATCCCAGGTTCCAATGGCAACTCTCATTCCTGGCCTCCTAAAATCCCAACACAATTCATGTCAATACTTCTCTGAGGTCAGTTCCAGAACTCAGTCTCTAAGGGGAATCACAGCAGAATTCATGCCCAGGTGGACCCAGTCATCTCTTCCAACTGCCACACAAATGACCACAATTATAACCAAAACACTCCTACATGGCCCTCATCTTCTACCATAAAGATACTCATCATAACATCTGGATGGAGGTTTTCATGAGAGGCACATCCCAAGACAGTGTCCAAAATAAGCTCCCTTGCCCCTCATTTGCCGAATGTCAGGGTGGCTTGGACACCCTTCCTGTGAACAAGGAGTGATCAAATAGGCCTGCCCTTAATACTGCTTCGCTTCTCCAATTTGAGGCTCTCTGACTGTGGGGTCTAGATTCTTTTTGTGAATTGGAGTCATGAGAAAAGCCAAGCACCTCTGCAGAGATTTGAAGAACTCATTTCACCAAAAGGATCCCTATTCTGACATGATGGATTTCAGAAACCTAACAAAGGAAGGCAATATAATTCATGCACATTGATTGAACGTTTTTCCATTTTGGTTTAGATGCACATATGGGATCTTTCTTTACATCCATCAGGTGCTGAGAATCTAAGCCACAGCCTAAAACAGGGCAAAGGGCCTGAATCAGACACATCCTTTTCCAATGAAATTAAGCAAAGAGCCAGAGGTGATGCACATTCATTTCCATTTGAAAACTGTTTTCTTCAGGCTTAACAAAGGGGTTGCATGAGACAAAGACCTTCCTGATATTCAGGGCAACAGAACAGTAGGTAAGCAAAAGGCCCAAAGCAGGGTATCTCCACTGAGACTTTCTTGGTCACACTGATATCTGAGTTTTCTGAGATGCTGGCCATTCCATTCAGGTATCCAGTACATGGCCATGTCAAAGACCTTGGATTTGGTACATATCTTGGACACATAACCATGAGCCTATTCTAGAGAGTGGCCAGAATTCAGGAAGAAAACAGGGACTTAGGAAGGTATTAGGTGTTGCCCGTGCATAAAGCAAGCCACACTCCATTCATAAATTGGGCAGGATGAATGCTGGGAAGCTTTATACTAGACATGACACATCCATTGCTGCATTCTCTTTTCTCATGTCTACTACCACAGGCACAGTGGGATACACAAACATGGAAACACTCACCTCTTCAAACGACTTACCGGAAACAGTTCACTGCAAAACAAACAAACCGCCATTCCTACCTATTTTCAGAACATGAGACAAACCACAAACCCACACCCACTCCCAAAAAGGCACCTCCTTCCCCATAGGTGTGTGACTAACCAGAGTGTCCTCTGACTGGTTGCCATACTCTGTTCTTCCGAAATGGCCTGTCCTCTCTCAGATCTGTTTTCCTTGGCCAACTCTGTAAAGTTGTAAGGAAAAAGTGGAGAGCCACTACCTGCTTTCTCAGGAAAGCTCCCTCTTCAGAGCTCTCCAGGCATTTGGTAATCCTCACTTCAGTAGGTACCAAGAATGACTGACTCTATCTTTGGTAAATCCAAACAAGTGAGCCCACTGGGACTGGGACTATGACTGCCTCTGGGTGCCTGGCTCCTTGGATACAAAGTTCAGAGAGTTCCATCACCAAGGAAATGAGGTATGCCAAATTCTTTGGAACTGAATGAGGTCACTGCCTTGGCAAATGTATATCTTATGATGTGCAAAAACTGAAGAAATAATAATGTACCAGTGTCGAATACAAATGAATGACAAATTACATATCATGTCCCATAGGAGTCTACTTGCATTGATGTTAGACTGGGTCAGTTACTGTAGAATAATTAGGATTTGTATGCACCATTCACTGAAGTTAGTATTCAGTACTAGGAAACAAATATGTATTTCACGTGGATGAATAATTCTGATTATAATCTTGTGAAAAGTTGATTATAAATCCACATACGTGAACATGAATGAATTTAGAGAGTGTATATTAGACACATACATTTCATATTTTGAAAAATTTGGAGAGTATATCTATATCTATATCTATATATATATATATATATATATATATATATACACACACACACACACACACAAACACACACACACAACACTCACAGACATTAAAAAGTACCAATATAAATGCCAATCAAATTCATCAGTAAATATATATCATCCACAAATGCAAAAATATTTATTTTACTAAACATGAGTTAATGTATAATGTTGTTCTACTAGGACGCTCTCCTATAGGTTGAATTTTCATTTCCAACAGCATTTAGGAGGAGTGAACTGTTCTCACAATTTGTATCTGCCAAGACAGCCACCTCACAAAAATGTACGTGTGATACCTGGTAGGATTCTATATATGCATATAAATATACATGTGTGAATAGGCTACAGAAAAGGGAAACAAGAATTCACATATTTGTTAAGTTTAAAAACACATGGAGAATATTTCAATTAAAATTTGACTAGATTTATAACTCCTACCTTATATAATACAAATGTCAAGTCCAACTATACAACATGTCTCCTCTGAAGTGCTTGTATTTCTATTGTGTTGGGTTAATTTTCTCCATTATATTAGGATGAATAGTCTGAGTCTACTAGGTATGGGTTAGTGTCAGGGATTCAGTATTTCGAATGGAAAATTGGAAAATGAATCCAATGTGTATGTAAATATATGCTGCACAAATATCCTCCTGCTCTCATCCAGAACAATGCCTTGACATTACCTTCACCCCAAGTAAGACACAATTAGAGGAGAAGAGTTACAAAATCAGTGAATACATATCTGGAATGGAAAATGCTCAGGAGTTCACAACCTTGGAGGTGGTAGAGCAGTTTCCAAAACTAAGGGACAGGGTAAACACTCCACAAACATGGAGCTCTGCTGGCCTAAAAACTTTTTGAGAAACTGCCTCTGAGCTTCCACACTTGAAATATATGTTGTTTTCAGGAGATTTAGCTTCCTTTGTAGTGAGACCATCAAAGCTGGGTCTGCATCTATGTGACCTGGAGGACATGGTTTCTTATTTCCAATGAACTAGATGAAGCAGTGCTGAATCCTCTCTTTGTAGGTAAACTGAGGCCACTGGGGACTAAGTGTCTCCCCGTGTGGACTGTGAAGCCATTTGGTCCTCCTCCACTTTTTGTGGTGTTTTTGCTGCTGCACTGTGAGTTTGGTATTTGTTTCACGAAATACTAGGAGCTAAACTGGGACACAGTGCTGGAGGGAGTTCTGTCACGTGTGGTGGGTCAGGGTCTGCAAGAGAATGCACCAACTAGGCTCCTATCTCTCACAGCTTGCCCCATTGCCCCCTTGTCATATCAACCTGATTCTTAATTTTCCTCTCAAAACTCTCCATATAACAATATGCCTTTACATATAAGGGTCTGCTGGCTGCACCATGTCAGTTACAAGCCATTTGGAATCCAATGGTAGATCCACATGGCCCTACCACGGATGTTTTATCAAACACCTCCCCACCACTGCTCTAGACCCACTACTCAGCAGGCTCCAACTTACTGGCATCTCTGTTCTACACCATTATCATGAAACTCAGTAAGTCAAGGCACTGTCTGGTATAATCATGATCAGCAACAGGACATCCAATGTTTCTCCAGTGCCACCTGGTCATAGGAATTTCAAAAATTTCATGGTATTTATCTAGCCATTTTTCAAGCATGAAGTTGGAGGCACTGTGGATTTCAGTTCATTCAGTAAACATTAAATGGTGAGGAAGCTCATTTCAATGAAATCTCTGGAGAACTCTCACAGGCACTGCTTCCCAAAGAGTGGACAAAAGGTCACATTAGGCCAGGCCCATTGAGGTCTACAATGTGAGGTACATGTGTGTTTTGACTCTCAACTATGGCTGCCATTTCTTTGAGAATAAAATCAGGTGATATCCTTGCTGAGATTTCCAGGCCTCTGTTGAAATCCACCCGGGGCCTAGGTCTCAGTTTCCAAGAGCGACTTTCATGTGTGGCCTCTTAAAATCCCAACAAAATTCATGGCAATGCTTCTCTGAGTTCATTTCCAAAACCCAGTCTCTAAGGGGAATCACACCAGAGTTCAACCCCACGTGTACCCAGTCATTTTTTCCAATGCCACACAAATGACCAAAATCAAAACCAAAACACTCCCACATGGCCCTCATCTTTTTCCATATAGTCAATCATCTTAACCTCTGGCTGGAGGTTTTCATGAGGGGCGCAGCCCAAGACAGTGTCCAAAATCAGCTCCTTTGCCCCTCATTTGCCTAAAGTCAGGGTAGCCTGGACACCGTTTCTGTGACCCAGGAGTGAACAAATAAGCCTGCCTTTAATACTTCATTGTTTCTCCAATTTCAGGCCTACTGATTTTAGGTATCGATTCTTTAGGTGATTTAGAGTCATGCGAAAACACAAGCACCTCTGCAGGGCTTTGAAGAACTCATTTGACCCAAAGAATCCCTATTGTCATTTGATGGAGTGCAGGAACCTAACAGAGGAAGGCAAGAGACTTCATCCACAATGAATGAAATTTTTTGCCATTTTGGTTTTGGAAGCTCACATGGGATCATTCTTAAGATCCATCAGGTGCTGAGAATCTAAGTCACAGCCACACACAGGTCCAAAGGCTGATAAAGACACATCCCTTTCCAAAGCAATTAAGCAAAGAGCCACAGGTGAGGCCCATTCATTTCCATTTGAAAACTGTTTTCTTCAGGCTTCACAAAGGGGTGGCCTGAGGCAAAGACCTTCCTGACATTCAGTGCAACACAACAATAAGTAAGCAAAAGGCCCAAAGCAGGGTTTCTGCACTGAAATTTTTCTGGTCACACTGATATCTGAGTTTTCTGAGATGCTCGCCATTCTCTACAGCTATCCAGTACATGGCCATGTCACAGAGCTTAGCGGTGGTACATATTTTGGACACAAATCCATGAGCCTATTCTGGAGAGTGGCCAGAATTCAGGAAGAAAACAACAACTTAGAAAGATAGCAGGTGTTGCACATCGATAAGACAAGCTGCAGTCCATTCATATATTGGGCAGGATGAATTATGGGAAGATTTATACTAGACAGGACACATCCATTAATGCATTCTCTTTTCTAATGTCTACAACAACAGACACAGTGGGATACACAGAAACAGAAACACTCGCCGTGTCAAATGACTTCCTAGAAACTGTCCACTCCAAACCAAATAAACCGCCTTTCCTATCTATGCTCAGAACATGAGACAAAACAACAAACCCACACCCACTCCCACAAAGGCACCTCCTTCCCCCAAGGAGGTCTGTGACTATCCGGAGTGTCCTCTGACTGGTGGGCTATACTATGTTCCCCCGAAATGGCCTGTCTTCTCTCAGATCTTGTTTCCTTGACCAACTCTATGAAGATGTCAGGAAAAAGTGGTTAGCCACTACCTGTTTTCTCAGGAAAGGTCCATCTTCAGAGCTCTCCTGGCATTTGTCCATCCTCACACCATTAGGTACCAATAAAACTGACTCTGTCCTTGGTAAATCCAAACAAGTGAGCCCACTGGGAATGGGACTGGGACTGCCTCTGGGTGCCTGGCTTCTTGGATACCAAGTTCAGAGAGTTCCATCACCAAGGAAAAGAGGTATGTCACATTCTTTGGAACTGAATGAGGTCACTGCCTTGGCAACCACTTTGTCCTAACAGTTGCTTCCAAGGGTAACATAAGATGGAGGTTGCACTTACTTCCTGTGACACTTTCATAAGGAAGAATGTATATCAACCATTGGCACCCGGGAACAGCTCTCCACTCAGGCCTGGTTTGGTCCATCTTCTCTACAATAAGAAAAGAGAGATTCAGATTCAGACACATCCCTTCATCCTGACCAGGTTGTTTGCCATGGAAGATGACTTTTGCTCTCTCAGGTGCTTCATTCCTGCCTACAACTTCTACAGGTATCATTTGTGCATGGACATTCGAGGTTCTCATCAGGTGGAAGGTCCCCAAGTTTCCTGTATTGTAAGAACCACTCTGTCCCTGCACTTCTGTAAAATGATTGAGTTAACAGTGTATACCTGGGGTTAAAAACAGGTTTGATTTGGGTTACGAGTGATTCTGTGTGATGAATAATGGTATTGGGAACCTGCAATATTTACAAGAATATAGAGGTGAAATATAAGTAGGAAAACAGAAATCTAGGTATGATTTGAAGCCCAGAAGGGTTTTGCCCTTGATTGGGATACGTAGCTTTGAATGATGTTCTGCAAAGATGCCTCAGATAATTCGATATACAATGGCATAGGACCTTGTACATTGGATGATTGAATTTAGAAGAGAACATCCAGTCAAAAAGGGATATTCAGTAGGATTAGGAAGATAGTCGGTAGGTTTAGGAAGAAGAGTGAGTATAGGATTTGGACCAAAAGTTCTATAGCAATAGACTTTCGGTTGTAGAGTGAATGTAAATGTCAGCACATATGAAGAGTCAGTCACTATGTGGAACTGGGGAAAATATGTAGAAAAGCAGATATCAATAGAAACATTACAAAATCAGGCAAAGTATAAAGTGAGTGACAGAATTAGACATTTTCAACAGGGTTGAGTTTGAATATATAAATTAGGAAAAAAACAAATATGTAGTCACCAATAGGATTGACAATTGACAGCATTAGGCAACCTGGACATGGATGTTTTTAGAAATCCATGTTCACTTTCCATTTAGGCTTTGGTACAATCATAACTGTGACCTTTCCATTTTTTGTCCAGAATATTACTGTGATAATGAGGTGATATGAGTATTTCTTTCACCATTTCTGGGAGCAATATATTGAAGATGTAAAATGAGAATCGGGGGTACAAAGAGGTGTACCCTGTTTCTAGGAACATAGAGAAAAAGCATGAATAGACCATACTGTGAATAAATAATATAACTTTTTTGAACTTTAAATAATGAATTGAACTGATATCTGAAAAATTAAAGGAAATCGTACATTGATATACAATCATTGATTCCAACCAGGTATATATGTAATGGAAATATTAGTGTTTTGGTTTATCATGAAGAGTGTGTGAGTTTTGCTTCCATATGATTATGGAAATTCAAAATAATGTGTTTGGAAAGAAGTCTCATAAAAGACCAGTCAAGAAACCCTGACAATACATGAGTTCTGAAGCAAGAAGTGATTAAAGTTGAAACAAATGCTTATTAATTTGTGAACTTGTGAATGAAATGTATATCCTGTGATGTGCAAAAACTGAAGAAACAATGATCTACCAGTGTCAAATACAAATGAATGACAAATTACATATCATGTCCGATAGGAGTCTACTTGCATTGATGATAGACTGGGTCAGTTACTGTAGAATAATTAGGATTTGTATGCACCATTCACTGAAGTTAGTTTTCAGTACTAGGAAACAAATATGTATTTCACGTGGATGAATATTTCTGATTATAATCTTGTGAAAAGTGGATTATAAATCCACATACATGAACATGAATGAATTTAGAGAGTGTATATTAGACACATATATTTCATATTTTGAAAAATTTGGAGAGTATATCTATATCTATATCTATATCTATATCTATATATACACACACACGCACACAGACACACACAACACTCACAGGCATTAAAAAGTACCAATACAAATGCAAATCGAAATTCATCAGTAAATATGTATCATCCACAAATGCAAAAATATTTATTTGTTGAACATGAGTTAATGTATAATGTTGTTCTACTAGGACGCTCTCCTATAGGTTGAATTTTCATTTCCAACAGCATTTAGGAGGAGTGAACTGTTCTCACAATTTGTATCTGCCAAGACAGCCACCTCACAAAAATGTACGTGTGATACCTGGTAGGATTCTATATATGCATATAAATATACATGTGTGAATAGGCTACAGAAAAGGGAAACAAGAATTCACATATTTGTTAAGTTTAAAAACACATGGAGAATATTTCAATTAAAATTTGACTAGATTTATAACTCCTACCTTATATAATGCAAATGTCAAGTCCAACTATACAACATGTCTCCTCTGAAGTGCTTGTATTTCTATTGTGTTGGGTTAATTTTCTCCATTATATTAGGATGAATAGTCTGAGTCTACTAGGGATGGGTTAGTGTCAGGGATTCAGTACTTCGAATGGAAATTTGGAAAATGAATCCAATGTGTATGTAAATATATGCTGCACAAATATCCTCCCGCTCTCATCCAGAACAATGCCTTGACATTACCTTCACCCCAAGTAAGACACAATTAGAGGAGAAGAGTTACAAAATCAGTGAATACATATCTGGAATGGAAAATGCTCAGGAGTTCACAACCTTGGAGGTGGTAGAGGAGTTTCCAAAACTAAGGAACAGGGTAAACACTTTACAAACATGGAGCTCTCCTGGCCTAAAAACTTTTTGAGAAACTGCCTCTGAGCTTCCACACTTGAAATATATGTTGTTTTCAGGAGATTTGGCTTCCTCTGTAGTGAGACCATCAAAGCTGGGTCTGCATCTATGTGACCTGGAGGACATGGTTTCTTATTTCCAATGAACTAGATGAAGCAGTGCTGAATCCTCTCTTTGTAGGTAAACTGAAGCCACTGGGGACTAAGTGTCTCCCTGGGTGGACTGTGAAGCCATTTGGTCCTCCTCCAATTTTTGTGGTGTTTTTGCTGCTGAACTGTGAGTTTGGTATTTGTTTCACGAAATACTAGGAGCTAACCTGGGACACAGTTCTGGAGGGAGTTCTGTCACGTGTGGTGGGTCAGGGTCTGCAAGAGAATGCACCAACTAGGCTCCTATCTCTCACAGCTTGCCCCATTGCCCCCTTGTACATATCAACCTGATCCTTAATTTTCCTCTGAAAACTCTCCATATAACAAGATGCCTTTACATATAAGGGTCTGCTGGCTGCACCATGTCAGTTACAAGCCATTTGGAATCCAATGGTAGATCCACATGGCCCTACCACGGATGTTTTATCAAACACCTCCCCACCACTGCTCTAGACCCACTACTCAGCAGGCTCCAACTTACTGGCATCTCTGTTCTACACCATTTTCATGAAACTCAGTAAATCAAGGCACTGTCTGGTATACTCATGATCAGCAACAGGACATCCAATGTTTCTCCAGTGCCACCTGGTCATAGGAATTTCAAAAATTTCATGGTATTTATCTAGCCATTTTTCAAGCATGAAATTGGAGGCACTGTGGGTTTCAGTTCATTCAGCAAACATTAAATGGTGAGGAAGATCATTTCAATGAAATCTCTGGAGAACTCTCACAGGCACGGCTTCCCAAAGAGTGGACAAACGGTCACATTAGGGCAAGCCCATTGAGGTCTACAATGTGAGGTCCATGTGTGTTTTGACTCTCAACTATGGCTGCCATTTCTTTAAGAATAAAATCATGTGATATCCTTGCTGAGATTCCCAGGCCTCTGTGGAAATCCACCCGGGGCCTAGGTCTCAGTTTCCAAGAGCGACTTTCATGTGTGGCCTCTTAAAATCGCAGCAAAATTCATGGCAATGCTTCTCTGAGTTCATTTCCAAAACGCAGTCTCTAAGGGGAATCACACCAGAGTTCAAGCCCACGTGGACCCAGTCATTTTTTCCAATGCCAAACAAATGACCAAAATTAAAACCAAAACACTTTCACATGGCCCTCATCTTATTCCATATAGTCAATCATCTAAACCTCTGGCTGGAAGATTCCATGAGGGGCGCAGCCCAAGACAGTGTCCAAAATCTGCTCATTTGTCCCTCATTTGCCTAAAGTCAGGGTAGCCTGGACACCGTTTCTGTGAACCAGGAGTGAACAAATAAGCCTGCCGTTAATACTTCTGTGTTTCTCCAATTTGAGGCCTACTGATTTTAGGTATCGATTCTTTAGGTGAGTCATGCGAAAACACAAGCACCTCTGCAGGGCTTTGAAGAACTCATTTGACCCAAAGAATCCCTATTCTCATTTGATGAAGTGCAGGACCCTAATAGAGGAAGGCAAGAGACTTCATGCACAATGAATGATATTTTTTGCCATTTTGGTTTTTGAAGCTCACATGGGATCATTCTTAAGTTCCATCAGATGCTGAGAATCTAAGTCACAGCCACACACAGGCCCAAGAGGCTGATAAAGACACATCCCTTTCCAAAGCAATTAAGCAAAGAGCCACAGGTGAGGCCCATTCATTTTCATTTGAAAACTGTTTTTTCAGGCTTCACAAAGGGGTGGCCTGAGACAAAGACCTTCCTGACATTCAGTGCAACACAACAATAAGTAAGCAAAAGGCCCAAAGCAAGGTTTCTGCACTGAGACTTTCCTGGTCACACTGATATCTGAGTTTTCTGAGATGCTCGCCATTCTCTTCAGCTATCCAGTACATGGCCATGTCACAGAGCTTGGAGGTGGTACATATTTTGGACACAAATCCATGAGCCTATTCTGGAGAGTGGCCAGAATTCAGGAAGAAAACAACAACTTAGAAAGATAGCAGGTGTTGCACATCGATAAGACAAGCTGCAGTCCATTCATATATTGGGCAGGATGAATTATGGGAAGATTTATACTAGACAGGACACATCCATTAATGCATTCTCTTTTCTAATGTCTACAACAACGGACACAGTGGGATACACAGAAACAGAAACACTCGCCGTGTCAAATGACTTACTAGAAACTGTCCACTCCAAACCAAACAAACCGCCTTTCCTATCTATTCTCAGAACATGAGACAAAACAACAAACCCACACCCACTCCCACAAAGGCACCTCCTTCCCCCAAGTAGGTCTGTGACTATCCGGAGTGTCCACTGACTGGTGGGCCATACTGTGTTCCCCCGAAATGGCCTGTCTTCTCTCAGATCTTGTTTCCTTGACCAACTCTGTGAAGATGTCAGGAAAAAGTGGTTAGCCACCACCTGTTTTCTCAGGAAAGGTCCATCTTCAGAGCTCTCCTGGCATTTTCCATGCTCACATCATTAGGTACCAATAAAACTGACTCTGTCCTTTGTAAATCCAAACAAGTGAGCCCACTGGGACTGGGACTGGGACTGCCTCTGTGTGCCTGGCTTCTTGGATACAAAGTTCAGAGATTTCCATGACCAAGGAAATGAGGTATGTCACATTCTTTGAAACTGAATGAGGTCACTGCCTTGGCAACCACTTTGTCCTAACAGTTGCTTCCAAGGGTAACATAAGATGGAGGTTGCCCCTACTTCCTGTGACACTTTCATAAGATAGAATGTATATCAACCATTGGCACCCGGGAACAGCTCTCCACTCAGGCCTGGTTTGGTCCATCTTCTCTACAATAAGAAGAGAGAGATTCAGATTCAGACACATCCCTTCATCCTGACCAGGTTGTTTGCCATGGAAGATGACTTTTGCTCTCTCAGGTGCTTCATACCTGCCTACAACTTCTCCAGGTATCATTTGTGCATGGACATTTGAGGTTCTCATCAGGTGGAAGGTCCCCAACTTTCCTGTATTGTATTAACCACTCTGACAGCTCTTTTGTCCATTTTGGTTTGGGATGCACACATGGGATTTTTCTTTAGACCCATCATGTGCTGTGAATCTAAGCCACAGCCTCACATAGGGCCGAGAGGCTGATTCAGAAACATCCATTTCCAAAGCAATTAAGCAAAGAGGCACAGGTAATGACCATTCATTTCCATTTGAAAACTATTTTCTGCAGGCTTCAAAAAGTGTGGCCTGAGGCAAAGACCTTCCTGACATTCAGGGCAACAGAATAGGTAAGCAAAAGGCCCAAAGCAGGGTTTCTCCACTGAGACTTTCTTGGGCATACTGATATCTGAGTTTTCTGAGATACTCACCATTCCCATCAGCTATCCAGTACATGGCCATGTCACAGAGATGGAGGTGGTACATATCTTGGACACAAAATCATGAGCATATTCTTGAGAGTGTCCAGAATTCAGGAAGAAAACAGGAATTTAGAAAGATGGCAGGAGTTGCCCGTCCATACGGCAACCTGCAGTCCATTCATAAATTGCACCGAATGAAGGCTTTGAAGCTTTCTCGTAGACAGGACACATCCATTGATGCATTCTCTTTTCTAATGTCTACAATCATGGACACAGTATGATATATAGACACAGAAACACTCACCTTGTCAAAGGACTTACTAGACACAGTCCACTCCAAAACAAACAAACAAGCTTTCCTAACTATTCTCAGAACATGAGACAAAACCACAAACTCACACTCACACCCAAAAAGTCACCTCCTTTCCCCAAGTAGGTCTGTGACTATCCGGAGTGTCCTCTGACTTGTGGGCCATACTATGTTCCCCCAAAATGGCGTGTCCTGTCTCCAATCTGGTCTCTTTGGCCAACTCTGTGAAGTTGTCAGGAGCCCATGGTGAGAAACTACCTGCTTTCTCTGGAAAGGCCAGTCTTCATAGTTTCCAGGCATTTGGCTGTCCTCACATCAGTAGGTACAAAGAAAGAGTGACTCTGTCTTGTTAAATCCAAACATGTGAGCCCACTGGGACATGGAGTGGGTTTGACTCTGTGTGCCTGGTTTCCTGGATCCCAAGATCACAGACTTTCATTACCAAAACTGTAAGGTGATGTCACTTTCTTCAAGATCTGAATGAAGTCACTGCCTTGGAAACCACTTTGTTTTAACAGTTGCTTACATGGTTCCCAAAAGATGGAGGCTGCCTCTACTTGCTGTGACTCATTCATATGTTAGAATGGTATATCAACCATAGGCACAGGGGAACAGCTCTCCACACAGGCATGGTTTGGTCCATCTTCTCTACATTAGGAAGAGAGAGGCTAATTCAGACACATCCCATCAACCTGACCAGGTTGTTTGCCATGGAAGATGACTTTTGCTCTCTCATGTCCTTCATAGCTGCCTACATCTTCTCCAAGGATCATTTCAGCATGGACCTTTTAGGTTTTCAGCAGCTGGAAGATCGCCTATATTCCTGTATTGTAAGACCAACTCTGTCCCTGCTCTTCTGTAAAATTAGATTGAGGGAAAAGTATATGGTTAGGGTTAATAACATGTTCAATTTGGGTTAGGAATCATTCTCTGGAATGAATATTTGTATTAGGAACCTGCGATATTTATAAGAATACATAGGTGAAATATAAGTATGAAAACAGAAATCTAGGTAAGTTTTGAAGCCCAGAAGGGCATTGGGCCCTTGATTGGGATACTTAGCATTGATTTATGTCCTGCACAGTTGTCTCAGTTAAATCAATATACTATGGCATAGGACCTTCTAATTTGGATGATTGAATGTGGAAGAGAACATCCAGTCAAAAAGGGATATTCGGTAGGATTAGGAAAATAGTCGGTAGGTTTAGATAAAAGAGTGAGTATAGGATTTGGACCAAAAGTTCTTTAGCAATAGGGTTTCAGGTAGAGAGTGAATGTAAATGTCAGCACATGTGAAGAGACAGTCACAATGATGAACTAGGTAAAATATGTAGGAAAGCAATATTTTGAAGACATATAAATTAATTGGGGGTACAAATAGGTGTACCTTGTGCCTATGAATATAGAGATAATGCATGAATAGACCATACTGTGAATAAATAATATAACTGGTTCGAACTTTAAATAATGGATTGAATTGATTTCTGAAAATATACAGGAAACCTAATATTGATATACAATCATTCATTCCAAACAGTTATGCATCTAATGGTGATATTAGATTTACGGTTTATCATGAAAAGTGTGTGAGTTTTGCTTCAAAACTGATTATGAAATTAAAAAAAAATGTGTTTGCAGAGAAGTCTCATGAAAAGACCAGTCAAGAAACCGGGAGGAATACATGTGTTCTGAAGCAGGAAATGATTAAAAGTGAAAAAATACCTATAAAGTTGTGAACTTGTGGATGAAATATATATCCTATGATGTGCAAAAACTGCAGAAATATTAATGTAGCAGTGTTGAATATAAATGAACGTCAAAATACACATCATATCCCATAGGCATCTACTTGCATTGATGTTAAACTGGGTCAGATACTGTAGAATTATTAGGATTTGTATGCACCATTCACAGAAGTGAGTTGTCAGTACAAGGAAACAAATATGTATTTCAGGTGGATGAATATTTCCAAGAATAATCTTGAGAAAAGTTGATTATATTTCCTCATGCATGAACATGAATGAATGTATGAATGTAGAAAGTGTATATAAGACACATATATTTCATGTTTTGATAAATCAGGAGAGTATATATATATATATATATATATATATATATATATATATATATACCAAAAAAACACACAGAGAAACATAAAAAAGTAGCAATATATGCCAAATGAAATTTATAATGAAATATATAACATCTACTGATGCAAAAATATATACTTTACTGAACATGGAATTATGTATAATGTTGTTGTACTAGGAAGCTCACCCATAGGTTGAATTTTTAGTTCCAACAGTGTTTAAGAGGGGTAGTCTCTTCACACAATTTATATCTGCCGAGTCAGCAACCTCACAAAAATGTACGTGTGATACCAGGTAGGATTCTATATGTACATATAAAAATACATGTGCTGTATAGGCTACAGAGAAAGGGAGGCAGGAATTCACATATTTGTTAATTTTAAAAACACATGAAAAACTATTCCAAATAAAAATTCACTAGATTTATAACACCTACCATTTATTATGCAAAAGAAAAGTTCAAAAATACACCATGCCTCCTCTGACCTGCTTGTATTTCTGTTCTATTTGGGTTATTTTTCTCCATCATATTAGGATTAGTAGTCAGAGTCTAGTAGGGTATGTGTTAGTGTCAGGGATTCAGTATTTTGAATGGAAAATAGGAAAAAGAATCCAATGTCTATCAAATATGTGCTACACAAAATATTTTCCCTCTCTCATCCAGAACAATGCCTTGACATTACCTTCGCCCCAAGTAAGACACAATTAGTGGAGAAGAGTTATAAAATCTGTGAGTATATAACTGGAATGGAAAATGCTCAGGAGTTCACAACCTTGGATGTGGTAGAGAAGTTTCCATAAGTAAGGGACAGGTTAAAAACTCCACAAACATGGAGCTCTGCTGGCCTAAAGGACTTCTTGATAAACTGCCTCTGAGGTTGGTCACTTGAAATATATGTTGTTTTCAGGAGCTTTAGCTTCCTTTGTCATGAGACCATCAAAGCTGGGTCTGATTCTATGTGACCTGGAGGACATGGTTCCTTATTTTCTAATGAACATGAGGCAGCAGTGGTGAATTCTCTCTTTTAAGTAAAATGTGACCAGTGTGTGCTAAGTCTCTCCCCATCTGGGCTGTGAAGCCATTTGGTCATCCTCCACTTTTTCATGGTTTTTCTTTCTCCTGCATTGGGAGTTTGGTATTTGCTTCACGAAATACAAGGAGTTCAAAAGGGACACAGTGCTGGATGGAGTTCTGCCACATGTGGTGGGTCAGGGTCTGCAGGAGAATGCACCAACCAGGCTTCTATCCCACATAGTTTTTCCCTTGTCTATTGCAACCTGATTCTTAACATTGCCATGAAACCTCTCCATATAACAAGACGCCCTTACATATTAGTGTCTGCTGGCCTCGCCATGTCTGTCACAAGCCATTTGGAAGCCAATGGCAAATCCATATGGCCACATCAGAGATGTATTATGACACACATACACACCACTGCTCTAGGCAAAATACTCAGCAGGCACCAACTTACTGGCATGTCTGTTCTAGATCATTTTCATGAAACACAGTCAATCAAGGCACTGTCTAGTATACTCATGATAAACAACAGGACATCCAAAGGTTCTCCAGAGACATGTAGTATAGTTGGACTTGACATTTGCATTATATAAGGTAGGAGTTATAAATCTAGTCAAATTTTAATTGAAATATTCTCCATGTGTTTTTAAACTTAACAAATATGTGAATTCTTGTTTGCCTTTTCTGTAGCCTATTCACACATGTATATTTATATGCATATATAGAATCCTACCAGGTATCACACGTACATTTTTGTGAGGTGGCTGTCTTGGCAGATACAAATTGTGAAAAGAGTTCACTCCTCCTAAGTGCTGTTGGAAATGAAAATTCAACCTATAGGAGAGTGTCCTAGTAGAACAACATTATACATTAACTCATGTTCAGTAAAATAAATATTTTTGCATTTGTGGATGATACATATTTACTGATGAATTTCGATTGGCATTTATATTGGTATATTTAATGTCTGTGAGTTGTGTGTGTGTGTGTGTGTGTGTGTGTGTGTGTGTGTGTATAGATATACATATAGATATAGATATACTCTCCAAATTTTTCAAAATATGAAATATATGTGTCTAATATACACTCTCTAAAGTCATTCATGTTCATGTATGTGGATTTATAATCCACTTTTCACAAGATTATAATCAGAAATATTCATCCACCTGAAATACATATTTGTTTCCTAGTACTGAAAACTAACTTCAGTGAATGGTGCATACAAATCCTAATTATTCTACAGTAACTGACCCAGTCAAACGTCAACGCACGTAGACTCCTATTTGACATGATATGTAATTTGTCATTCATTTGTATTCGATACTGGTACATTATTGTTTCTTCAGTTTTTGCACATCACAGGATATACATTTCATCCACAAGTTCACAAATTAATAAGCATTTGTTTCAACTTTCACCACTTCTTGCTTCAGAACACATGTATTGTCAGGGTTTCTTGACTGGTCTTTTCATGAGACTTCTTTCCAAACACATTATTTTGAATTTCCATAATCATTTTGAAGCAAAACTCACACACTCTTCATGATAAACCAAAACACAAATATTTCCATTACATATATACCTGGTTGGAATGAATGATTGTATATCAATATACGATTTCCTTTAATTTTTCAGATATCAGTTCAATTCATTATTTAAAGTTCAAAAAAGTTATATTATTTATTCACAGTATGGTCTATTCATGCTTTTTCTCTATGTTCCTAGAAACAGGGTACACCTCTTTGTACCCCCGATTCTCATTTTACATCTTCAATATATTGCTCCCAGAAATGGTGAAAGAAATACTCATGTCACCTCATTATCACAGTAATATTCTGGACAAAAAATGGAAAGGTCACACTTATGATTGTACCAAAGCCTAAATGGAAAGTGAACATGGATTTCTAAAAACATCCATGTCCAGGTTGCCTAATGCTGTCAATTGTCAATCCTATTGGTGACTACATATTTGTTTTTTTCCTAATTTATATAGTCAAACTCAACCCTGTTGAAAATGTCTAATTCTATCACTCACTTTATACTTTGCCTGATTTCGTAATGTTTCTATTGATATCTGCTTTTCTACATATTTTCCCCAGTTCAACATAGTGACTGACTCTTCATATGTGCTGACATTTACATTCACTCAACAACCCAAAGTCTATTGCTAAAGAACTTTTGGTCCAAATCCTATACTCACTCTTCTTCCTAAACCTACCGACTATCTTCCTAATCCTATTGAATATCCCTTTTTGACTGGATGTTCTCTTCTAAATTCAATCATCCAATGCACAAGGTCCTATGCCATTGTACATCGAATTATCTGAGGCATCTTTGCAGAACATCATTCAAAGCTAAGTATCCCAATCAAGGGCAAAACCCTTCTGGGCTTCAAATCATACCTAGATTTCTGTTTTCCTACTTATATTTCACCTCTATATTCTTGTAAATATTTCAGGTTCCCAATACCATTATTCATCACACAGAATCACTCGTAACCCAAATCAAACCTGTTTTTAACCCCAGGTATACACCGTTCCCTCAATCATTTTACAGAAGAGCAGGGACAGAGTGGTTCTTACAATACAGGAAAGTTGGGGACCTTCCACCTGATGAGAACCTCAAATGTCCATGCACAAATGATACCTGGAGAAGTTGTAGGCAGGTATGAAGCACCTGAGAGAGCAAAAGTCATCTTCTATGGCAAACAACCTGGTCAGGATGAAGGGATATGTCTGAATCTGAATCTCTCTCTTCTTCTTGTAGAGAAGATGGACCAAACCAGGCCTGAGGGGAGAGTTGTTCCCGGGTGCCAATGGTGATATTCATTCTACCTTATGAAAGTGTCACAGGAAGCGGGGGCAACCTCCATTTTATGTTACCCTTTGAAGCAACTGTTAGGACAAAGTGGTTGCCAAGGCAGTGACCTCACTCAGTTCCAAAGAATGTGACATACCTCATTTACTTGGTGATGGAACTCTCTGAACTTGGTATCCAAGAAGCCAGGCACCCAGAGGCAGTTCCAGTTCCAGTCCCAGTGGGCTCACGTGTTTGGATTTACCAAGGACAGAGTCAGTTTTCTTGGTACCTAATGATGTGAGTATGGCCAAATGCCAGGAGAGCTCTGAAGATGGACCTTTCCTGAGAAAACAGGTAGTGGCTAACCACTTTTTCCTGACATCTTCACAGATTTGGTCAAGGAAACAAGATCTGAGAGAAGACAGGCCATTTCGGGGGAACAGAGTATGGCCCACCAGTCAGAGGACACTCCGGATAGTCACAGACCTACTTGGGGGAAGGAGGTGCCTTTGTGGGAGTGGGTGTGGGTTTGTTGTTTTGTTTCATGTTCTGAGAATAGATAGGAAAGGCGGTTTGTTTGGTTTGGAGTGGACAGTTTCTAGTAAGTCATTTTACACGGCGAGTGTTTCTGTTTCTGTGTATCCCACTGTGTCCGTTGTTGTAGACATTAGAAAAGAGAATGCATTAATGGATGTGTCCTGTCTAGTGTAAATCATCCAATAATTCATCCTTCCCAATATATGAATGGACTGCAGCTTGTCTTATCGATGTGCAACACCTGCTATCTTTCTAAGTTGTTGTTTTCTTCCTGAATTCTGGCCACTCTCCAGAATAAGCTCATGGATTTGTGTCCAAAATATGTACCACGTCCAAGCTCTGTGACATGGCCATGTACTGGATAGCTGAAGAGAATGGCGAGCATCTCAGAAAACTCAGATATCAGTGTGACCAGGAAAGTCTCAGTGCAGAAACCCTGCTTTGGGAGTTTTGCTTATTATTGTTGTGTTGAACTGAATGTCAGGAAGGTCTTTCCCTCAGGCCACCTTTTTGTGAAGCCTGAAGAAAACAATTTTCAAATGGAAATGAATGGGCCTCACCTGTGGCTCTTTGCTTAATTGCTTTGGAAAGGGATGTGTCTTTATCAGCCTCTTGGGCCTGTGTGTGGCTGTGACTTAGATTCTCAGCACCTGATGGATCTTAAGAATGATCCCATGTGAGCTTCCAAAACAAAAATGGCAAAAAATTTCATTCATTGTGGATGAAGTCTCTTGCCTTCCTCTGTTAGGTTCCTGCACTCCATCAAATGACAATAGGGATTCTTTGGGTCAAATGAGTTCTTCAAAGCCCTGCAGAGGTGCTTGTGATATCGCATGACTCTAAATCACCTAAAGAATCGATACCTAAAATCAGTAGGCCTCAAATAGGAGAAACACAGAATTATTAACGGCAGGCTTATTTGTTCACTCCTGGTTCACAGAAACGGTGTCCAGGCTACCCTGAATTTAGACAAATGAGGGGCAAACGAGCTGATTTTGGACACTGTCTTGGGCTGCGCCCCTCATGGAAACCTCCAGCCAGAGGTTAAGATGATTGACTATATGAAATAAGATGAGGGCCATGTGGGAGTGTTTTGGTTTTAATTTTGGTCATTTGTGTGGCATTGGAAAAAATGACTGGGTCCACGTGGGCTTGAACTCTGGTGTGATTCCCCTTAGAGACTGGGTTTTGGAACTGAACTCAGAGAAGCATTGCCATGAATTTTGTTGGGATTTTAAGAGGCCACGCATGAAAGTCGCTCTTGGAAACTGAGACCTAGGCCCCGGGTGGATTTCCACAGAGGCCTGGGAATCTCAGCAAGGATATCACATGATTTTATTCTTAAAGAAATGGCAGCCATAGTTGAGAGTCAAAACACACATGGACCTCACATTGTAGACCTCAATGGGCCTGGCCTAATGTGACCTTTTGTCCACTCTTTGGGAAGCCATGCCTTTGAGTGTTCTCCAGAGATTTCATTGAAATGAGCTTCCTCACCATTTAATGTTTTCTGAATGAACTGAAACCCACAGTGCCTCCAAATTCATGCTTGAAAAATGGCTAGATAAATACCATGAAATTTTTGAAATTCCTATGACCAGGTGGCACTGGAGAAACATTGGATGTCCTGTTGCTGATCATGAGTATACCAGACAGTGCCTTGATTTACTGAGTTTCATGATAATGGTGTAGAACAGAGATGCCAGAAATTTGGAGCCTGCTGAGTAGTGGGTCTAGAGCAGTGGTGGGGAGGTGTTTGATAAAACATCCGTGGTAGGGCCATGTGGATCTACAATTGGATTCCAAATGGCTTGTAACTGACATGGTGCAGCCAACAGACCCTTATATGTAAAGGCATCTTGTTATATGGAGAGTTTTCAGAGGAAAATTAAGAATCAGGTTGATATGTACAAGGGGGCAATGGGTCAAGCTGTGAGAGATAGGAGCCTAGTTGGTGCATTCTCTTGCAGACCCTGACCCACCACACGTGACAGAACTCCCTCCAGAACTGTGTCCCAGGTTAGCTCCTAGTATTTCGTGAAACAAATACCAAACTCACAGTGCAGCAGCAAAAACACCACAAAAAGTGGAAGAGGACCAAATGGCTTCACAGTCCACACGGGGAGACACTTAGTCCCCAGTGGCCTCAGTTTACCTACAAAGAGAGGATTCAGCACTGCTTCATCTAGTTCATTGGAAATAAGAAACCATGTCCTCCAGGTCACATAGATGCAGACCCAGCTTTGATCTTCTCACTACAGAGGAAGCCAAATCTCCTGAAAACAACATATATTTCAAGTGTGGAAACTCAGAGGCAGTTTCTCAAAAAGTTTTTAGGCCAGCAGAGCTCCATGTTTGTGGAGTGTTTACCCTGTCCCTTAGTTTTGGAAACTCCTCTACCACCTCCAAGGTTGTGAACTCCTGAGCATTTTCCATTCCAGATATGTATTCACTGATTTTGTAACTCTTCTCCTCTAATTGTGTCTTACTTGGGGTGAAGGTAATGTCAAGGCATTGTTCTGGATGAGAGCGGGAGGATATTTGTGCAGCATATATTTACATACACATTGGATTCATTTTCCAATTTTCCATTCGAAATACTGAATCCCTGACACTAACCCATACCTAGTAGACTCAGACTATTCATCCTAATATAATGGAGAAAATTAACCCAACACATTAGAAATACAAGTACTTCAGAGGAGACATGTTGTATAGTTGGACTTGACATTTGCATTATATAAGGTAGGAGTTATAAATCTAGTCAAATTTATTTGAAATATTCTCCATGTGTTTTAAACTTAACAAATATGTGAATTCTTGTTTCCTTTTTCTGTAGTCTATTCACACATGTATATTTATATGCATATATAGAATCCTACCAGGTATCACACGTACATTTTTGTGAGGTGGCTGTCTTGGCAGATACAAATTGTGAGAAGAGTTCACTATTCCTAAATGCTGTTGGAAATGAAAATTCAACCTATAGGAGAGCGTCCTAGTAGAACAACATTATACATTAACTCATGTTCAGTAAAATAAATATTTTTGCATTTGTGGATGATACATATTTACTGATGAATTTCTATTGGCATTTATATTGGTACTTTTTAATGTCTGAAGTTGTGTGTGTGTGTGTGTGTGTGTGTGTGTATATATAGATATAGATATAGATATAGATATACTCTCCAAATTTTTCAAAATATGAAATATATGTGTCTAATATACACTCTCTAAAGTCATTCATGTTCATGTATGTGGATTTATAATCCAATTTTCAAAAGATTATAATCAGAAATATTCATCCACCTGAAATACATATTTGTTTCCTAGTACTGAAAACTAACTTCAGTGAATGGTGCATACAAATCCTAATTATTCTACAGTAACTGACCCAGTCTAACATCAATGCAAGTAGACTCCTATGGGACATGATATGTAATTTGTCATTCATTTGTATTCGACACTGGTACATTATTGTTTCTTCAGTTTTTGCACATCACAGGATATACATTTCATCCACAAGTTCACAAATTAATAAGCATTTGTTTCAACTTTCACCACTTCTTGCTTCAGAACACATGTATTGTCAGGGTTTCTTGACTGGTCTTTTCATGAGACTTCTTTCCAAACACATTATTTTGAATTTCCATAATCATTTTGAAGCAAAACTCACACACTCTTCATGATAAACCAAAACACTAATATTTCCATTACATATATACCTGGTTGGAATGAATGATTGTATATCAATATACGATTTCCTTTAATTTTTCAGATATCAGTTCAATTCATTATTTAAAGTTCAAAAAAGTTATATTATTTATTCACAGTATGGTCTATTCATGCTTTTTCTCTATGTTCCTAGAAACAGGGTACACCTCTTTGTACCCCCGATTCTCATTTTACATCTTCAATATATTGCTCCCAGAAATGGTGAAAGAAATACTCATGTCACCTCATTATCACAGTAATATTCTGGACAAAAAATGGAAAGGTCACACTTATGATTGTACCAAAGCCTAAATGGAAAGTGAACATGGATTTCTAAAAACATCCATGTCCAGGTTGCCTAATGCTGTCAATTGTCAATCCTATTGGTGACTACATATTTGTTTTTTTCCTAATTTATATATTAAAACTCAACCCTGTTGAAAATGTCTAATTCTATCACTCACTTTATACTTTGCCTGATTTCGTAATGTTTCTATTGATATCTGCTTTTCTACATATTTTCCCCAGTTCAACATAGTGACTCACGCTTCATATGTGCTGACATTTAATTCACTCTACAACCGAAAGTCTATTGCTAAAGAATTTTGGTCCAAATTCTATACTCACTCTTCTTCCTAAACCTACCGACTATCTTCCTAATCCTACTGAATATCCCTTTTTGACTGGATGTTCTCCTCTAAATTCAATATACCAATCTACAAGGTCCTATGCCATTGTATATCGAATTATCTGAGGCATCTTTGCAGAACATCATTCAAAGCTAAGTATCCCAATTAAGGGCAAAACCCTTCTGGGCTTCAAATCATACCTAGATTTCTGTTTTCCTACTTATATTTCACCTCTATATTCTTGTAAATATTGCAGGTTCCCAATACCATTATTCATCACACAGAATCACTCGTAACCCAAATCAAACCTGTTTTTAACCCCAAGTATACACTGTTCCCTCAATCATTTTACAGAAGAGCAGGGACAGAGTGGTTCTTACAATACAGGAAAGTTGGGGACCTTCCACCTGATTAGAACCTCAAATGTCCATGCACAAATGATACCTGGAGAAGTTGTAGGCAGGTTTGAAGCACCTGAGGGAGCAAAAGTCATCTTCCATGGCAAACAACCTGGTTATGATGAAGGGATGTGTCTGAATCTGCCTCTCTCTCTTCTTATTATAGAGAAGATGGACCAAACCAGGGCTGAGTGGAGAGCTGTTCCCGGGTTCCAATGGTGATATACATTCTACCTTATGAAAGTGTCACAGGAAGTAGGGGCAACCTCCATCTTATGTTTCCCTTGGAAGCAACTGTTAGGACAAAGTGGTTGCCAAGGCAGTGACCTCATTCAGTTCCAAAGAATGTGACATACCTCATTTCCTTGGTGATGGAACTCTCTGAACTTGGTATCCAAGAAGCCAGGAACCCAGAGGCAGTCCCAGTCCCAGTCCCAGTGGGCTCACTTGTTTGGATTTACCAAGGACAGAGTCAGTTTTCTTGGTACCTAATGATGTGAGGATGGTCAAATGCCAGGAGAGCTCTGAAGATGGACCTTTCCTGAGAAAACAGGTAGTGGCTAACCACTTTTTCCTGACATCTTCACAGAGTTGGTCAAGGAAACAAGATCTGAGAGAAGACAGGCCATTTCAGGGGAACAGAGTATGGCCCACCAGTCAGAGGACACTCCGGATAGTCACAGACCTCCTTGGGGGAAGGAGGTGCCTTTGTGGGAGTGGGTGTGGGTTTGTTGTTTTGTCACATGTTCTGAGAATTGATAGGAAAGGCGGTTTGTTTGGTTTGGAGTGGACAGTTTCTAGTAAGTCATTTGACACGGCGAGTGTTTCTGTTTCTGTGTATCCCACTGTGTCCGTTGTTGTAGACATTAGAAAAGAGAATGCATTAATGGATGTGTCCTGTCTAGTATAAATCTTCCCATTATTCATCCTGCCCAATATATGAATGGACTGCAGCTTGTCTTATCGATGTGCAACACCTGCTATCTTTCTAAGTTGTTTTTTTCTTCCTGAATTCTGGCCACTCTCCAGAATAGGCTCATGGATTTGTGTCCAAAATATGTACCACCTCCAAGCTCTGTGACATGGCCATGTACTGGATAGCTGAAGAGAATGGCGAGCATCTCAGAAAACTCAGATATCAGTGTGACCAGGAAAGTCTCAGTGCAGAAACCCTGCTTAGGGCCTTTTGCTTACTTATTGTTGTGTTGCACTGAATGTCAGGAAGGTCTTTGCCTCAGGCCACCCCTTTGTGAAGCCTGAAGAAAACAGTTTTCAAATGGAAATGAATGGGCCTCACCTGTGGCTCTTTGCTTAATTGCTTTGGAAAGGGATGTGTCTTTATCAGCCTCTTGGACATGTGTGTGGCTGTGACTTAGATTCTCAGCACCTGATGGATCTTAAGAATGATCCCATGTGAGCTTCCAAAACCAAAATGGCAAAAAATTTCATTCATTGTGGATGAAGTCTCTTGCCTTCCTCTGTTAGGTTCCTGCACTCCATCAAATGACAATAGGGATTCTTTGGGTCAAATGAGTTCTTCAAAGCCCTGCAGAGGTGCTTGTGTTTTCGCATGACTCTAAATCACCTAAAGAATCGATACCTAAAATCAGTAAGCCTCAAATTGGAGAAACACAGAAGTATTAACGGCAGGCTTATTTGTTCACTCCTGGTTCACAGAAACGGTGTCCAGGCTACCCTGACTTTAGGCAAATGAGGGGCAAAGGAGCTGATTTTGGACACTGTCTTGGGCTGCGCCCCTCATGGAAACCTCCAGCCAGAGGTTAAGATGATTGACTATATGGAATAAGATGAGGGCCATGTGGGAGTGTTTTGGTTTTAATTTTGGTCATTTGTGTGGCATTGGAAAAAATGACTGGGTCCACGTGGGCTTGAACTCTGGTGTGATTCCCCTTAGAGACTGGGTTTTGGAACTGAACTCAGAGAAGCATTGCCATGAATTTTGTTGGGATTTTAAGAGGCCACGCATGAAATTCGCTCTTGTAAACTGAGACCTAGGCCCCGGGTGGATTTCCACAGAGGCCTGGGAATCTCAGCAAGGATATCACATGATTTTATTCTTAAAGAAATGGCAGCCATAGTTGAGAGTCAAAACACACATGGACCTCACATTGTAGACCTCAATGGGCCTGGCCTAATGTGATCTTTTGTCCACTCTTTGGGAAGCCGTGCCTGTGAGAGTTCTCCAGATATTTCATTGAAATGAGCTTCCTCACCATTTAATGTTTGCTGAATGAACTGAAACCCACAGTGCCTCCAACTATATGCTTGAAAAATGGCTAGATAAATACCATGAAATTTTTGAAATTCCTATGACCAGGTGGCACTGGAGAAACATTGGATGTCCAGTTGCTGATCATGAGTATACCAGACAGTGCCTTGATTTACTGAGTTTCATGAAAATGGTGTAGAACAGAGATGCCAGTAAGTTGGAGCCTGCTGAGTAGTGGGTCTAGAGCAGTGGTGGGGAGGTGTTTGATAAAACATCCGTGGTAGGGCCATGTGGATCTACCATTGGATTCCAAATGGCTTGTAACTGACATGGTGCAGCCAGCAGACCCTTATATGTAAAGGCATCTTGTTATATGGAGAGTTTTCAGAGGAAAATTAAGAATCATGTTGATATGGACAAGGGGGCAATGGGGTAAGCTGTAAGAGATAGGAGCCTAGTTGGTGCATTCTCTTGCAGACCCTGACCCACCACACGTGACAGAACTCCCTCCAGCACTGTGTCCCAGTTTAGCTCCTAGTATTTCGTGAAACAAATACCAAACTCACAGTGCAGCAGCAAAAACACCACAAACAGTGGAGAAGGACCAAATGGCATCACAGTCCACACGGGGAGACACTTAGTCCCCAGTGGTCTCAGTTTACCTACAAAGAGAGGATTCAGCACTGCTTCATCTTGTTCATTGGAAAATAAGAAACCATGTCCTCCAGGTCACATAGATGCAGACCCAGCTTTGATGGTCTCACTACAGAGGAAGCCAAATCTCCTGAAAACTACATATATTTCAAGTGTGGAAGCTCAGAGGCAGTTTCTCAAAAAGTTTTTAGGCCAGCAGAGGTCCATGTTTGTGGAGTGTTTACCCTGTCCCTTAGTTTTGGAAACTCCTCTACCACCTCCAAGGTTGTGAACTCCTGAGCATTTTCCATTCCAGATATGTATTCACTGATTTTGTAACTCTTCTCCTCTAATTGTGTCTTACTTGGGGTGAAGGTAATGTCAAGGCATTGTTCTGGATGAGAGCGGGAGGATATTTGTGCAGCATATATTTACATACACATTGGATTCATTTTCCAATTTTCCATTCGAAATACTGAATCCCTGACACTAACCCATACCTAGTAGACTCAGACTATTCATCCTAATATAATGGAGAAAATTAATCCAACACATTAGAAATACAAGTACTTCAGAGGAGACATGTTGTATAGTTGGACTTGACATTTGCATTATATAAGGTAGGAGTTATAAATCTAGTCAAATTTTAATTGAAATATTCTCCATGTGTTTTTAAACTTAACAAATAAGTGAATTCTTGTTTCCCTTTTCTGTAGCCTATTCACACATGTATATTTATATGCATATATAGAATCCTACCAGGTATCACACGTACATTTTTGTGAGGTGGCTGTCTTGGCAGATACGAATTGTGAGAAGTGTTCACTCCTCCTAAATGCTGTTCGAAATGAAAATTCAACCTGTAGGAGAGCGTCCTAGTAGAACAACATTATACATTAACTCATGTTCAGTAAAATAAATATTTTTGCATTTGTGGATGATACATATTTACTGATGAATTTCGATTGGCATTTATATTGGTACTTTTTAAAGTCTGTGAGTGTTGTGTGTGTGTGTGTGTGTGTGTGTGTGTGTATATATATATATAGATATAGATATAGATATGGATATACTCTCCAAATTTTTCAAAATATGAAATATATGTGTCTAATATACACTCTCTAAAGTCATTCATGCTCATGTATGTGGATTTATAATCCACTTTTCAAAAGATTATAATCAGAAATATTCATCCACCTGAAATACATATTTGTTTCCTAGTACTGAAAACTAACTTCAGTGAATGGTGCATACAAATCCTAATTATTCTACAGTAACTGACCCAGTCTATCATCAATGCAAGTAGACTCCTATGGGACATGATATGTAATTTGTCATTCATTTGTATTCGACACTGGTACATTATTGTTTCTTCAGTTTTTGCACATCACAGGATATACATTTCATCCACAAGTTCACAAATTAATAAGCATTTGTTTCAACATTCACCACTTCTTGCTTCAGAACAAATGTATTGTCAGGGTTTCTTATTTTGAATTTCCATAATCATTTTGAAGCAAAACTCACACACTCTTCATGATAAACCAAAACACTAATATTTCCATTACATATATACCTGGTTGGAATGAATGATTGTATATCAATATATGATTTCCTTTAATTTTTCAGATATCAGTTCAATTCATTATTTAAAGTTCAAAAAAGTTATATTATTTATTCACAGTATGGTCTATTCATGCTTTTTCTCTATGTTCCTAGAAACAGGGTACACCTCTTTGTACCCCCGATTCTCATTTTACATCTTCAATATATTGCTCCCAGAAATGGTGAAAGAAATACTCATGTCACCTCATTATCACAGTAATATTCTGGACAAAAAATGGAAAGGTCACACTTATGATTGTACCAAAGCCTAAATGGAAAGTGAAGATGGATTTCTAAAAACATCCATGTCCAGGTTGCCTAATGCTGTCAATTGTCAATCCTATTGGTGACTACATATTTGTTTTTTTTCTAATTTATATATTCAAACACAACCCTGTTGAAAATGTCTAATTCTATCACTCACTTTATACTTTGCCTGATTTCGTAATGTTTCTATTGATATCTGCTTTTCTACATATTTTCCCCAGTTCAACATAGTGACTGACTCTTCATATGTGCTGACATTTACATTCACTCAACAACCGAAAGTCTATTGCTAAAGAACTTTTGGTCCAAATTCTATACTCACTCTTCTTCCTAAACCTACTGACTATCTTCCTAATCCTACTGAATATCCCTTTTTGACTGGATGTTCTCCTCTAAATTCAATATACCAATCTACAAGGTCCTATGCCATTGTATATCGAATTATCTGAGGCATCTTTGCAGAACATCATTCAAAGCTAAGTATCCCAATTAAGGGCAAAACCCTTCTGGGCTTCAAATCATACCTAGATTTCTGTTTTCCTACTTATATTTCACCTCTATATTCTTGTAAATATTGCAGGTTCCCAATACCATTATTCATCACACAGAATCACTCGTAACCCAAATCAAACCTGTTTTTAACCCCAAGTATACACTGTTCCCTCAATCATTTTACAGAAGAGCAGGGACAGAGTGGTTCTTACAATACAGGAAATTTGGGGACCTTCCACCTGATTAGAACCTCAAATGTCCATGCACAAATGATACCTGGAGAAGTTGTAGGCAGGTTTGAAGCACCTGAGAGAGCAAAAGTCATCTTCCATGGCAAACAACCTGGTTATGATGAAGGGATGTGTCTGAATCTGCCTCTCTCTCTTCTTATTATACAGAAGATGGACCAAACCAGGGCTGAGTGGAGAGCTGCTCCCGGGTGCCAATGGTGATACACATTCTACCTTATGAAAGTGTCACAGGAAGTAGGGGCAACCTCCATCTAATGTTTCCCTTGGAAGCAACTGTTAGGACAAAGTGGTTGCCAAGGCAGTGACCTCATTCAGTTCCAAAGAATGTGACATACCTCATTTCCTTGGTGATGGAACTCTCTGAACTTGGTATCCAAGAAGCCAGGCACCCAGAGGCAGTCCCAGTCCGAGTCCCAGTGGGCTCACTTGTTTGGATTTACCAAGGACAGAGTCAGTTTTCTTGGTACCTAATGATGTGAGGATGGTCAAATGCCAGGAGAGCTCTGAAGATGGACCTTTCCTGAGAAAACAGGTAGTGGCTAACCACTTTTTCCTGACATCTTCACAGAGTTGGTCAAGGAAACAAGATCTGAGAGAAGACAGGCCATTTCAGGGGAATAGAGTATGGCCCACCAGTCAGAGGACACTCCGGATAGTCACAGACCTCCTTGGGGGAAGGAGGTGCCTTTGTGGGAGTGGGTGTGGGTTTGTTGTTTTGTCTCATGTTCTGAGAATTGATAGGAAAGGCGGTTTGTTTGGTTTGGAGTGGACAGTTTCTAGTAAGTCATTTGACACGGCGAGTGTTTCTGTTTCTGTGTATCCCACTGTGTCCGTTGTTGTAGACATTAGAAAAGAGAATGCATTAATGGATGTGTCCTGTCTAGTATAAATCTTCCCATAATTCATCCTGCCCAATATATGAATGGACTGCAGCTTGTCTTATCGATGTGCAACACCTGCTATCTTTCTAAGTTGTTTTTTTCTTCCTGAATTCTGGCCACTCTCCAGAATAGGCTCATGGATTTGTGTCCAAAATATGTACCACCTCCAAGCTCTGTGACATGGGCATGTACTGGATAGCTGAAGAGAATGGCGAGCATCTCAGAAAACTCAGATATCAGTGTGACCAGGAAAGTCTCAGTGCAGAAACCCTGCTTAGGGCCTTTTGCTTACTTATTGTTGTGTTGCACTGAATGTCAGGAAGGTCTTTGCCTCAGGCCACCCCTTTGTGAAGCCTGAAGAAAACAGTTTTCAAATGGAAATGAATGGGCCTCACCTGTGGCTCTTTGCTTAATTGCTTTGGAAAGGGATGTGTCTTTATCAGCCTCTTGGACATGTGTGTGGCTGTGACTTAGATTCTCAGCACCTGATGGATCTTAAGAATGATCCCATGTGAGCTTCCAAAACCAAAATGGCAAAAAAATTCATTCATTGTGGATGAAGTCTCTTGCCTTCCTCTGTTAGGTTCCTGCACTCCATCAAATGACAATAGGGATTCTTTGGGTCAAATGAGTTCTTCAAAGCCCTGCAGAGGTGCTTGTGTTTTCGCACGACTCTAAATCACCTAAAGAATCGATACCTAAAATCAGTAAGCCTCAAATTGGAGAAACACAGAAGTATTAACGGCAGGCTTATTTGTTCACTCCTGGTTCACAGAAACGGTGTCCAGGCTACCCTGACTTTAGGCAAATGAGGGGCAAAGGAGCTGATTT